>NC_041385.1:578819439-578900467 GCF_002162155.2 Triticum dicoccoides
GAATCTAGATATTACGAGACTTAATATCGATGTTTCAATTAGGTGTACATTGTAAGATTTGAACCGAGGACCATGCATATGGGTAGTTATTTCGAATTCGTGCCATACTAGGTTTTGAAAAGTTGACATTGACTCGATTTGTTGTGCTATTTTGTAGGTCATATGTTTGAATCCATCCAAAAGTTTTCTCACTACCATGGTGTTCATCATATACATATGAATTTGTATTAAAAAGTAGCATGGATACAGTGAAATGCAAAATCCACGTTAGAATTGGAGATCACTATGTGACACACACTCTAATTCAAATAACTAATTATGTGACACACACTCTAATCTACGTTAGCGTGGATACCGTTTCGATTTTTTTTCAAATAACTCATCATTAATTAATTTGTAGTATCTCGTTTCGAATGACTAATTATTGCAAGGAAAACACGAGCATGGTAGTACATACAGATTCGTTTGCAAATGAAAGAAGATTCGTTTGGATTCTCAAATGTAGGCGCACCAGGCAGACCTGGGTCGTGTCATGGTGGTCGCGTGTGTCGGACGGACGCTTAGCACCCAGCCACCCACCTTCCTCCCTCCCTCCCCCCCACCCCCAAAAAGGACGACGACAAAATAAGTTCGCGCTTCCACGTTTCGGATAGAAATATCTAGCGGCCCCAATTCTAGCCCTGCAAAATCTCCCTTCTCCACTGTCCCCTTCTGCGCCCAGATTGCTCAGATCCCTAATTCGCCGCCAACCCAAGCAAAGTTCAAATCGCCCCTCGTCTCGTCTCTTTACCCACCTGTGTGCCGGACGACGACGACGAAGACGACGGTCGCGCTTCACCACCGCACCGGAGCTACCTCATCTACGCCCTCGTCCACCGCACCAGGTGGTCCACTGACAATGTTGGCCGCCACAACCGACGTGCCTCACAGACACCGACTTCCACCGCATCAGGTGCGCCTCACCGACGCCGTCTCCCAGCTCATCGGGGCTACTTCACCGAGCACATCATCATGCCTCTGCCCCCCGAGGCCGCTGGGGCTTCACCAATGGTCTCGTCCACCGCATCATAGCACTCTGTTGCCACTCAAGATCTGCATCCGTGCATAGCCAACTAACGCCAGCGCATCACCCTCAACGGCTCTGAAGTGACCCACACTCTAGCTAGGCGAGCATGCCCAAACGCCGGCCCGAACTAGGTATCCCCACATCACTCCCTTGTTTACTATTCCAACGATGTTTGGATATCCTTTCACTGCTCTCTTAGCTTACACGCCTATCCAACTCTGACTTTAACTCTTATTTCTTCTGGAGATATCATCTGAAACAAGCAAATCCATTTTTTAGCGAAGCATGACGGCACTACAGGATCTGGTACACATCCTGCACACCCGTATAACCTTGTAAGTAACTGTCCTCCGGTACAATAGCAAGGTCGATTCCTCTTATTTGATCAGCCATTCGCCGTGTCAAAAATGCAGAGGGGGATGCAAGGAGCACAAGACCTGCACATCCAATCAAGTGGTGACACGGACTTGTACATGGAACATCCCAAGCGCAAGCAGAGTTGCAGTGAGCCTGTACAATGAGCTAGCATAAGTCCCTGCATTTCATTTAATTCGTACTGGCATTCGTGTATGATTTGTGTGCAGTGGCAGATCCACGAATTCAAGTTACCAGGGGCGAACATTTAACTTAAAAAATACGAAGGCACTTGCACTCCAGAAATCAACATAACTTGAGAAATGTGAAGCTACATGCACTTTGAAAACCAGCTAATGATCCAAAGTAGTTCAGATTATAAACACTAAATGATGCAAGCACCAAAAAACACAAAATGCAACATGGTGTACAAGGACTACAAATATGGTATGTACTTGCTTGGATTAGTCGTTCTCTGGCTGAAAATATCAAAGTGTAATTACACCTATAACCAGTGTGCAAACTGCATATCAATATATCTATCCTGCACAAGTATGCCAATAGTTTCAAACAACATACTAGAAAAGTATTTATGCTATGTTGTGATGATACAGGGACTTTCTGGTAGATGGCCTCGACGTTTCCTCAAGCCATGAAAATGCACTATAATTTTCTTGTCATCAATGCCTGCAAATCTCTGTCTCTCTCAACATAGCCGATCATCATTAGACACTAAATCCTTCAATGGGAGCTTGCAAAATGCTTGCATTAGATGCCTCATTAGACACTATATGTTCATCACCAGGAGCATGTAAAATGTTTGCGTCAAATCCTTCATTAGCAGTCTGTTCATTAGACACTTCAGGCTCAAGAACAACATGAGCTTGGATGTTTGCACCGAAAACTTGTTTAGATACACCAGATTCAGTCTGCTCAGTATTGATTGGGGGAGTTATAAAATAAGTAGAAATTGGTTTCATTTTCTCATAGATTCCCCACATACAAGCAGTTTTACAACACCGTCAGGTTTAACTATTGGCCAGAAATTGAAGAGTTGAATTAGATATAATCAGGAATGTGATGTACCTGCTCGTTGCGCATGCTACTCTTGCAAGCTGCAACTGTCCGTTTGCACAAGCTCGATGCCATGCCCGTGCTGCCGCCGCTGCCTCCCACGCAGGCTACACCCAGGGTTCGATCTTCATCTTCTTGTCCTTTCGTTCACTTGAAGCCTGGCGACCGCCCTCCAACGTGGTCGTGAGTAAGTGCTTTGTTAGTCTGTCCAGCGGCGGCTAGGTTAGCAGCAAACCAGACTGGAGGCTGGAGCGGATCAGTTGGGATTTTTCCTGCTATCGATCAATATGGGAGGCGCTCGTTTGGGCCGTGAGCCTGCTATAGGGCCTGCCTTGCACTTATGTTATTGGTTTATCCAAATTGAAACATTTTTCTCCATTTTTTACATTGCCTGCTCGTGCGTTGGGACGAACAAAACTAGCCTGGGCCAACATGGATGACTCAAACTAGGTGCACACTTTCGAGCCACCCAAGGCGGCCGCCCATACCAGCCCCTATGGTGGTGTCGCCCCTTTTTGCGTGTATGATAGGGGTAGTGAAAAATATTCCAGTGGCGCTTTTGATTTACCCATAGAATGGTTGAATTGCTTGTTTCTATGAACTGAGTTCGCCAATAATGTGAAGGATGCCAGTCTTTTCATCCTATTGTAGATTGCTTAGATCTCGATATGTCAAAAGTAATCGCATGAAATATACAGTAAAAGCCAGTGTGATGTGTGTGGCTACAACTAGTCTGACTACACATCCTCATATAACATATCAAGGACGCACCATCTTACCAGATTAACTATTCGACTTACCAATGCAGTGTGGGAAAAAAGAAGTATTGGGATTGCGTATCCAAGCAATTGATGCCATGGACTCCTTCGTATAACCTTGTAAGCGAAAAAGAAGTTGCAGTGTGCCTGTACAAAGAACTAGCATAAGTTCATTTACCTGCTTCTCGGAATTTTAGTTAGCCATTTATTGCAAAATTGTTCAATTACGTCGCTTGGCTTAATTTAGTTTGCTATTGATTACATAATACCACAGTCTGTTAGTCATATTATAGACTGTGCCTATCTATGTGTTTGATACTTACTATTAAGTATTACCTGTTTGCCTGAACATAAATAGCTACTTGTTTGTTTAACTACTTTGCTGCTGCAACAACGAGTTACAATGATGTTAATAACTACTTTTCAGCATCGAATTGAAACTCTTTAATTCCTTGTTTGTTTAACTGGTTTGCTGTTAGAACTCCTAGTCGAGATGTTTTGCTAACTTCAACTTTTCTGAATCCAATCAGAACTTTAATGGAAAAACAGGTTAGCCCAAGATAAAAGAGCGAGGTCCCCATGGATGTTGTATCATTCCACAGCAGTGGCACCGGCCCAATCGTGCATTATGAATTGCCAACTGCTGATGCTCTAGAGGCTAAACTAGTGGTAGAAAGAGATTCTGCTTTTGCACTTAGAGATGAAGTTGACATGTTGAGGAAGCAAACATCACAATCAGTAGCAGTACTCAAGACAACCATTAAATATTTGGTGGATTTCAAAACGAAGCAAGCTGGGACTGACCACATTGTTAAGATCCTGAAGGAAAAAAGGAAATTAAATTCCCACTTGGTAAAAAATAGGTGAAATGTTCTTTCCATCGTTGAATAACCTTTGTGTTGTTTGTTCATGTAATCAATCAAACCATTTGTTTTAGAGATCATGTAATAATTGTTTTTTCTGGTTTGATTGCTGTGCCAGACCTACAAATATGCCAATCGGGCTGAATGTGCATTCAGCAATAATAGTAGTACAGATGGACCATAAGTGGCACGCATCGGAAAGGGCCAAGATGTTGTAGTAGCTTGGCGAAAAAAGATGTTGTTGTAGGAAAGAAAAGTACAGCGGCCTGGCTTATGTATGTTAGTTGATATTATTGATCCATATACTCTATTAAGTGTTTATATGTCTGTTAGTTCTATACATTCTTGGTTGATTGACTCGGTATTTGAATCTTGATACATCGCTTGTGTACATATCTAAATGGGAGTACATATTATGCTGCGTGTGACATTTGAGTTGGACATGAAGTGTTCCAAATATTCGAATTCACCTTAAACTGGATTCTAGCTTCTGAATTTGAGTATCGGCATTTGTAAACCATATTCATATATGACAGTGGAATACATCTTTGTCGTCCTTTTGAAGATATATAAAAACACATAGAATGATTTATAAAGATTCGTATAGGAATACAAAATGGATTCGAATTTTATTGCCAGGGTAAACGTGGATGCTTATTGTCCCAAAATTTGGAAGAACTGGCAAAATGTCCACTCCCATGTCGGCTGTCCGAAGCCAAGTGTTTGGGAGATGAAAATTACTGTCTACCCATTACACAGACAATCCATCGGCACGATTTCCACTGCTCTAAATAGGGGTAGGATAGTAACTTCAATTAGACGTGACACGACCGCCTCTGAGCCCATTCCGACACAGTGGGCGCCAAACATGGGCGACAAAACACATTTGATTCAAGCTCGTCCGAAAGACCTTTGTTTCTCCCTCCATTTCCCCATTCATACATGGTGGGCGGCAAAACAAACTCGACTCGGCCAAAATCGGTGTAGGCAAATATTTTCAATAGGGGCAGGTTTGTAATTTCACTCAGACGTGACACAACTGCCCTACCTGTCAGCCCCGTTATACACCATGGGCGCCAACCATGGGTGCCAACCACCCTCTCCTCGCCCGAAATTGCTCTGGGCAAATATTGGCGAGATGCGAGATTACCGTCGTATCCCCAACGACGAGACGTCCAAATTTTAAATGGGGGCTAAATTCGTAATTTTCCCATATTTCAGATAGGCGCGTCCCAAAAACATGGTTCCCCGTACCTCTCCCTCCATTTTCCCATTCATACACCGTCCGCGCTAGAACACCATCCCCACACCAGCCTCCGTCCGCCACCCCATCCATCGCCGCCGTCCTCGGCCACATCCATTGCCGTCGTCCTCCACCACATCCATCGCCACCGTCCTCCACCATGCCGGAGCACCTACCAAGACCGCATCATCCACTGCTAGATGTGGACGTTTCTCATCCATGGCGACGACCAAGAGCCTTGCATCACGTCCTCTCACTTCATCGGCGCCATCGTCCTCTTTGCCGGGGCCGCTCACACGACCTTCTCTTCCACCGCAACGGGACTTATTCCCTAATGCACCCGTCTACCGTCACAGATCTGCTTCAACGCCACCTACAGCCATCGCACCCCCGATGCCTACACGGCGCCGCAAGAGAGGTGGTACTTCATATCTCCTCAACTTTTTGATCTCAACCAGAAAATAGATCTTAACTTGGTTATCTACTTTCTTTTCAGCTCTTAGAATTTAATTCTTAGTTCAAAGCAAACAATGGCTGCTAAATATCAATTTCTCCAGTTTCCCCTTTTATGATCACTGTACGATCAGAATACATGCTTCGTGTCATAATAGCACTGCTCGACCCATCAAGCTAAACAAGCTTAGTTGTTCAAATACGAATCTGATATTATTAAAATAGATTTGTTTAATTGGTCAGCTAAATGTTCCTAAATTAGTTTCGAAAATGCATGTTCGCCTCTCGGGTGTGTATCTCTACAGGGTGCCCATGGTGGGCCGGCCCACCCTGGGATTTTGGGTCGTCCTAGGCCCAGATTCCCCTATGTTCTGTTGCGCGCTTCCGATCTCTACTCGCCCCCAGCCGCCTGCCTCGCCGGCGACTTGCCGTCCCCGGACGGCATGACTCTAGGAGGAGACGCCAGACTAACAGGAGGTCAGCAGCCGCTCGCCCAACAGCGTCACCGCTGCCCAGGAGCGCCGCCGTGCCTACCTTCCCAGTCCGTTCAGGGCTCAGGCGTGCAACACCCACTAAGCCAACCCGATTTATCCTGAGATAAGTCCTTAACACTCAGCAGCCACTCCTCATCACCCATTTTCTAATTGATTCATTACTCATTAGGCAGGACTGTCATTAGGGTTTGTTGTGTGCTCAGTGCTACCTACACTTAATGGTTTAGATGTATTTCGGTAATCTTTAGTACTTGTAAAGTTCACAGGGTATTCAAAATTCCGGCCCTAGGAATAGACACTAGTCATTTTGGATTGTTGGTCGTAGTGACATTGACCTAGATTACTACTGCAAGCCAGGTTTGTTGACAATTTTACTTGTCTTTCTCACTCATTCAATATAATATCCAATTATTCACGTCGATTAGTTGCAAACAATAAGTGCTAGACAAACTTCTTGATTCAGATTTTGGACAGTCTCTTACTGCAGTTACAATTCTGCATACTTGTCCTAGTAAGCTCACAAGTAAATGATTGATTCACTACATCTATGCTTGCCTTGTCATATTTGTTGTCAATATTCTTTTAGGGTGGACCACCCTGTTTCTAAATACTGCAACCGTAGACATGAGTGAATAGTATTTGTCTATGTGATCTCTTCCATCATGTGTGGGCAACGAACACTGCATCGTATAGAAAGAAAGTGTCATTTCCAGCTTTTACACATGCTTCGATCTTTTACATGGAATTCAATCCGCCTACTTGCTTTGTGTCGCACTACCAACACTCCACCCTTGAAGCTAAACATTATGCCACTCATAATTCCTTAGTTTATTTGTTCAAATACGAATTTCATATGATTCTAATGTTCCTACTTTAGTTTTGAAATGTGTGTCTGCCTGTTATAGAGACATAAGGGGTTTGTATTTCTGTGTGTGGTCTGGTCAGCACGGTTGGGGGATGAACTTTGCATATGCATGGGTTTATAGGGAGACACTCTTCGAGTTGAATCCGCAATGCATTCCATAGATAATCTGACTGCTTTTTATGTTTTCATGAATATGGATTCTGAATAGCATCATAATGATTATGAGCTTGCGCGCATGAAAAGAATAAAGCAGAACAATGCGATGGCTGTCAAACTTGGCATTAAAGGACTGAAATCAAGTCTGGATGCAATGCAATGCAAACGCTCTCCACCTACAAATTCATGCTCACAATATGATCCTAACAGTGATTCTGAGCTAGAGGGAGACCTAAGTCAATGTAGCTCCCTAGTGGAGGAGTCAGAGGAAGATGCCCTATCTTATTCACCCATCAAGGTGCTTGCTCTAACTTTCCAAGGTTATATTTGTCGCACATATCTTGCAACTGATGCTTTGCATTGCTTCTACTTTGTTGAACTGCCATTAGCTTAGATTACACATCGTGTGTGTGAATACGCCCTGCCTATCCATTTTCAGTACATATTCCATCTGTCATCATACCATATTTATCCATTCAAATGTTGTTCTTGTGTATTAGATGTTCAAAAGGAAGAGGGTGATTGTTGATCATGGAGGAGCACAAGCAAAGTATTTGGAAAAGGTAGTGGCACCTGATAAATCAAATAGCCTATTAGGTGTAGTTGCAATATCACCTGACCCACAAAACACCCCAACTCTAGCAGACTCTAGCCCTACTACACTGGTTATTTCTGATGCCCCAACTCACCAGACCCCAACTGCAGCAAACATTATGATTATGCCAGTTGACATAGCACCAGCTCTACGATGCCAAAACCCCATTCCAGCAAAGAGTACACCAAATCCAGTTGCCAAATCCCTTTTTGAACCAGAGAGAGCCCCAATTGCAGCAAATAGGACCCCTGTTCCATTTCTTCCCAGTTTAGAAGATAAAGCTTATATTGTTGTCAGGAACTTTGTGCGCATCTTTCCTTCATGGAAAGATTATACCGCAGACACAGAACAATTTCCCGTATTCCTCTGCAACTTATGCGTAAGTAATGTACTAATGTTATTCATGGTCATTACTGCATATGTTTCTGCTGGAAGAAGACACAAGATTTCATTCTTTTAAATAGGCAGGACCAAACTTGATTGTGAAGACAAGCAAGGGTTGGTTGCACTTTTCAAGCACTCATTGATGAAGTATCATTCCTACCTGAGGCAAGCGCACTCTGATGGCAAGCCTCTAAATGAAATTTCTGTAAAGTCTCCGGTGCTACATTTATCCGACGGTGACTGGAATAATCTTGTTACACACTGGTCTTGGCTGCAACGTAAGGTACTATCTATGATATCACATCACAATTTGAACTACATTTCTGCATTTGCCTTAACGTCTCACTTGTACGAAAACTGTTAGCAGAAGAACATTCATTCTCAAGGGACCACAGAATCTCGCAACTATACTGCACACTTCATTGCTCTTGTGAGTACCTCTTGCCCTGTCTGACCATACTTACTTTCATAGTTGTTTGATTATGTAGCATCACTGCACATGTTAGCCTTGTTATCATCCATTTTCTGGACATTCTAACATCCGTATGGACTCTTACATAAATTTAGAATCAACCCAATGCTTTCGAAGAGGTTTAGCTATGCGGTCCTCTTGTAAGGACTGAACATCGTCTATCACTGTACTTACATTAACAGCTACTCCCTCCGTCCCATAATATAAGAACGTTTTGTACAGTACACCAGTGTTCGGAACACTCTTGTATTATGGGAAGAGAGAATCGTTCATTGTGTAGCATTCTGCATCTTATCTCCCTCGCCTACCATTTACTAAAAAAGATCAGATCTATATTTAATCTTACCAAAAAGTAGAATACACAGACAATGCCATTGCAGAAGTGTAGCCCATTGCTCTTGTCAGTACATTTTGTCCTATAATGCTTGTACTTCCAGGGATTGGTAGTTGATTATGTAGCATCAATCTGCATCTTATCTTCAGTATCCTCTATCCCTTCCAGTATTATCATATCTATAATTACTCTCTACAAAATGCAAAGTACAGGAAATGCTTATGAAGAAGATTCTGTGATGAAATTCTTGAGTTATCCTTCCCTTGACATGGAGAAGGGCATTATAAACACAGTGTTAACTGTTAATGTAAGTCAGTCCTTCTAAAGCCTTTATCCTCAACTGCTGTTTAATTTGCTCATACTCCCTATCGTTTACTGCTATTTAGTTTGCTGTTTCTACCAAAATGCATGTTCGCAAGAACCGTAAGTTCTAAGTTTTACTTGTAAAACCAAATTCCTTATTCATACCATGCACATTACTCAATACTCCCTATATGTATGCTTGTTTTTGTGGATCTATAATCCAGTGTGTGGTGAAGCAGCCCACGTTGGCACCTTGGCATCTCCTATTTTATCTTACTGATGTGGCTGATGATATGAAAAACATGCCATGCACATTATCCAAAATAGATACAATGATTTTCTTTGCCCTTCATCTATGCTTGTTATGTTGACATGGTAATCCAGTAGTGTGGTGAAGCTCCCCGCATTATGAACAATGCCAAATTATGCTATTGATATTTTGAACTTACTCTTTATTTTCTAATTTGAAATTGGATGGAATTGACAGCACAGTTATCACCTTTGTTTATACACGTGCAAAAACTGTCATCTCTCTGCTTTGTTTCAGGGTGATATGCCTGATGGCATGCACAAGTCTGCTGAAGACTGTGAGACAAACCCAACATATATTGCATCAAAGAAGGCAAAACATCTTGAAGATAGCGAGACAACCCCAAAGTCTTGTCTTGATGCAGTGTTCAAGTTACTTGAGACTAGCAGTCAGACAAGCTCACATAATTCGTTGTCTGAATTAGTTCGACTTCTTCAGTCCCAAGTTCTAGCAGAAAGGCATTCTGCAACTCAACTTTGACTTGAAGTCCTATCTCTAAGAAAGATTTCGGAGAACACCAATGAGAACCTCATTGCTAAACAGCTACACCTGGAAGCTATGACCGACATGCTAGGCCGTTCTCACAGGCTTGCTCAGCAGCTTGCGCAGCAATTCCCGTGCAAGGCTAACCTTTCTTGAACTGTCTTGGAAGTGGTCTTAGTTCAGTATTATTTTGTTACGCTGCAATGGTGCCTAGTTTTTGTAATCTGCTTCTTCGTTGCGCGTTATGATCACTGGTGGTGAACTTTGATGCCCAGTGGATGTAATATACCATAAATCCTTTATTGTATAGTGTAGGTTTATTCTTAGTTACTATGCCGTAATTTCTTTATTGTATAGAGTAGGTTTGTTCTTAATTCCTACTAGTTACTGCCATCATTCGCTATCTAAAAAAATTAGATGTAGTAGACCGGGCAGAAACATTCACCTCTAACGGGCCTAGTGTTTAGCGGGCCACAATTGGGCCGGCCTGCATCTTTCTTGGGCCCGAATCATTGGGGCCCTAACACTTTGCGCGAGGCCCACAACTTACACCGGCCTATATTTTAGTTGGGCCTTTCGTGGACCCAGCGCTTAGTTTGGCCCAGGTAGCGTTGGGCCATTAACAGGCTAAATATTGTACTGGCTTGTTACGGCCCAGATGAAACCATGGGCCTTTAGCAGGCCGAAATGCATATTGGGCCTCAATTTTCACTAGTTGTCGACCGGCCTTCAACAGGCTCAAATGTAGACTAGGCCTTTTTGGGGCTAATTATATCACGGGAAGTTACCAAGCCGAAACATATCTCGGGCCTTATTTGGACCACTGGTATCATGGGCCTTTAAGAGGCCGAAAGCTTAGTACAGACATCAACGAGCCGAATTGTGTGACAAGCCTTTAACAGGCCCAAAGTCACGTTGGGCTTAACTGTTGCCACCTTTATCACGGGCCGTTAGTGGGCCCGATGTCCCGCTAGACCATATATGGCCCATGGGCAGCACGAGCCATTCCCAGGCCGAAAGTCACACCGGGCTAAAATGGGCCCATGTCTACATCGGGCCTCTAACAGGCCAAAAGTCACTGGGATGTAATTGGGCCCAAATATTCGGCGAGCAATTAACAGGCCAGATGTTGCTTTGGGCCGTAAATGGGCCCAAATATTCGGCGAACAATTAACGGGCTAGATCTGGCTTCGGGCCATAAATGGGCCTTTATTAAGCAGGCCGTTATTGGGCTGGCCCACTAGTACCTGAGTAAGTACTACGGGTCTTTGACTGGGCTGGCCTTTTTAACCTATATGGGCTACTGTTGGGCCATGCCATGTGTCGACGTATCATAGGCGCTTTGGGTCCAATGAGTTGATGACATCTATCCCAACGGTGAGCCGACACATGTTTCCTCCAGCCAATGATGATTTTACACGTGGAAAATCCCCATTGGTCGGGGCTGTTAATGGGTTATGGGATCCAAAACCGTACCCGATAGCTTAATAGCGTTCCGTTACGGTGGATGCCATGTGTCGGTCACCCTTGATGAAAGTACTTCTGTGACGCGCGATTTATCGTCATGGAAGTGGACACTTCCGTGATGATAATTTTGGTAATGTCATGGAACGCTTCTACGACAGCAGATGTATGACTATCTTGATTCTGTCATAAATTTGTCATGGATGTACATGCATGACAGAAAACGTGACCTAATGTGACAAACACGTATCATCACGGAAGTGTATTTTTTTGTAGTGCATGTCCTCAGGAACAAACGTAACTACTCACAAATCATATTCATGTTCATAATCAGAGGGGTATTAATATGCATAAAGGATCTGAACATATGATCTTCCACCGAATTAACCAACTAGCATCAACTACAAGGAGTAATCAACACTACTAGCGACCCACAGGTACCAATCTGAGGTTTGGAGACAAAGATCGGATACAAGAGATGAACTAGGGTTTGAGAGGAGATGGTGCTGGTGAAGATGTTGATGGAGATTGACCCCTTCCCGATGAGAGGATCGATGGTGATGACGATGGTGACAATTTCCCCCTCCCGGAGGGATGTTTCCCCAGCAGAACAGCTCCACCCGAGCCCTAGATTGATTTCGCCAGGGTTTCGCCTCGAGACGGCGGCGCTTCGTCCCGAAAACTTCTTCTGTATTTTTTCCAGGGCAAAATATTCCTTATACCAGAAGATGGGCATCGGGGGCCTGCCATGTGGCCCACGAGGCAGGGGGCGCCCAAGGGGATAGGGCGCGCCCTCCACCCTCGTGGACGGTGGGTGGCCCCCCTCTGGTGCTTTCTTCACCCAATAATTTTAATATATTCCAAAACTGACTTTCGTGGAGTTTGAGGACTTTTGGAGTTGTACAGAATAGGTATATAATATTTGCTCCTTTTCCAGCCCAGAATTCCAGCTGCCGGCATTCTCCCTCTTCATGTAAACCTTGTAAAATAAAAGAGAAAAGGAATAAGTATTGTGATATAATGTGTAATAACAGCCCAAAATGCAATAAATATCGATATAAAAGCATGATAAAAAATGGACGTATCAACTCCCCCAAGCTTAGACCTCGCTTGTCCTCAAGCGGAAGCCGATATCAAAAAATATGTCCACATGTTTAGAGATAGAGGTGTCAGTAAAATAAAATAAGGACATGAGGGCATCATGATCATTCTTAGAATAGCAACATGTATATATAAATAGTCATATGATTTCTTATGCTAAAATAACAATCTATTCACAATGTAGAGTATAAATCAGAAACTTCACTGTAAACTAGCAAACTATAATGCCAGTCATTGAAGCAATTGCAATTTATCATAACATTGGAAAGAGTCAATATAAGATCTTTTCAGCAAGTCCACATACTCAACTATCATTTAGTCTTTCACAATTTCTAACACTCACGCAATACTTATGGGTATGCAGTTTTAATCGGACACAGAGAAAGATAGGGCTTATAGTTTTGCTTCCCAACCTTTTACCTCAAGGGTAACGTCAACAATAATGCTTTATGAAAACCCATATCCAATTGGGTATATATATCAAGATCTTTCCATAACATAGTGCTTGCCAAAGGATAAAGTGTAAAAAGGAAAGGTGAAGATCACCATGACTCTTGTATAAGGTATAAGACAAAAATAAAAGATAGGCCCTTCGCAGCGGGAAGCAGAGGTTGTCATGTGCTTTTATGGTTGGATGCACAAAATCTTAATGCAAAAGAATGTCACTTTGTATTGCCACTTGTGATAGGAACCTTTATTATGCAGTCTATTGCTTTTATTTCTTCCATATCACAAGCTCGTATAAAGCTTATTTTCTCCACACTAGTAGATCATACTTATTTAGAGAGCAATTTTTATTGCTTGCAACTACGACAACTTACTTGAAGGATCTTACTCAATCCATAGGTAGATATGGTGGACTCTCATGGCAAAACTGGGTTTAAGGATATTTGGTAGAACAAGTAGTATCTCTACTTGGTGCAAAGAATTTGGCTAGCATGAGGGGGAAAGGCAAGCTCAACATGTTGGATGATCCATCACAATATAATTTATTTCGGATATAAGAAAACATAACCCGTTATGTTGTCTTCCTTGTCCAACATCAACCTTTTAGCATGTCATATTTTAATGAGTGCTCACAATCATAAAAGATGTCCAAGATAGTATATTTATATGTGAAAACCTCTCTTTCTTTATTACTTCCTATTAATTGCAACAATGACCAAAACTTTGTTTGTCAACTCTCAACAACTTTTATACATCATACTCTTTATATGTGAAGTCATTACTCTCCATAAGGTCAATATGATCTCTTTATTTCTTTTTATTCTTTCTTTTATTCCCTCAAGATCATAGCAAGATAGCAAAGCCCTCGACTCAAAACTAATCTTTATTATATATAGCTCGCGGACTCGATTACATAGATAAGGTTTAATGCAAAAACTCAAAGCTAGATCATACTAAACTTTATTCTACTAGATCAAGATATAACCAAAAGGATTTAACTAAGAAAAATGGTAAAGATAGAAGTGTGATGGTGATACGATACCAGGGCACCTCCCCAAGCTTGTCAGTTGCCAAGGGGAGTGCCCATACCCATCTATTTATGTCTCTTTCTTCGGAGGTGGTGATAATGGAGTTGTTGATGATGTAGGCTTGTCGTCCATCTTCCAAGGCATAGGCTCACCATCATAGAAGGATGATCGAGTTTCCGGGATCCTCAAATCTGCAGCCAAACTCATCCTCTTGAATCTATATTCATACTCACAGTTTTGATTTTGCAGGTCATAGATCTGGGCTTGGAGATGCTCAATTTTTTCGTGAAGCTTGAAGATGGTATGCCCAATGTTCTTGGCATCCAACTTGTGGTTGTTGGTGAACTCCATGAGCATCATGTGGTTGGCGTTGAGTCCGCGTTCCACCATCCCCTGGCACTTGAAAACTTGTTGCTCCATTGCTTCAAGTCTTGTCTCCATGCTTCCGGTCCTCTTTGGTCCCTCAACATCGCGGATGTGTAGCACCCCCTCACGCATCTCAATGGTTTGAGGGTGTTGCAGCACGTCCGCGAGGTAAGGGTTGATGACCTTCTCGAAAAACTTGTCCTTGGGGGCGCTTGAAGATGTCATGGTGATCTAGGTCTGTCAAAAAAACAGCTCGAAACAAAAACAGGAGATATTTGCATGGCACGGTGGTCAAAACCTTTGGGAGATTATATAATGAATTTTTACCGACCATAAGAAGTACCGTGCAAGAAAAAGGAGTCCGGAGGGCACACGAGGTGCCCATGAGGCAGGGGGCGCGCCCTGGGGGGTAGGGCACGCCCTCCACCCTCGTGGATGCCTCATGTCCCTTTTGGACTACTTCTTATTTTCCTATTTTCTTAAATATTCCAAAACGGAGGAAAATTTCTATTAGGACTCTTTTGGAGCCGGTTTACTTACCGCTACCACATACCTATTCCTTCTCGGAGTCTGAAATGTTCTGGAAAGTGTCCCTTATGTATTCCTCCGGGGTTACGGTATCAATAACATTGGTTTCAACATTTATGGGATTACCTGAGATATAATGTTTGATTCTTTGACCATTCACCACCTTCGGATTTGTGCCTTCGAAGTTGTTGATTTTTATGGCACCGGAATGATAAACCTCCTCGATAACGTAAGGACCTTCCCATTTAGAGAGAATTTTTCCTGCAAAAAATCTTAAACAAAAGTTGTATTACAAAACATAATCACCTATATTAAACTCACGCTTTTGTATCCTTTTGTCATGCCATCTTTTAGCTTTTTCTTTAAACAGTTTGGCATTCTCATAGGCTTGGGTTCTCCACTCATCAAGTGAGCTAATGCCAAATAGTCTCTTCTGACCGGCAAGTTTGAAATCATAATTGAGCTCTTTAATGGCCCAATACGCCTTATGTTCTAGTTCGAGAGGTAAGTGACATGCTTTTCCATAAACCATTTTATATGGAGACATACCCATAGGATTTTTATATGCAGTTCTATAGGCCCATAATGCATCATCAAGTTTCTTGGACCAATTCTTTATAGATCTATTAACTGTCTTTTGCAAAATTAATTTAATCTCTCTATTACTTAGTTCTACTTGACCACTAGACTGTGGGTGGTATGGAGATGCAATTCTATGATTAACATCATACTTAGCAAGCATTTTACGGAAAGCACCATGAATAAAATGTGAACCACCATCAGTTATTAAGTATCTAGGGACTCCAAACCTCGGAAAAATAACTTCCTTAAGCATCTTAATAGAGGTGTTATGATCAGCACTACTAGTTGGAATAGCTTCTACCCACTTAGTAACGTAATCAACAACAACTAAAATATGTATATACCCATTAGAGGAAGGAAACGGTCCCATGTAATGAAAGCCCCAAACATCAAATGGTTCAATAACAAGTGAATAGTTCATAGGCATTTCTTGATGTCTACTAATATTTCCAATTCTTTGACATGCATCACAAGACAAGACAAACTTACAGGCATCTTTAAAAAGAGTAGGCCAATAAAAACCAGATTGCAATGCCTTATGTGCAGTTCTATCTCTAGCATGGTGTCCTCCATAAGCCTTAGAGTGACACTTGTGTAGGATCTGTTCCTGTTCATGCTCAGGTACACAACGTCTAATAACACAATCTACTCCTTCTTTATAAAGGTCTGGGTGATCCCAGAAGTAATGTCTAAAATCATAGAAAAACTTTTTCTTTTGTTGGTATGTGAAACTAGGTGGTATAAATTTAGCAACAATGTAATTCGCAAAATCAGCATACCATGGAGCAGTACAAGAAGCATTTATGACAGCTAATTGTTCATCACGGAAGCTATCATCAATAGGTAGTGGGTCATCAAGAACATTCTCTAACCTAGACAAGTTGTGTGCAACGGGGTTCTCAGCTCCCTTTCTATCAATAATATGCAAATAAAATTCTTGTAGCAAGAGAACCCACCTAATAAGTCTAGGTTTAGAATCTTTCTTTTCCATAAGGTATTTAATAGCAGCATGATCAGTGTGAACAGTTACTTTAGAATCGACAATATAAGGTCCGAACTTATCACATGCAAATACAACTGCTAAAAAATCCTTTTCAGTAGTAGCATAATTTCTCTGGGCACTGTCTAGAGTTTTACTAGCATATTGGATAACATTTAATTTCTTATCAACTCTTTGTCCTAGGACAGCACCTACAGGATAATCACTAGCATCACACATAATTTCAAAGGGTAAATTCCAATCAGGTTGTCAGATATCGGGTTCCGGCAAAACCCTCAAGGTTTGAACTCTGGAGTGCGTGCGAAGATCTTCCCCCTACCGATCCACGTCCCAACGCCTCGCTGCGAATATAAGCTACACGATGAACACAAGGGACACGAGGTTTATACTGGTTTGGGCCACCGTTGTGGTGCAATACCCTACTCCAGTGTGTGGTGTGGTGGATTGCCTCTAGGGCTGATGATGAATAGTACAAAGGAAGAATAGCCTCGCGAGGGGTGTTCTTGTGGTGGTGTGCTTGGAGAGAAATTGCTCCGTCTCTGTCGGCTCTGGGTGAGATCCAGATGAGATGTCCCTCTACTGTGGGGGCTATCTCTCTATATAGAGGCCCTTGTCATCTTCCCAAATATTGAGCGGGAAGGGAGCCAACAACGGCCATTTTGAAGGGGAACATCTAGTACAAGTTATACTAACTAAAGTTGGTCTTTGGCTGCCAAAGGCACTGGCGATGACGCCGTCTTGGGCTCCAAGGTGACCTCTGTCCTGCCACTCTGCTGGTCCTGGTCTTGTTGCACTGAAATGGTAACCTTTGCTTGATGCCTTGATACTCCGCGCCCGCGCTTGCCCCCTTTGCACCAAAGAGGAAACAAGGACACTGCGCAAGCCGACGCCCGCCTGGCGCCCGCTTGGTCTCGATCGTCATGGCTTGCGTCACGACCACCTCGCGAGGTACGCCTGCCTTGATCTCTCCGCCTCCTCGCGAGCCTGCCTAGTGAGGCCGTCCCTGAGGATGCCTTGCGTCGTCCGCCCGGCGAGGCTTGGCCCCTTGCGTGGGTTTTGAGCTTGGGTTGATGAAGATGGGCCGTACTGGGCAACCACTTGAGCCACGCCGCAGGCCGCAGGCCGCAGGCAGGCATGTCTGGGGACCCCCGTTCCCAGAACACCGACAGTAGCCCCCGGGCCCAAGGGGCGCTCGGACTTGGCTTAGCGATGAAGCGAAAGGGCAAGTGCGGAGCGCCGCGGGCCCCAACAGCCTACGGCCTTGGTCGTCGCGTGGCGGTTGATTGGACATGGGCGTTTCCGCTTCCCCATGCTGCCTCGGCAATTGCCCTATTTGGCGAGTCCCTGCATGCAAAAATGAGTCATGATTACCTGCGGTCGTGGAGGCCTACGGTTGGCCTCCTCTGGGCTTTAAGTACAGAGGGGCGTGAGGCCCCGCAGTCCATCTCTTCTTTCTCCGCTCCTTCTTCCTCGCTCTTCCTCCACCTTGACGCCAATGGCGCCGATTCGCCGATTCTCAGCTGAGGAGAAAGGAAAGGCCCCCCGAGAGGGCCCCGACCCACTCCCGCCGAAGAAGCAGCCGGCCCCGACCGTCGTGACGAAGTTGCTCGGACGAAGACGTCGAGGCCTTGGTACGAGCGGCCACCCCCTGGGTTTCCGCTACCTTTGTACGCCCGGGCCGAGGGCGTAGAGAAGAAGACGCCGAGCGGCGCCGCCCGCGCCGTCGGCGACGTCGACTAGTTGTGGCAGTGCGCGCCATCGCTCCTGGAGTCCACGCTGCGGACTCCTCTCGCGAGCTAGTGCTTCACGCCGCCATGCCTCCATGCTCCTGGATACTCCTTCCTCCTTCCTTTGCCTTCAAGATGCCGCCAGGGGGCCTCTTGAGCTCTGGCTGTAGCACGCCGACTGCGGCACCCCCGCGACTAGAGCGGAGGTCGAGGTCTTCGCTCCGGGCAAGGTCTACATGACCCGGGGCTGGGGCGAGATCGCCCGGGCCTGCCGAACAGGAGGCACCCTCGTGTTTCGTCTCGAATACGATGGCGCCACCCTGATGCTCTTCAAGGTCTTCGACGCGGAAGGACGCCGGCTGGAGTGCTGCCCCAGAGGAGGCGGCCAAGGCGGCGGTGTGGCAAGGGCTAAGCCTGCCCTCCCCTTCCTCAGCGGCTCCTTTGGCAGCAGCGGAGATGCTGGGGAGTCCAGCGACTCTCCCGAGCTTCTCATGACTCTAGAGACGAGCGATGACAGCTACGAGTCCCCGAGCTCGCGTCGTGCTTGAAGCAAGGAAGCTGCATCAGGCCGCCGGCGCGGCTGATCTGGATGGGGTTGGCGCCGGCGCTTGGTGGCCCACTATTGATGATGGCGGCGACCATGGAGGCACATGTAGTTAGGGCTCCTTAGGATTAGCACCTTTTGTTCCATGCGAGGAATCAAGGAAATACCTTGTGGGGGCATGTAAAGCGTCTACTCTGTCTATTGTTATTATCGTCCTTATTATGAAGTGGTGCAAGATGCTTGTCCTGTCTCGGCTCGGTTCCCCCTTTCTGAACTTGTGATGGCTTGGTGCTCTATGCTGACAGCTCCCAGTCCCCAGGCAGGCTTCAGCCGTCGCTGGTATGCCAGGTCGCGATGCCATGGTCAAAGCCAGGAGGTGAGCGGCCCGAGGCCCAGTAAGAGCCCCTGAGGCACGATGCTCAGGAGGTCCCCTTTATCGCTCAAGCAGCCGCCAAAAGGCAAGAAAGGAAGGCAACGTCGCCGTCACAGAGCCGCATTAAGTGAGGGTATGGCGTCTCATCGATTAACTGTTCCAAGAGCGTGACTTATCTTGAATGCACGGAGCCGTTCCTTCGCGAGGTGCCGGACCTGCATGTCGGCAGCTACGATGCCGCTGGGTCAGGCCTTCGTGAGCTTATCCTCCCTTCCCCGCACTCTCCTTTGTGCTCTATGTCCTCAGGTCCTAGCCCTCGAGCGAGCTCAGCTGCCGCTGGTATGCCAGGCCGCGATGCCGTGGACAAGGCCAGGGGGTGAGGGCTGGAGAGCCAGTAAGAGCCCCTGAGTCGCGATGCTCAGGCGCCCCCCTTTTAACGTGCGAGCGGATCATACGGGTAAGAGAGAGAGAGCTCGCGACGCCCCCCACGTTATTCCTTAGGTGGACCCTGTAAACCAACATGCGGGAAGCAAAGATTGCCATTACGATTGTCGGCGGGCCATATGTTGCTCCGAGAGACTTATGAGGGCACTGAGGGCCTGGTGAGGTAGCGCTTTGCAGGGATTCTGCGGCCAGAGCTCGACCACTCAAATTTGTCGACGTTGCAGGGACGGACCCATGCGCAAGCGCCGTGCCAGAGCGAGCGGCTCCAAAGGTAGGTGTCAATCGAGCAGGCAGTTATCACATGCAGGTTAAGCATGAAAAGCAAATTGACTTAGATAGAGGCAGGAAGGGTACACACCACTGGGTTAGGCCCGAGCGGCTTGGGGATGATGCAGCCCGAGGGGCGCCCCCAGCAAAGTGAACTAAAGACAGAAGCAAAACGGATACATGCCACAGGGACGGACCCACGCGACCTGGGAATAATGATGCCTTGAGGACTCTCCCAGCTGAAATGAAACTCGAAAGATGTCACCTGATATCATTGCAGAGTGGGTGTTGGAGTAGCTGATGATGCGCAGTGAAGAAGCGGATCCTCACGAGCCCTCGGAGCCTTGAGCCTCGGGAGGCTCTAGGGGTCCGGGCGGCTCCTCAAGGTCCATCTCCATCTCCACTAGGAAGGCGCGGTGCCTGACCTCCTGAGCTTCTAGAATGCTCCGCATTAGGCGCTGGTGAGCAGCAGCCGCGTTCAGCAGGCCGAAAGGCATGCAAACATAGCTGTGAGGTGGACCCTCGCAACATCCCACGCGCGAAGGCCAGAAACGCTCCAGAGATGCGACTCGGTTGAGCCCTGGGTAGTCGATGCAGATGCGCAGCCTGCCATCCTCTCCTGGATGGGGAGCTACACCGGGTAGGCGGCGATCACCGTGCATGACTCTTGATTCCTGCAGTTCCTGAATGGCCTTGGTGATGAACTCCTGAGGGTTGGGCCCTCCTTGCCTCATGCCTTCCTGAGGGAAACGTGCCATGAAGCACGCATCCAAGTGGTGCCCGAGCACCTCCCTCATGATCTTGGCAAAGTCAGAGGCCCTCCAGGAGAGAGTCTCCGAGCCTTGACCGAGGACGGAGGCGCCCCTTGGACGGGCGCAGATCCTGGCGCAGTGCCTCCGGAGATGCCTGCCTCCTGAGGCCTTGAGCTGGGTGATGTCTTCTTCTTCTTGGGAACTGCCTCGTGAGGGTTCCCGCTCTTGCTGTCTGGATCCTCGACTAATGCAGCTTGGAAGGCACGCTCGAGAGAGCACACCGCATCCTTCTCTTCGCATGGGACTGTGATGACTCCGCCGCTTCCCGGCATCTTGAGGACATTGTATCCATGATGAGTCACTTCCATGAACTTCTCCAGGGCTGGATACCCGAGGATGGCATTGTAGGGCAGGCGAATGTGGGCAACGTCGAAGACGATGAGCTCGGTACGGAAGTTCTTGTGCTGCCCAAAGGTGACAGGGAGGCGAACCTGTCCTATCGGGGTGGTGGAGTCGTCAGTGACTCCTAAGAACGGCTTGGTTGGCTGAAGCTGATCATACGGCACTTGGAGATTGTTGAACGTCTAGACGGATAGGATGTTGAGTCATGCGCCGCCACCGATGAGGGTTCTGGTGACTTGCACATTGCTGATGACTGGGGAACAAAGCATTGGGAGGACACCAGCTATAGCCACACACTTGAGCTGGTCCGCTGAGCTGAACGTGATGGCGCACATGGACCACCTAAGAGGGCGCGTGGCCTCGAGTTTGGGGAGGACTGCGTTCACCTCGCCAGCAAACTTCTTGAAGATGCGCTTTGAGGCTGGGGCCTGGGCACCACCCAAGATGCAAGCGATAGCACGTGGCTCCTTGAAGCCTCCGGCCCCCTCATCCTGATGATGGTCATCATTCCTTCTTTGCGGTGGTGGCAGAGGAGGAAGGCCTGCGTTGCCCTACGGGCGGTCCTCACGAGGCTGATCCCTCCAAGCCCCCTCACGAGGCTGGTCCTGCCAGCGGTCCTCACGAGGTCGGTCACGCCACCCTTGGCGAGGGCCTCGGTCGTCCCATTGTCCTCCACCTCTTCCTCCTCCTCGGCCATAGCCCCGATCGTTGTGCTCGGAGCGTCGACCGATACGTCCTTCTCGCACGGGCCTGAGCTCTTGGCATTCGTTGGTGTTGTGGGTGTGGAGGTCGTGGTACACGCAGTACCGGTTGCCCTTGGACGACTCTGGCTAGTCCCTGCCGTGCTTCGTGTCTAGTTCTACTGCGAGCACGGCTGCTCCTTTGCGCTTCACGTCCTTGGCTTTGGCTTTCTTCTCTTCAGGTCAGTATCTAGGAGCTCGAGAAGGGAGAGGCGTCCCTCCTCAGCCCTTGCGCACTTGGTCGCCAGATTGAACAGCTCCAGAGATGTGCACAGATCCTCATGGATTGCCAGCTCCTCCTTCATCTTGACATCGCGAACGCCATCGGAGAACACTGAGATGATGGCCTCCTCGGTCACCTTAGGAATCTTGAGGCGAGCGCTGTTGAAGCGCTGAATGTACCTTTGCAGGGTCTCCCCAGGTTGCTGCTTGATGCGGCGCAGGTCACCCATGACTAGAGGACGGCCGCGAGTGACCTGGAAGTTGGTGATGAAGCGGGTGCGCATCTCGTCCCAAGAGGAGATCGTGCCGGGAGGGAGGTTCAGGAGCTAGGTGCGGGCACCATCTTTGAGCGCCATGGGGAACCAATTCGTCAAGACCTTTTCGTCTCTGTTGGCCGCTTTGATGCCCAGCTCGTAGAGCTGCAGGAACTTCGCGGGGTCGGCAGTGCCATCGTAGCGAGGAGGCAGATCCGGCTTGAACATGCTTGGTCAGGCGACACTACGCACCTCGGTGGTGAAGGCGCGGCAGCCTGCGGTGGCCATCGGAGTCCTTTGTAGACGCGGGGCTTGCTCCTGGGGATTCCCGCGTGCCGCTGCCAGGGGTAGCACGGGGTCTTGACATGCTAGCGCAGGGTTGTGGTCATGACGTGCTGGAGCAGGGAGCACGCGAGCACCTTCTTGGGGACGAGGGATTTCTTGGCAACTCCTCTCTTGTCGCACGAGCGCTGGACGTGGTAGGTCTCGTCCAGGGGCTGCGCGCCTTGGAGCCAGGGCACCTTCTTGGGGAGGAGGTGGCGGAGGCACCTCCTGAGCTGCATCACCCACGCGGGAGGGAGGGCGAGGCAGCGAGAGGTACGGTGCAGGAGAGCCACCTGCGGCGCTGACAAGCTCGGTGATGCGAGCGAGCCACTCCTCGTAGAGGTCGTCGACGAGGCGGTAGTGCATGATTTCGCGTGCCAGGAGCAACGCGGCATGCGCGTCCGTGGGAGCACGACGGCCGTGCGATGACGAACCAGCTGGAGTCAGCGACGGAGTGGCGGTGCGGCATTCCCGCCACACCGAGGGATGAAACGATGACGCTTGCTGCTCATTCCGCGCCGGGCCTGTGGCGGCGTTGGTGGCAGGCGACAGAGAACAACGGGGAGGCCCACCGATGGGAGCCGTCTAGGCGACACGGACGGCGAGAGCAGCGCGACGCTCGGCATGAGCTCGGCGAGCGTCAGCCATGGATGCAACGAGTGATCGAACACGGAACAATGGAAGAAAGACTCCGGCGCACCCCTACCTGGCGCGCCAAATGTCGGATATTGGGTTCCGGCAAAACCCTCAAGGTTCAAACTCTGGGGTGCGTGCGAAGATCTTCCCCCTACCGATCCACGTCCCAATGCCTTGCTGCGAATCTAAGCTACACGATGAACACAAGGGACACGAGGTTTATACTGGTTCGGGCCACCGTTGTGGTGTAATACCCTACTCCAGTGTGTGGTGTGGTGGATTGCCTCTGGGGCTGATGATGAATAGTATAGAGGAAGAACAACCTCACGAGGGGTGTTCTTGTGGTGGTATGCTTGGAGAGGAATTGCTCCGTCTCTATCGGCTGTGGGTGAGATCCAGATGAGATGTCCCTCTACTATGGGGGCTATCTCTATATATAGAGGCCCTGGTCCTCTTCCCAAATATTGAGCGGGAAGGGAGCCAACAACGGCCATTTTGAAGGGGAACATCTAGTACAAGTTATCCTGACTAAAGTTGGTCTTCGGCTGCCAAAGGCACTAGCAATGACGCCGTCTTGGGCTCCACGGTGACCTCCGTCCTGCCGCTCTACTGGTCCTGGTCTTGTTGCACCGAAATGGTAACCTTTGCTTGATGCCTCGGTACTCCACGCCTGCCTTTCCCCCTTTACACCAAAGAGGAAACAAGGACACTGCATAGGCCGGCGCCCGCCTGGTCTCGGTCGTCATGGCTTGCGTCACGATCACCTTGCGAGGTACCCCTGCCTTGATCTCTCCGCCTCCTCGCGAGCCTGCCTGGTGAGGCTGTTCCTGAGGAAGCCTTGCGTCGTCCGCCCTGCGAGGCTTGGCCCCTCGCGAGGTTCTTGAGCTTGGGTTGATGAAGATGGGTCGTACTAGGCCACCACTTAAGCCACGCCGCAGGCCGCAGGCAGGCAAGTCTGGGGAGCCCCGTTCCCAAATCGCCGACACAGGTGGCTGAACAATAGGTGCAGAAATTAAGGCTTTCTTTAGTATTTCAAATGCTTCTACACAATCATCATAAAAGACAAATGGAACATCTTTTTCTAAGAGATTAGTCAGAGGCCTAGAACTTTTTGAGAAGTCTTTAATGAACATCCTATAAAACCGACATGACCAAGGAAACTTCTTATATCAGCTTCAATACCTCTTTCAGAAATTTTATGCTCCAAGACAATACCTTCATTAACCATAAAGTGGCACTTCTCCCAATTCAACACAACATTAGTTTCTTCACATCTCTGCAAGACTCGATCAAGTTTTCTTAAGCAATCATCAAAAGAAGTTCCATACACGTACAAATCATCCATGAAAACCTCAACAATCTTTTCACAAAAGTCAGATAATATAGCAGTCATACATCTTCGAAAGGTAGCAGGTGCATTACATAAACCAAAAGGCATACATCTATAAGCAAAGGTACCAAAAGGGCAAGTAAAAGTGGTCTTTTCTTGATCCTCTTTTGACACAGGTATTTGAGAGAAACCCTTATAACCATCTAGAAAGCAAAAATGTGTATGTTTGGATAATCCTTCTAGTATTTGATCAATAAAAGGTAAGGGGTAATGATATTTTCTAGTAGCCTTAATTAATTTACAGAAATCAATTACCATTCTATAACCTGTAGAATTTCTTTGTGGGATCAATTCGTCTCTACCATTAGGAACAACAATAATACCTTCCTTCTTAGGGAGACAGTGGACAGGACGTACCCACTGACTATCAGCAATGGGATAAATTGTACCTGCCTCCAGAAGCTTTAGTATTTCATTTCTTACCACTTCTTTCATCTTAGGATTTAACATCGTTGGTGACCAACAACCGGTTTAGCGTCTTTCTCCAACTTTATTTTGTGATGACATAGAGTGGGACTAATGCCCTTAAGATCATCAAGAGTATATCCAGTAGCAGCACGGTGCTTATTCAGAGTTTTCAATAATTTCTCCTCTTCTTGCTCTGAAAGGTTAGCACTAATAAAAACAGGATATATCTTCTTTTCATCAAGATAAGCATACTTAAGAGTACCATGTAATGGTTTAAGCTCAAACACGGGATCACCCTTGGGTGGAGGAGGATCCCCTAGGATTTCAATAGGCAAGTTGTGTTTCAATAAAGGTCCCTGTTTAAAGAATACTTCATCTATTTCCCTTCTTTCATTCATAAGCATATCATTTTCGTGGTCAAGTTGTTCTAAAGGATCATTAGGAGGCACGACAATAGAAGCAACACCAATAATTTCATCTTTGCTAGGAAATTCTTTAGCATGGGGTTGTCTACGAAATTTAGCAAAATTAAAATCATGAGACATATCCCCTAAACCAACGGTAACAATATCCTTTTGAAAGCACAAGTGCTCCCTAGGTGGTTTTGGTAATTAATGTCAACATATCTCTTGTTGGACTAACACTTTTATCTAGTATGTTTCAGATAAGTTCAACAATGGAGTGGCATGGACTAAAGGATGTGGGAACTCCTTCAAGATGCTAAGGACAAAGGATTGGCTCAAGCTTCAAGCTCAAGACTCTTCATTTTACATTTTAGTGATCCAAGATCACATTGAGTCTATAGGAAAAGCCAATACTATCAAGGAGGGATGAGGTGTTGCTTAATGAGCCTCTTGCTTCAAGTGCTTAGTGATATGCTCCAAATACCCTCAACTACTTTCCCACTTCCACACATATGTCCTAAACCTAAAGTCAAACTCGGCCATACTGATTCTTTCTATCTGGCGCCACCGAGTTTTGGATATCTTAGCCACTGCCACAGACCCTAGGCAAATCAGTCCTACTGATAGGGATCTCGGTCTCACCGAGATGGGATTGTAATCTCTCTGTGTATGTCCATTATCAAAATCGGTCTTACCGAGTTTGAGCAATCGGTACTACCAAGATTACAATGCAAACTTCCTGGTTGACTCATTACCAAAATCGGTCCCACCGAGTTTGAGTAATCGCTCCAACCGAGTTTGCCTGACCAACTCTCTGGAAAGCTTATTACCAAAATCGGTCTCACCGAGTTTGTGTAATCGGTCTTACCAAGATTACGTTATGCCCTAACCCTAACCAAATCGGTCTTACTGAGTTGCTTGTCAATGCCACCGAAAATCCTAACGGTCACTAGGTTTGCTAAATCGGTCTGACCGAGTCTGTTGAATCGGTCCCACCGAGTTTGGTAAATTGTGTGTAACGGTTAGATTTTGTGTGGAGGCTATATATACCCCTCCGCCTCCTCTTCATTTGTGGAGAGAGCCATCAGAACAAACCTACACTTCCAACTTACCAGTTCTGAGAGAGAGCTACCTACTCATGTGTTGAGGCCAAGATATTCCATTCCTACCATATGAATCTTGATCTCTAGCCTTCCCCAAGTTGCTTTCCAGTCAAATCTTCTTTCCACCAGATCCAAAACCTATGAGAGAGAGTTGAGTGTTGGGGAGACTATCATTTGAAGCACAAGAGGAAGGAGTTCATCATCAACGCACCATTTGTTACTTCTTGGAGAGTGGTGTCTCCTAGATTGGCTAGTGTCACTTGGGAGCCTCCGACAAGATTGTGGAGTTGAACCAAGGAGTTTGTAAGGGCAAGGAGATCGCCTACTTCGTGAAGATCTACCGGTAGTGAGGCAAGTCCTTCTTGGGCGACGGCCATGGTGGGATAGACAAGGTTGCTTCTTCGTGGACCCTTCGTGGGTGGAGCCCTCCGTGGACTCGCGCAACCGTTACCCTTCGTGGGTTGAAGTCTCCACCAATGTGGATGTACGATAGAACCACCTATCGGAACCATGCCAAAAACATCCGTGTCTCCAATTGCGTTTGAATCCTCCAAAACCCTTCGCTTTACATTCTTGCTGCATGCTTTACTTTCCGCTGCTCATATACTCTTTGCATGATTGCTTGATATGTATCGTGAATGTTAAACTTGTGACTAAACTCCACTTAAACTTTAAGGAAAATTAAAAACTGCAACTTTGTCACTTAGTGTCTAATCACCCCCCCCTCTAGACACCTCTTCTCAAGGTCCTAGAAGTGGTATCAGAGCTTTGGTCTCCATTGCCTTGGTTTAATCACCATTGGAGGAAGATGGATGAGTCTACTTTGGGGAGTCTTAGACATAGAGTGCCTATTCTTGATGGAGAGTATTTTCATGAATGGAAAAATGAGATGCTTGTAATTTTCAATCAATATCATTTGAACAAGTACATTGCTAGGCCTTGTGCACTTCACGTTGATCCTATGCATCCTACTCTTGATGAGTCAATTGACGTGGTTAGGAATCTTAGAACTGCTGAACTTATTATTAGAGGATTGCCTAGAAACTTGATTGGATGTTTGCCTACTCTTGAGTGTGCCTACACTATATGGAAATTTCTTGAGGAACGATTTCCAGATTATTCCTTGAAAAATCTAGATGAAATTCTCCATAAGTCTATTTCTTTGAGTAAGATGAGTACTAGTGATCCTATGTTTGGTGATCGTCTATTTGAGCTTACAAACCTTATGCGTGCAAAAGGAGATGTTGGAATTATTAGTGATATTATTTCCGAAGCTATAAGAATTCATAAGCAAGATCATTGTCAAACTCACTCTAACGAATCACCCTCTCTAGGATTTGATCCACCACATGACGATGTTGAACATGGATACTATGATGAGGATGATGATAGTGACTTCGATCTTGATGATGCAATGAGGCAGTTTGGTCTTATGGCAAATCTTTGGGGATATATGTCAGGAGGAAAGGAATGGGTTCTTGATAGTGGATGTACCGATCACATGACCGGAGATAAAGACATGTTTCGTGAGCTTTCTGAAAATGATAGTCCTCGAAAGTATGTCACCTTCGTCGACAACTCAAAGGGTAAGGTGGTTGGCCTTGGTAAGGTGTCCATATCACATGATAGCTCCATACAAAATGTCATGCTCGTTGAATCTCTTGGATACAACTTACTTTCACTATCTAGACTTGCTGATTTTGGTTTCAATGTCCTATTTACTGAAGTAGATTGCCAAGTGTTTCGTCGAGATAATCATAAAATGGTCTTTTACCGGTGTGCGTAGAGATGATCTATACATTGTTGATTTCACTAAAAGGGCTCAACCTAAAACTTGCTTCATTGCTAAATCCTCAAAAGGTTGGTTATGGCATAGACACTAGGTCATGTTGGTATGCGAAACCTTGACAAGCTTATTAAAGGGAATCATATCCTTGGAGTTAATGATGTCATATTTGATAAGGATAGACTTTGCAGTGCTTGTCAAGCAGGTAAACAGGTTGGAGGAAGGCATCCCGTGAAGAAAATCATGACCACAAGGAGGCCACCCGAGCTACTTCATATGGATCTCTTTGGTCCCAACTCTTACAAGAGTCTCGGTGGAAATTCTTTTGGTCTAGTTATAGTTGATGATTTTTCCAGATTTACATGGGTTTTCTTTCTCGATGATAAATCGCAGGTCCAAAAGATCTTCAAAAACTTCGCTAGGAAGGCCCAAAATCAATTTGAAGTGAAGATCAAGAAGGTTCGCAGCGACAATGGAACGGAGTTCAAGAACGCAAATGTGGACACCTTTCTTGACGAAGAAGGGATTTCACACGAGTTCTCGGCTGCGTACACACCTCAACAAAACGGAGTTGTTGATAGGAAGAACCGGACGCTCATCGAAATGGCGAGAACGATGCTTGATGAGTACAAGACACCGAAGCACTTTTGGGCAGAAGCGGTTGAGAGAGCTTGTCATGCAACGAATCGCTTGTATCTTCACAAGCTACTCGGCAAGACGTCATACGAGCTCCTCACCGGTAACAAACCCCAAGTTGGATACTTTCGACTATTCGGCTCAAAGTGCTACATTCTTGATAAGCATCGTCATTCTAAATTTGCTCCTAAGTCTCATGAAGGTTTCCTACTAGGTTATGGCTCAAACTCTCACACTTACCGTGTCTACAACAATTTCACCCGAAAGGTTGAAGAGACGGTAGATGTGAAGTTTGATGAATCTAACGGCTCGCAAGTAGAGCAATTGCCAATTGATGTAGGAGACAAAGATCCTTCGGAAGCAATCCAAGACTTGTCTATCGGCAAGGTTCGTCCAACGGAGGTGAAGGAGAGTACCTCGTCTGTCCAAGTGGAAGCTTCTACTTCACGACAAGGTGAACCAAGAGTTGATACGGAAGCATCCACAAGTGGTACACACCAAGATGAAGAAAACGAGTAAGTGCATCAAGATGAACGTCAACAACCTCCTTCTCCACCACGACAAGAGAACGACAACGCCAACAATGAAGAAGGCCAAGAAGAAGAACAAGATGAAGAAGTTCAACCAAGAACCAATCAAAAGCTTTCACGAGTTCGAGCAAGAATTGCTAAAGACCATCCCGTCGAGCAAATCTACAATGATATTCAAACCGGGAGAATCACTCGCTCTAAAACTCGTTTAGCTAACTTTTGTGAAAACTATTCTTTCATCTCTAGCATTGAACCTATGAAGGTTGAAGAAGAATTGGAAGATCCGGATAGGATAAATGCTATGCATGAAGAGCTACACAATTTTGAGAGGAACCAAGTTTGGACATTGGTTGAGAAGCCCGACAACAACCACAACATCATCGGTACCAAATGGGTGTTTCGCAACAAGCAAGATGAAGATGGACAAGTAGTTCGCAACAAAGCACGTCTCATCGCCCAAGGTTACACACAAGTCGAAGGTATGGACTATGGTGAGACTTATGCTCCCGTTGCTAGACTTGAGTCCATTCACATCTTACTTGCCTATGCTAATCATCATGATATCACCTTGTACCAAATGGACATTAAAAGTGCTTTTCTAAATGGTGAAATAGAGGAGGAAGTTTATGTTAAGCAACCTCCCGGCTTTGTCAATCCTAAAAAACCCAATCATGTTTACAAACTTCACAAAGCACTTTATGGTCTTAAACAAGCTCCTAGACCGTGGTATAAATGCTTGACCAAGTTCCTTATTGAAAAAGGCTTTGAAATTGGGAAAATTGATTCTACTCTTTTTACTAAAAGGGTTAACGGAGAACTATTTGTGTGTCAAATCTATGTTGATGATATTATTTTTGGTTCAACTAACCATCATTTTAGTGAAAAGTTTGGGAAGCTAATGTCGGAGAAGTTTGAGATGTCTATGATGAGTGAACTCAAATTCTCTCTTGGTTTGCAAATCAAGCAAACTAAGGAAGGTACTTTTGTCTCTCAAACAAAGTACACCAAGGACTTATTCAAGAAGTTCAATGTGCAAGAATGCAAAGGTATGCCTACACCCATGCCTACTAGTGGACATCTTGACTTGACCAAAGATGGTGAACCGGTTGATCAAAAGGTTTATCGCTCTATGATTGGTTCATTGTTATATCTATGTGCTTCACGTCCCGATATCATGCTAAGTGTGTGCATGTGTGCACGATATCAAGCTGCTCCTAAAGAATGTCATCTTGAGGCCGTGAAAAGGATAGTGAGATACTTAATCCATACACCAAATTTTGGCATTTGGTATCCTAAGAGGGCCTCTTTCGATCTTGTTGGCTATTCCGGCTCAGACTATGCCGGAGACAAGGTTGATAGAAAGTCCACTTCAGGTACGTGTCAATTTCTTGGTAGATCTCTTGTGTCTTGGTCCTCCAAGAAACAAAACTTGGTATCCTTATCCACCACCGAAGCGGAATACATTGCCGCTGGCTCATGTTGTGCTCAATTACTTTGGATGACCCAAACTCTTAAAGATTATGGGATATATGTGAGACATGTTCCATTGCTTTGTGACAATGAAAGTGCTATCAAAATTGGTCATAATCCTGTGCAACATTATCGAACTAAGCATATTGAAGTTCGTCATCATTTCATTCGAGATCATGTTGCTAAGGGTGACATTGATCTTAAGCATGTTTGCACTGAAAACCAATTAGCGGATATATTCACTAAACCCCTTGATGAGAAAGTGTTTTGCAGGTTAAGAGGAGAATTGAACATCATTGATGCTTCAAACTTGGAGTAGAAACTACATTGGATACATGCAAGACATGAGCTTATGACTAATCCTTGACATTTCTCTTATGATGAAAATCTTATGTCTTGGATATATTTGCATCTTGCATGTTATCTAACCCATGTAGGTACTTGGATGAATCTAATTCCGTGAGATTGTAATCTACTCACATCTTGAGCAATCTCTACATCACCAAGTCTCTACACTATGGTGGTTGAAGACAAGGAAGCACGGAACCATTCAAACATATCCTTTGACAAATTCTATGTTGAGCTTCATGATTGTCATTTTTGGATACACAAGTGCTCTTCCTTGCAAGAACTAACCCATGTAGGTAGATGGACTCAAATCCCAAGTGGTTATCCAAATTCTTGATGAGCTAGATCAACCTTGAGCAACCCACACAAGTTCAACTACATGGACAACACCACCAACCAAGGTATGTTATTCCATCTTAGAGAAGCTTTACTCCAAGACATGAGCTAAAGCAACTTGACAAGATGTGAATACATCAAGATGCTTAAATGAGAAATGGCAACCCCATTTTGAGATTAAACGATGAGTATGACCTATGATCAAGTGATCTCACTTGACTCCAAAGTCAATATACTCTAACATAGGTGACTTTGTCGCCGACCATCTCTAGATGAAGTTCTCTTGTGTTCTTTTCTGTGTTTTTGCAGTTGACTCATGCATATTTGTTTCCCCTTTCGAAAAAAACTTCATCTAGATTTCTTTCTGTTCTGCATTTTCTGCATCCAAATCATTGCATATCTTTCAGTTAATTCCTTGCAAATCTTTGTGAGATCTTACTAGTCTAGTGAGCTGAGGTGACAAGTGTTTTCTCTGTGATGAACTCGGTTTCACCGATTTGTTGTTTTCGGTCCAACCGAATACTTTCGGCACAAACGAAGCATACCACTCGGTGCCACCGATTTCACACCAGGAAAAACAGTTTGCCACTTATTCCGTGTTTCTTCTGATCCAGCTCCACTCAATGAATCTTGTCCTCTACAAGCATCACATTTTTATCATTGCTCTGTGCTGTGACTCAAGGACCAAACCCATTCAACAGATTCCAGAAAACCCTTCTTGGAAATTGATGTCAAAGGGGGAGAGAGATCACATCAAAGCTTATCATTTAGAGAGAGATCCTCAAGGGGGAGAGATCCTCAGGGGGAGAGAGATCCTCAGGGAGAGAGAGAGAGAGATCTCCAGGCGGAGAGAATACTTAAGTAGAAAGTATTTCTCAAGGATCCCAGATGCTTGGTGTTCAAGAGGAGAGATGCCACATGTCTTCTTGAGGGAAGAGACATGTTCATATGATCTTATGTGCTTATTTGCATTAGTGGGCATTAGCTCTGTTCATTTATATCTTTCAGCTTTGATTTTCTGTTCCCTATCTTCTCCCAATATTCCATGCTAGATTCAGGGGGAGCAAGACATCAAAGGGAAAGAAATCATTTAAATTCATTGCATATCTTTACTCTTGGGGACATGTCTAATCCAATGTAGTACTTAGTACTCACTCTCTACATGTCATCCCAGTCTTGGTATTCTTGTGGTTTCTTTTGTTTGCTCTGGCTAGTAGGTGCATCTGTGTTATCTAACCTTATTTTCACAGGTTCATTCCATCCTAAGCCAACTCAAGACTACAAGGTAAGTATATGCATCACAATCATGTGTATGAGGAATTCTTGCTGATGTACATACTGTTTGCAAGAAGGACTCATGAGCATGAAGGTATTTTATTTAATATTCTTTGCTCTGATGCATATGGCCAAGATACATGTAACACATTGTCTACTCTATAATGGTTATGCTCTCACATGCTTCCATATTCCATATTCACATGATTGCATACATGTAGGGGGAGCCTATGCTTGTTACATGTCTTTCCAAAGCTTTACTTGCTATTCTTAATATCTTTATCTAAAGCTTTGATGTATATTGTCATCAATTACCAAAAAGGGGGAGATTGAAAGAACAAGTGCTCCCTAGGTGGTTTTGGTAATTAATGTCAACATATCTCTTATTGGACTAACACTTTTATCTAGTATGTTTCAGATAAGTTCAACAATGGAGTGGCATGGACTAAAGGATGTGGGAACTCCTTCAAGATGCTAAGGACAAAGGATTGGCTCAAGCTTCAAGCTCAAGACTCTTCATTTTACATTTTAGTGATCCAAGATCACATTGAGTCTATAGGAAAAGCCAATACTATCAAGGAGGGATGAGGTGTTGCTTAATGAGCCTCTTGCTTCAAGTGCTTAGTGATATGCTCCAAATACCCTCAACTACTTTCCCACTTCCACACATATGTCCTAAACCTAAAGTCAAACTCGGCCATACTGATTCTTTCTATCTGGCGCCACCGAGTTTTGGATATCTTAGCCACTGCCATAGACCCTAGGCAAATCGGTCCTACCGATAGGGATCTCGGTCTCACCGAGATGGGATTGTAATCTCTCTATGTATGTCCATTATCAAAATCGGTCTTACCGAGTTTGAGCAATCGGTACTACCGAGATTACAATGCAAACGTCCTGGTTGACTAATTACCAAAATCGGTCCCACCGAGTTTGAGTAATCGGTCCAACCGAGTTTGCCTGACCAACTCTCTGGAAAGCTTATTACTAAAATTGGTCTTACCGAGATTACACTATGCCCTAACCCTAACCGAATCGGTCTTACAGAGTTGCTTGTCAGTCCCATCGAAAATCCTAACGGTCACTAGGTTTGCTAAATCGGTCTGACCGAGTCTGTTGAATCGGTCCCACCGAGTTTGGTAAATTGTGTGTAATAGTTAGATTTTGTGTGGGGGCTATATATACCCCTCCACCTCCTCTTCATTCGTGGACAGAGCCATCAGAACAAACCTACACTTCCAACTTACCAGTTCTGAGAGAGAACTACCTACTCATGTGTTGAGGCCAAGATATTCCATTCCTACCATATGAATCTTGATCTCTAGCCTTCCCCAAGTTTCTTTCCACTCAAATCTTCTTTCCACCAGATCCAAAACCTATGAGAGAGAGTTGACTGTTAGGGAGACTATCATTTGAAGCACAAGAGCAAGGAGTTCATCATCAACGCACCATTTGTTACTTCTTGGAGAGTGGTGTCTCCTAGATTGGCTAGGTGTCACTTGGGAGCCTCCGACAAGATTGTGGAGTTGAACCAAGAAGTTTGTAAGGGCAAGGAGATCGCCTACTTCATGAAGATCTACCGCTAGTGAGGCAAGTCCTTCGTGGGTGACGGCCATGGTGGGATAGACTAGGTTGCTTCTTCGTGGACCCTTCGTGGGTGGAGCCCTCCGTGGACTCGCGCAACTGTTACCCTTCGTGGGTTGAAGTCTCCATCAACGTGGATGTACGATAGCACCACCTATCGGAACCACGCCAAAAACATCCGTGTCTCCAATTGCGTTTGAATCCTCCAAAACCCTTCCCTTTACATTCTTGCAAGTTGCATGCTTTACTTTCCGCTGCTCATATACTCTTTGCATGCTTGCTTGATATGTATCGTGAATGTTAAACTTGTTACTAAACTCCACTTAGACTTTAAGGAAAACTAAAAACTGCAACTTTGTCACTTAGTGTCTAATCACCCCCCCTCTAGACACCTCTTCTCAAGGTCCTACACCTTTTTGCAATCAATCCTAGCATTAACAGTATTCAAGAAGGGTCTACCAAATATAATGGGACAGAAGTCATCTTGTGGGGAAGCAAGAACAAGAAAATCTGTAGGATATTTAACTTTCCCACACAAGACTTCAACATCTCTACCAATCCCCACTGGTGAAATAGATGTCTATTGGCAAGCTTAATAGTGACATCAATATCTTCTATCTCAGCAGGTGCAATATCATGCATAATTTCTTTGTATAAGGAATGAGGTATTGCACTCGCACTAGCACCCATATCACATAAGCCATGATAACAATGATCTCCTATTTTAACAGAAACAACAAGCATGCCAACAACAGGTCTTTGTTTGTTTTTAGTATCGGGTCTAGCAATTCTAGCGGCTTCATCACAGAAGTAAATAACATGCCCATCAATATTATCGACCAACAGGTTCAACTTTAATTTGGTCAGGTGGTGTAGGTGTTCTAGCCTTATGTCGGCGTTCTAGGAACGGGTGTCCCCAGACTTGCCTGCCTGCCCAGTACGGCCCGCCTTCATCAACCCAAGCTCAAGACCCTCGCGAGGGGCCAAGCCTCGCGGGGCGTATGATGCAAGGCTTCCTCAGGGGCGGCCTCACCAGGCAGGCTCGCGAGGAGGTGGAGAGATCAAGGCAAGGAGTACCTGCGAGGTGCTCGTGACGCAGGCCATGACGATCGAGACCAGGCGGGCGCCAGGCGGTGCAGTGTCCTCGTTTCCTCTTTGATGCAAAGGGGGCAAGCGTAGGCGCGGAGTACCGAGGCATCAAGCAAAGGTTACCATATCAGTGCAACAGGACCAAGACCAGCAGGATGGAGGTCACCGTGGAGCCCAAGACGGCTTCATCGCCAGTGCCTTTGGCAGTCGAAGACCAACTTTAGTCAGGATAACTTGTACTAGTTGTCCCCCTTCAAAATGGCCGTTGTTGGCTCTCTTCTCGCTCAATATTTGGGAAGAGGACTAGGGTCCCTATAAATAGAGATAGCCACCACCATAGGGGGAGATGATCTGATCGGATCGAGATCTCACCTAGAGCCAACAGAGATGGAGCCATTCCTCTCCAAGCACACCACCACAAGAACACCCCTCGCTAGGTTGTTCTTCCTCTGTATTGTTCATCATCAGCCACAGAGGCAATCCACCACCACACACTAGAGTAGGGTATTACACCACAATGGTGGCCCGAACTAGTATAAACCTTGTGTCCCTCGTGTTGTTCATCGTGTAGCTTAGATTCGCCGCGAGGCTTTGGGGCGTGGATCGGTAGGGAGAAGATCTTTGTGTGCACTCCAGAGTTCGAACCTTAAGGGTTTGCCGGAACCCGACATCTGACATTTGGCGCGCCAGGTAGGGGTGCGCCAAAATCCTCTTTCCGCGGTTCCACGTTCCATCGTTTCGTCACATCCATGGCGGACGCTCGCCGAACCTGCGCCGACCGTTGGGCTGCTCTCGCCGCCCGAGTTGCCCAGACGGCTCCCGTCAGTGGGCCTCATCGTCGTTCTCCGTTGCCTACCGCCAACACCGCCACCGGCCCGTCGGGGAACGAGCAGCAAGCATCGTCACTGCATCCCTTGGTGCAGAGGGAAGGCCGCACCGCCACTCCATCACTAACTCCAGCTGGCTCGTTGTATCACGCTTGTCGCGCTCCCACAGACGCGCAGGCTGCGTTGCTCCTGGCACGTGAGCTCCTGCACTACCGCCCCATCGACGACCTCTACGAGGAGTGGCTTGCTCGCATCACTGAGCTCGTCAGTGCCGCAGGGGGCTCTCCTGCGCCGTCCCTCTCGCTACCTCGCCCTCCATCCTGCGTGGGCGATGCAGCTCAGGAGGTGCCTCCGCCACCTCCTCCCCAAGAAGGTGCCCTGGCTCCAAGGCACGCGGCCTCTGGACGAGACCCACCGCGTCCAGCGCCAGCGCGACAAGAAAGGAGCTGCCAAGAAATCCCTCGGCCCCAAGAAGGCGCTCGCGTGATCCCTGCTCCAGCACGTCAAGACCGCATCCCTGCGCCAGCACATCAAGACCCCGCGCTGCCCCCGGCGGCGGCACGCGGGAATCTCCAAGAGCAAGCCCCGCGGTTGCAAAGGGCTCCGGTGGCCACTGCAGCTGCCGTGCCTTCACCACCGAGCTATGCAGCGTCGCATGGCCAGGCAAGTTCAAGCCAGATCTGCCTCCTCGCTACGACAGCACTGCCGACCCCGCGGAGTTCTTGCAGCTCTACGAGCTAGGCATCGAGGTGGGTAACGGAGATGAGAAGGTCATGGCAAATTGGTTTCCCATGGTGCTCAAGGATTGTGCCCGCACCTGGCTCTTGAACCTGCCTCCCGGCTCGATCTCCTCTTGGGACGAGATGCGAAGCCGCTTCATCGCCAACTTCCAGGGCACTTGCGACCATCCTCCAGTCGTGGGTGACCTGCGCCGCATCAAGCAACAGCCAGGAGAAACCTTGCAGAAGTACATCCAGCGCTTCAATAGCGCTCGCCTCAAGATTCCCAAGGTGACCGAGGAGGCCATCATCTCAGCGTTCTCTGATGGCGTCCGCGATGTCAAGATGAAGGAGGAGCTCGATATCCACGAGGATCTATGCACATCCCTGGAGCTGTTCAACCTGGCGACCAAGTGCGCAAGAGCTGAGGAGGGGCGCCTCTCCCTCCTCGAGCTTCCAGCTGCTGACCCAGAAGAGAAGAAAGCCAAGGCACAGGACGTGAAGCGCAAAGGAGCAGCCGTGCTCGCAGCAGAACCAGACACGAAGCACGGCAGGGACCAGCCGAAGTTGTCCAAGGGCAACCGATTTTGCGCCTACCACAACCTCTACACCCACAACACCAACGAATGCTAGGAGCTCAGAGCCGTTCGAGAAGGACGCATCGATCGACGCCCCAAGCACAATGATCGGGGCTACAGCCGAGGAGGAGGAAGAGGTGGAGGACGATGGGACGACCGAGGCCCTCGCCAGGAGTGGCACGATCGCCCTCGCGAGGATTGCTGGCAGGACCAGCCTCGCGAGGATCGCCCGCAGGGCAACGCATGCCTTCCTCCTCTGCCACCACCGCCTAGAAGGAATGACGACCACCACCAGGACGAGGGGGCTGGGGCCTTCCAGGAGCCACGCGATATCGCTCGCATCTTGGGCGGTGCCCAGGCCCTAGCCTCTCAGCGCATCTTCAAGCAGTTTGCTTGTGAGGTGAACGCAGTCCTCCCCAAGCTTGAGGCCACACGCCCTCTCAGGTGGTCCACGTGCGCCATCATGTTCAGCTCAGCGGACCAGCTCAAGTGTGCGGCTACAGCTGGCGTCCTCCCAATGCTTTGTTCCCCAGCCATCAGCAATGTGCAAGTTACCAGGACCCTCATCAATGGCGGCGCAGGACTCAACGTTCTGTCTGTCAAGACGTTCAACAACCTCCAAGTGCCTTATGATCAACTTCAGCCAACCAAGCCTTTCTCAGGAGTCACTGACGGCTCCACCACTCCGGTAGGGCAGGTTCGCCTCCCTGTCACCTTTGGACAGCACAAGAACTACCGTACCGAGCTCATAGACTTCGACGTTGCCCACATTCACCTACCATACAATGCCATCCTCGGGTATCCAGCCCTGGCCAAGTTCATGGCGGTAACTCACCATGGTTACAATGTCCTCAAGATGCTGGGAAGCAGCGGAATCATCACAGTCCCCTGCGAGGAGAAGGATGCGGTGTGCTCTCTCGAGCATGCCTTCCAAGCTGCATCAGTCGAGGACCGAGACAGCAAGAGTGAGAACCCTCCCGAGGCAGTTCCCAAGAAGAAGAAGACATCACCCATCTCAAGGCCTTAGGAGGTTGGCATCTTCGGAGGCATCGCGTCAGGATCTGCGCCCCGTGCAAGGGGCGCCTCCCTCCGTCGCATAGGAAGGCGCGCCCGGCGCCCTCCTCAGGCAGGGCTCGGGGGCTCTCTCCTGGAGGGCCTCAGACTTTGCCAGGATCACGAGGGAGGCGCTCGGGCACCACTTGGAGGCGTGCTTCGCGGCACGTTTCCCTCAAGAAGGCATGGGGAAAGGAGGGCCCAACCCTCAGGAGTTCATCACCAAGGCCACTCAGGAGCTTCAAGAATCAAGAGTCATACGCGGCGATCGTCGCCTACCTGGTGTAGCTCCCCATCCAGGCGAGGATGGCAGGCTGCGCGTCTGCATCGACTACCTAGGGCTCAACCGAGTCGCGTCTCAGGAGTGCTTCTGGCCTTCGCGCATGGGACACTACGAGGGTCCGCCACACAGCTACATTCGCATGCCTTTTGGCCTGCCGAACGCGGCTGCTGCTCACCAACGTCTTTTCTAGAGCATTCTGGCAGCTCAGGAGGCCAGGCACCACGTGGCCCTGGCAGAGATGGAGATGGACCTCGAGGAACTGCCCGGACCCCCAGAGCCTCCCAAGGCTCAGGGCTTCGGCGGCTCGTGAGGATCGACTTCTTCACCGCGCATCGTCAGCTATTCCAACACTCGCTCTATAATGGTATCAGGTGATATCTTTCAAGTTCATTTCAGCTGGGAGCGCCCTCAGGGCTGCATTATTCCCAGGTCGCGTAGGTCTGTCCCTGCGGCATGTATCCCTTTTGCATATGTCTTTAGTTTACCTTCCTGGGGGCGCCCCTCGGGCTGCATCATCCCGAAGCCGCTCGGGCCTGACCCAGTGGCATGTATCCTTCCTGCAGTTATCTAAGCCAATTTTCCTTTCATGCTTAACCTGCCTATGATTATCATCTCCCACCTGCAGCGGCCCCTTTTTCTCCCTCATGCAAATCGCTTGCACATTAAAAGGGGGGCTTCTGAGCATCGCGACTCAGGGGCTCTTACTGGCTCTCCAGTCCTCACCCCCTGGCCTTGTCCACGGCATCGTGACCTGATATACCAGCGGCTGCTGAGCTCGCTCGAGGGCCGAGACCTGAGGATGTAGAGCATTTGTATCTAGCCACCTTGCAGGAACACTCAGTCGCCCAAGGCTCAAGATTAGGCGCAACCCGCCTTAGGTAGGGCCTCGTGAGTCCCGCACTGGCTCACGAGTGCCCAGATACACCTCGTCTAGCCCTACCGTGTCGGCCACGTGTCAGGGCGGAGTTGTACACGCCCCGGGGGCTCCTCCCGGAGGGCCCCCCCCCTCCCATGTACCAATGGAAGCACCATGCTCCGCGCTGGCTGACGACACTGCCGACGAGCGGCTATGCCCGTACACATACGGAAGCACTATGCTCCGCGCTGGTGATAAACAACTAAGGGCAGCCCACGGCTGTATCAACCTCAAGGAGCCCAGAGCTCAGTGTCTGGCCTCATCGCAATGCCTCCCCTCGGGAGCGCCACGCGAGGGGGCTGGACACGGGGGCTACGCCCGGGTCAAGCCCGAGCGCACGCCACCCAGCCAGGTCCCTCGGACCTGGTCGTCGCGCGCCCCTCCCCGAGCGGAGCCAATGTATGAAGATCGTTTGAGCGTCAAGGGGGACTCCTAAGCATCACGACTCACGAGCCTAACTAGTCACATAGCCCCTCACTCCTTAGTTCTACAAGGCTAATGGCGGTTGAGGTATGCGCGGGGCCGAGCCCTGCCGACATAGAACGACAGCGCGTCAAGGGGGGCTTCTGAGCATCACGACTCAAGAGCCTAACTTGTCATGTAGCCCCTCACTCCTTGGTCCCATCCTGGTGATCTGGTGGGGGCTAACGGCGGCTGAGGTATGCGTGGGGTCGGGCCCTGCCAACATACAACACAAAGCAAATAGGAAGGAAACCGCAAAATCTCACAAATTCAGAAGCAAATATTACAAACCATAAATTGTTCTCACGATACCAAAGACAAGTTTAAACGCCTCCACAAGGCACGGTGCATGTTGCAGGAGTTGAAACAGGAAAGAAGCCGCGAGGAGATCACCCTTGAGCAGCGTCGTCATTCGCCAGGAGCCCCGCCTCCGTGGCGGAGTTGTGCTTGTCAGATCCACCTCCTGAGGCCACGGAACCAGCAGTACCTGCCTTGGGCGCAGTGGCGAAGGCATGGAACTTTGCCCCAGCAGGGCTTCTACTCGGCCCTTCACGGCCTCGGCAGCAGCGGCGGAGCGCTCGGCCACCACTGGCTCTAGCAGCTCGTCAAGGTTGGCGCCAGGGTCGCGGACGTAGACATGGCTGAGGATCCGCGTCAGCACCGCGGAGGAAAGGATGCAAGCTTCAACCTCGGCCATGGGACCTCCTCAAGCGCTTCAACCAGGATGGGAAGCAGCTTGGCGGGGCCGTCCTTGGCTCCGGCCAGCGGCTTCTCTAGGCCATCGTCGTAAAGTGACTTCAGCGCCTTGCGAGATCTCTTCTCAAGATCCACGAAGGCCACGCGGTCCTTGGCCAAGACCTTCACCTTGGCGTCCAGCTCGGCCTTCTCCGCCTTCAGCTTCTGCTCCAGTGTCTTCAATCGGCTGCGATCAGCGAACAACTCAGCGTCGCGGTCCCCGATGGCGGCCTCCCGAGCCTTCATCTCTTCTTCCTTTGCCTGGCGGTCGCGAACCTCCTTGGCGAGCTCGTCGCGCAGACCCCGCAGCTCGTCCTCCAGCGCCTTGCAATGGTCCTGGGCGATAGAAGCACCATTTAATGCCACGTCACGGGCGACTATGGCCTGGGTGGCGACTTGCTTTTCCTCCTCAGAAGCTGCTGCACCCTGGCTCAGCGCCGCTCGGATGGAGGTCTCGGAATGAACCCAGCCAGAGATCAGCCCCAGGCGCCTGGCCACCAGGCAGGGGTTGGCGCCCTGGAGGTCTTCTCGCAGCCGGCCTAGCCCAGCAGCAGCACGGTCCAAGACGGCGGAGGAGGCAGCGGAGTCAGGAACCAGTGGACCAGGAGGAGGAGACGACAGCGTCATCACGGCTTGGGAGACTGGAAGCTCCCGAGTCTTGGCAACCTTAGCGACAGCATCGAGTGTCGGCAGCTCCAGAGCCAGCGGGGCCACGGGGGCTGGCGCCCCACTAGGGTGCTCCTCCTGGCCTCGTGAGGACGACCGGGCAGGGGAGGTGCGAGCTCCACTACCTCCCCTTCCCACAGACAAAGGTGCGGCCACAACGGGTGAGCTTGCCCTAAGCAGAGCCACCGTGTCCCCCTTCAGCCTCTTCGCCGCAGGCGGCAGCCTACCCAAGTGATGGAGGACGTCAAGCCCTAACAGCAAAAACAAGAGCAAAGCGGAGTTTGAGTACTTACTGGTCAATCGCGGCGTGTTCTGGCAGTCTCCTGCCGAGCTTAAAGCCCGTCAGCCTCTTGTCGGGCATAGCCTCGGGAGGTACAGAGGTAGAGGAAGGCGCACCAGATGGGCTGGAGCTAGCTTCGAGCAGTGTCGGGGACGGACTAGACCCTCGGGAGATCAGCCCCGACCTGTCCTTCTTCGGGATCACGGGCACATCCTCTCCCCCTCGCCTAGTGTCGGCCTCGTCATCGTCCGGCAGGGTGCAGAGGATGTTGGACCTGCGCCAGGGGGAAGTCTCCTCCGTCCCCTCAGTGCTCGCCTTCGAGTCGTGCTCCTCTTCTTCCTCGTCTTCCTCCTCTCCTCCACGGGAATCATCGGAAGACAATTCCACCAGCACCGCCACCTCCTGGCCTTCAGGAGGCACCTCTGGCACCAGGCCGCTCCCATTGAAGGTGGGCATGGCGTCCACCACCCGTTGCCAGTCGTCGTGAAGGAACAAGGGGACAGGAGCACCCTCCAGGCCTTCCACGTCCTCTTCAACCAGGAAGCAGAGAGCTGTGGCCAGATCTTCATCAGCCTGGGCCTCCGAGCTTAGGCGCAGAACGTCGTCCGCATCTCCAAGCCTCCACAACGGGCGCGAGTGCACCTGAAGTGGAGCCACCCGCTGCGCCAGGAACTCCCTCAGGAGCGTTGCCCCGGTCAGCTTCGCCGCCTTCATGTTGCCTGGCCTCAGGTCGGCGTTAATCTTCTCCAGCACCAGCTTCGCCCGACGGTCGTCAAGCTTCGTGCGAGACAACGCCTCGTCAGCCTGGGGCTGCTCCTTGGGCAGCACCAACTGAGAGTGGGTGCATCCGGCGTCCATCATGACCCACTTACTCCGGAAGCCATCAACCCTCTTCTCGTCCTTCGAGATCGCGTTGGCTTTGGAGGATGCGACAAAGCCAGCGCACGCCGAGGTATGGCCACCGGTGACCCAGAGGGAGAAGAAGTGGCGCAGCAAGGCCACGGAAGGCATCACCCCGACGTGCGCTTCATAGTAGTAGGCGAAAATTGACAGAAGGAGAACGGAGTTGGGATGGAGATGAAGGGCCTGTAACCTGTAACGGCGGAGGACAGCGTAGAAGAACTCAGAGAAGGAAGGCACCAGGCCGGCGATGATGGTGCTCATGAAGAAGGGGTAAAAGGTGCTCCCCTTAGCCTCCGGCATGGCGGAGCCGACTCGAAGCAGAGTCTCCCCCATCTCGTTACCCTGCGTTGCCGTCATCAGGCATGTAAAGGCGAGATTCTTCTCCCTCATGTTTGGGGGATCCAGGGCCGACAAGTACCAAGCCGATGGAGCCTTGGCCGCGGCCTTGCGGGGCGCCATCGCTCGCTGGAGGAGGAAGAATGAGGCAGATCTAGAGATTTCAGAAGCAAGAGAGCAAGAGCGAGAAAGGAGATCTGAAGCAAGGCGAATGAGAGCAATGAAGGTAATCCTAAGCCGGGCCAGCCTTTTGTCAGTCAGGCAGTTGCCGAGGCAGCGTGGGGAAGCGGAGACGCCCACGTCCAATCAACTGCCATGCGGCGACAAAGGCCGCAGGCTGTTGGGGCCCGCGGCGCTCCACACTTGCCCTTTGGCTTTGCTGCTAAGCCAAGTCCGAGCGTTCCTTGGGCCCGGGGGCTACTGTCGGCGTTCTGGGAATGGGGGTCCCCAGACTTGCCTGCCTGCGGCCTACGGCGTGGCTCAAGCAGTGGCCCAGTATGGCCCGCCTTCATCAACCCAAGCTCAAGACCCTCACGAGGGGCCAAGCCTCGCGGGGTGGACAATGCAAGGCTTCCTCAGGGGCGGCCTCACCAGGCAGGCTCGCGAGGAGGCGGAGAGATCAAGGCAAGGAGTACCTCGCCAGGTGCTTGTGACGCAAGCCATGACGAACGAGACCAGGCGGGCGCCAGCCAGCGCAGTGTCCTCGTTTCCTCTTTGGTGCGAAGGGGGCCAGCGCAGGCGAAGAGTACCGCGGCATCAAGCAAAGGTTACCATATCGGTGCAACGAGACCAAGACCAGCAGGACGGCAGGATGGAGGTCATCGCCAGTGCCTTTGGCAGTCGAAGACCAACTTTAGTCAGGATAACTTGTAGTGGCTGTCCCCCTTCAAAATGGCCGTTGTTGGCTCCCTTCCTGCTCAATATTTGGGAAGAGGACCAGGGTCCCTATAAATAGAGATAGCCACCACCATAGGGGGAGATGATCTGATCAGATCGAGATCTGACCTAGAGCCAATAGAGACGGAGCCATTCCTCTCCAAGCACACCACCACAAGAATACCCCTCGCGAGGTTGTTCTTCCTATGTACTGTTCATCATCAGCCCCAGAGGCAATCCACCACCACACACTAGAGTATGGTATTGCACCATAACGGTGGCCCAATCTAGTATAAACCTTGTGACCCTCGTGTTGTTCATCGTGTAGCTTAGATTCGCGGCGAGGCTTTGGGGCGTGGATCGATAGGGAGAAGACCTTCGTGTGCACCCCAGAGTTCGAACCTTAAGGGTTTTGCCGGAACCCGATATCTGACACCTTACTCTTACGAACCATAGTTGAAGGTTTTGCATGATCTTTTATTCTAGCAGGGAAAGGTGGTTTCTCAATATAAACGGTAGGAGCAATAGGATCAACATTATATGTGATAGTCTTTTCTTCAACTTTAATAGGTTCAACTACTTTTACTTCAATGGGAGGATGATATTTAAACCACTTCTCCTTAGGGAGATCAACATGGGTAGCAAATGATTCACAGAAAGAAGCTACTATCTCAGAGTCAAGTCCATATTTAGTGCTAAATTCACGAAAAGCATCGGCATCCATAAAAAATCTAACACAATCAAACTTAGGTGTTATACCTGACTCCTTACCTTCATCGAGATCCCAATCTTCAGAGTTGTGTTTAATTATTTCCAATAAATCCCATTTGAATTCAATAGTCTTCATCATAAAAGAGCCAGTACAAAAAGTATCGAGCATGGAGCGATTATTGAGAGAAAGCCGAGCATAAAAATTTTGAATAATAATTTATCTTGAGAGCTCATGATTGGGGCATGAATATAACATTGACTTAATCCTCCCCCAAGCTTGAGAGATACTTTCTCCTTCGCGAGGCCAAAAATTATATATAATTACGATCACAATGAACCAGATGCATAGGATAAAACTCTGATAAAATTCTAGTTTCAATCGGTTGTAGTTCCATGATCCAATATCATCACATAGCCTAAACCATGTCAATGCCTTTCCCTTCAAAGATAAAGGGAAGACCTTCTTCTTGATAACATCCTCGGGCATACCTGTAGGCTTAAATAATCCAAAAACTTCATCCACATAGGTTAGTTGCATATCGGGATGTAATGTTCCATCTCCTCTAAAAGGATTAGCTAGCAGTTTCTCTATCATACCCGAAGGAATTTCAAAGTAAACATTTTCAGTAGGTTCAGTAGGTTGAGGAGCAACTCTTTTCTCTACTGGTCGGGGTGAAGATACCCCGAACAAGCCCCTCAAAGGATTATTTTCCATAGTAACAAGTGAGAGTAAATTTCAGCACACTATATAAATTTTCCTTACCAAATTTCACCTACCAAAGGCGCTTCACTTCCCGGCAACGGCGCCAAAAAAGATCTTGATGACCCACAAGTATGGGGGATCTATCATAGTCCTTTCGATAAGTAAGAGTGTCGAACCCAACATGGAGCAAAAGGAAATGATAAGCAGTTTTCAGTAAGGTATTCTCTGCAAGCACTAAAATTATCGGCAACAGATAGTTTTGTGATAAGGTAATTCATAACGGGTAACAAGTAAAAAAAGTAAATAAGGTGTAGCAAGGTGGACCAATCCTTTTTGTAGCAAAGGACAAGCCTGGACAATCTCTTATATAAAGGAAAACGCTCCCGAGGACACATGGGAATTATCGTCAAGCTAGTTTTCATCATGCTCATATGATTCGCGTTCGTTACTTTGATAATTTGATATGTGGGTGGACCGGTGCTTGGGTACTGCCCTTCCTTGGACAAGCATCCCACTTATGATTAACCCCTCTCGCAAGCATCCGCAACTACGCAATAAGAATTAAGGTAAACCTAACCATAGCATGAAACATGTGGATCCAAATCAGCCCCTTACGAAGCAACACATAAACTAGGGTTTAAGCTTCTGTCACTCTAGCAACCCATCATCTACTTATTACTTCCCAATGCCTTCGCCTAGGTCCAAACATGGTGAAGTGTCATGTAGTCGACGTTCACATAACACCACTAGAGGAAAGACAACATACATCTCATCAAAATATCGAGCGAATACCAAATTCACATGACTACTTATAACAAGACTTCTCCCATGTCCTCAGGAACAAACGTAACTACTCAGAAATCATATTCATGTTCATAATAAGAGGGGTATTAATATTCATAAAGGATCTGAACATATGATCTTCCACCGAATAAACCAACTAGCATCAACTACAAGGAGTAATCAACACTACTAGCTACCCACAGGTACCAATCTGAGGTTTGGAGACAAAGATCGGATACAAGAGATGAACTAGGGTTTGAGAGGAGATGGTGCTGGTGAAGATGTTAATGGAGATTGACCCCCTCCTGATGACAGGATCGATGGTGATGACGATGGTGACGATTTTCCCCCTCCCGGAGGGATGTTTCCCCGGCAGAACAGCTCTACCGGAGCCCTAGATTGATTCCGCCAAGGTTCCGCCTCGAGACGGCGGCGCTTCGTCCCTTCTGTATTTTTTCCAGGGCAAAAGACTCCTTATACAAGAATATGGGCATCGGGGGCCTGGCAGGTGGGCCATGAGGCAGGGGGCGCCCAGGGGGGTAGGGCGCGCCCTCCACCTTCGTGGATGGTGGGTGGCTCCCCTCTGGTTCTTTCTTCGCCCAATATTTTTAATATATTCCAAAACTGACTTTCGTGGAGTTTCAGGACTTTTGGAGTTGTGTAGAATAGGTCTCTAATATTTGCTCCTTTTCGAGCCCAGAATTCCAATTGCTGGCATTCTCCCTCTTCGTGTAAACCTTGTAAAATAAAAAAGAAAAGGCATAAGTATTGTGACATAATGTGTAATAACAACCCATAATGCAATAAATATTGATATAAAAGCATGATGCAAAATGGACGTATCAATCCTTCTCGTCATCGTCATCTCCTTCTTTAGGCGTGTCCACCATGTACACGTCATATGAGGAAGTGGCCGTCCAGCGTCCGGTGAATGGCGGGTTTTGGTCATGCTCCTCTCCGGTATCATCGTCCATTCCGCCGATGTCTTCAGAGGCGTAATCGAGCATGTCGTTTAAATCCTCGACAGTGGCTATGAAGTGGGTGCTGGGTGGGAAGGAAAATTCCCTGCCCTCATCCCCTAGTCCGGGCTAGGTGCAATTCGGAAGTGATTCCTCTGTGATAGCGAGGAATCACATTAAGTCCAAAGCCTCACTTAAGAGCGAGGTTTGGACGGTGAAGCGAGGGTCTATGGAGTTGGGCGGGACAAAATTTCCCTGGCCGAGCTCACATGACACGGACTTCGGGGGTTCGGAGCTAGTGTCTGGAGAGGAGTCCGGCTTTATGATGATAGAGGGAGCCTGATGTAACTCCGGGCCTGCCGGCGATGCTATCCCCTTCGGTTCTCCAGAATCGAGCTCCATGGCTGCAGAGAGTCCGGCGGGCTCTAAACTCCCGTCTTCGGACCTGGTGACATGCTTCAGATTTAAGGCCAGAGCGGTGGTTGGGGTCGCGAACCCTTGGAAGATCAAGTCTCCTCGGATGTTAGCGACATAGTTCAGATTCGAAAACTAATCTGATGACCAGGGGCATAGCTGTCGATCTGCTCTAGGTGGCCAAGCGAGTTGGCCCGTAGTGCGAAGCCACCGAATACAAAGATTTGGACGGGGAGAAAAATCCCCTTCATGGCAGCATTGTTGTAGATGATCGATGGCGCCATCGAGCCTTTCGACAATGGCACAGTGGAACTCTCAATGAAAGCACCAATGTCTGTGTCAAAACCGGCAGATCTCGGGTAGGGGGTCCCGAACTGTGCATCTAAGGATCAAAGGTAACAGGAGACAGGGACACGATGTTTCACTACAAAAAAAATACACTTCCGTGTGTGTTTGTCACAGTAGGTCTCATTTTCTGTCATGCATGTACATCCATGACGATTTTCTGACGGAATCAAGATAGTCATACATGTGCTGTCGTAGAAGTGTTCCATGACATTACCAAAATTATCATCACGGAAGTGTCCACTTCCATGATGATAAACCGCGCGTCATAGAAGTGCTTTCGTCAAGGGTGACCGACACGTGGCATCCACCGTAACGGGACGCCGTTAACCGCCGTTAACCTATCGGGTCTGTTTTTTGGATCCGATAACCCGCTAAGAACCATGACCAATGCCGATTTTCCACGTGTAAAATTCTCATTGGCTGACGGATCCATGCGTCAGCTCCGCGTTGGCATAGGTGTCACTCATCCAATGGTCGAGAAGGACTATGATATGTTGACACATGGACCGGCCCAAAAGTGGCCCATAAAGTTTAAATGGGCCGGCCCAACCGAAGGCCCATAAGATGTAGCGGACCATAATGGGCCGGCCCAGCTAAAGGCCTAAAAGATTTTGCAGACCATAATGGGCCGGCCCAGCTAAAGGCCCACAAAATTTAGCGGACCATAATGGGCTGGCCCAGCTAAAGGCCCACATGATTTTGCAAACCATAATGGGCCGGCCCAGCTAAAGGCCCACACGATTTTGTGGACCATAATGGGCCGGCCCAGCTAAAGGCCCACAAGATTCTGCAGACCATAATGGGCCAGCCTAGCTAAAGGCCCAACATTCTCTGTCAAATCGGCCCGTCAACGGCCTGTCCTAAACTTGTCATCAACGCGGCCCATGGTCACTTCTGGCCCATTAACAGTCCGCTAAGTAATAGGGCCGAATTACGGCCCGGTGTATTTTCGGCCTGTTAAAGGCCCTGCTTCATTTGGGTCCATTTACAGGCCATCAAAACTTTCAGCCCATAAACGACCGTGAAGGATTTGGGTCATATTCGGCCATGTCTGATATTCGGCCTGTTAGGGGCCCACTATAGATTTGGGCCACTTTCAGCCTGTTGTCATTTTCGGCATGTTAACGCCGGACGAAAACCATGGGCCATATGTGGCCCAACGTCATATCGGGCCCATTAACGGCCCATATAAAAATGACGATAATCTAGCCCGACCGAAGTTCCGGCCTGTTAAAGGCCCGTGTATTAGGTCGGCGCATTTACGGCCCGTCCGAATTTCGGCCTGTCAAAGAACCACATCGTAAATGGGCCACCATTTCGGCCTGCTAAGACCAGTGGGTTATTTGGCACAATCAGGGCCCATTCTCACTTTCGGTCTATTAAAGGCCCATCTTTTTATGGGCTCGAGATATTTACACCTGTAAACGGCCTATTTTTACTGAGCGCCCAAATTATGTTTAGGCCTGTTAAAGGCCCACTATGGGCACGGGCCTACCAGAAAAATATGAAAGCTTATGCTGATTTAGGCCTAGATATTTTTAGTGGGCTAGATGCCAATTTCGGCCCGTAATCGTTTTTAGCCCAATTGGAATGGGCCCGACAAATGTTGGCATGTTGGGCTCCTACAAAGCTTTCGGACGAATACAATACTAAGATAAACCTACACTATACAAAAATAACGTTGTAATTACTGCAGCCTGTGGCAGCATCATAAATGTTGTATCACAACGAAATAAATTCTAACCATACAACAAAAGGCCTGTTGGCATAAAGTTTATAGTCCTTCCAGATAAAAGCACCATTAGATGTATAGAAGCACTGATCATTTGACCTGAGTGCTAATGTTTCAGGCTGTAGAATCTGATGGAGCAGCACGATCTCCACCTTTTTTCCGCCATTGCTCTTGAACAACGAATCGAATGTCTGATAGTCTGGTTTCAAAACCATTCATATCTTGATGACATTTGTCAACCACTATTCTTGTTTCCGAAACGACGTCCATTAGGGATTGGACTTGTGTCTGGAGCACAGATATATCACTCTGTCTAGCAGGAAGATTTTGTTCAATAGGCGATTTGGACGAGGTTACCTTGACAACCAACCCAGAAATACGCAGGAAGGAGATTTTTGCACTGTTAGTGGAGAGATACTGACGCACTGCAGCAAGAGGTGACATTGTGCCTGTGGTAGCCTCGTCACCTTCAGGTGGTTGTGGCTGTTCAATCATTTGTTCCATTGCTTCCTAAAAGTTTGAACTTGTAGATTAGTGTACCAGATAAGTTACTAATGAGATAAAAACAAACAAAGTAGGTTAAATGTTTATACATAACTTATTTTGGTGAACTACTGTAATACATTAGCATGTTTGTAGTGCCAACTACATAATAAAATCACTTTCGGAACATATGTCCATTTAGCATGCCTACTGTATTGTCTATTTCCTCACATTCGCTGACATCTAAGGATAAGGAGACATGGTTTAAAGTAGGATGAACATAGTATGACATCATTCAGATCATGGGCAAACGGATATGAAACAAACAGGCTATTTTTATCATTGTGTGCGCACGTGAACATAACAACTAGATTACAGATCAAGACCAAAAGAATATCCTTCATCTCTTTTAAACCATGTAAGGTGAAATGATACGTTAAGACAACTATGTATAAAAGTGAACAGAGTAACTGACATTGGCTGCAAACCAAGTAGTTAAATGAACACATCATAGTAACAATCAGTTCAAGGCAGGAGGAGTAAGGACTTACAACAGCGGCTTGAACTGGTGTGCTCATGCCCTTTATCTTGCTGGTGTGGCAATCCTTGAAGATTTGCACTGCATTCGGTTCACGTTCTTTTTGGTCTACACGGGCTTTCCTCTGTATTTGGAACAAGTCAATATAGATACGATAATATGGCACAAAAAAAGAAGGAAGTAGCAGCTATTTACAAGAGCCTTGCAGTGTGCAATATAGCTACGAGATCCTGTTGTCTATTGGAATTTCACTTTAGAACGGTTGGTTTTGTTCTTCAAACAGTTAGCCTAGAAGAAGATACACTTGTAAGGAACATACATAAATACAAGTTCAATATGTGGTTTGATCAAATACATATAGCCTACCTGATACTTTGGATCAGACCTGTGTTTAACGAAGGTTGTCCAGTCTTCATCTGTAATATATTCCACTAGAGATGTTTGGGCGATTTCATTATTAGCCTTGCCTTCAAAGTGAGATTTTCTAAGGTGGTACCGATACTGTCGCAGAGCAGACTGAAAAACGTGAGTGCATGCTTGTTTAGTTGCACCATCTTTTGGATCCAATTTGAACCTCATTTGTTGAAAAAAGAATGTGAGTCTTATTAGGAGGAAGCTAGAAAGTATGGGACAGAGCAAGACAATATTACTAGTTGCGATGAGTTGCGATGAATAACATTACTTACGGATAAATGGTCAAGCAAGGTGTTAAACTGGGTATTGTCTTTCTCATTCCTGTACTGGATCCATGCTGGGAGGATACGTGCATGACACCTAACGGCAACGGCTACCTCTGATACTAACTTGGATGACTCTGTAACATCACGTGGCCTTTTTAAACCTGCCTCAAAATGGATCTCCATTCTTTCTCCTTTAGATTTTGTTAATCTATCAAGCATTATCGCTGATGTCTGTTTCCGCTTGCACCGTGGTGCTAGTTCAACAACGAATATGAAAAGTGTTAGTGTACATCAAACTGTGAGAGTACATATAAAGGAGCATGCAACTACAACTTGACTCGGTCAGGTACAGTCTTGGTGTTGATGCTCATGAGGTTCATCTGATCTTGCCAAGTCATGTTGTGTCAGCAGTGCTTCGGAAGTAGTGTTAGGTGTGAAGGCAACTTGGGAATTGGCCAGTTCCGGAGCAAACGAACGAGTAACTCGTTGAGATGATGGTATAGTTGAAGCGGATGCTGCAGCTAGTGGAGCAGGTGATATTGTGTTTGTAGATTTAGCCGGTGGACATGGACCTTCTACTGCACTATAAGTACCAGCAGAATCTCGACGGCAGATCCTTTTCCGTTTCACCCGATGAGTAACAACACTCCCTACTATATTATTTTCCTTGCTCTTTTTTGACTTTGCCATGTCAAGCTGTACCCACAACACAAAAGCATACAATCACTCTTCAGAACTCATTAATGCAAGATACAGACAAGCAACACTTTGATGTAAGACAACCGTATGAGGATGGAATATGTAAGAAAAATAGGACGTCATGACATAATCACAGCTACGATGTGCAAACTAAGCAGAAGGATTTTCAAGAAAATAGAAGTAATGCAAGCTAGACATCATATGAAAGATGCAACCAATATTACTCTGCTAAGTTAAAAGTGTCTTTCCATAAGTGGCAATTCGAAAAATTAGAAGCAGTACAATGTAGAAATCAATGCAAGATACAACCACTATCAAACTGCCATGTTAAAAGCGTCCAATCATGAGTGACTGATGCGGGATACACAACAGCAGTGCTTTGATGTAAGAACATGGTATGATAGATAGATGCAATGTATTCTAGACACAGAAAGCCATGTCATATGCACATGTATAACGTATAAACTCAGTAGGTGCAATTTAATCAAAATAGAAGAAATACAGGCTAGACAACATATGCAACATGAAACCAATTACACACTATCAACTTAGAGCAAGCACCTGCGATGGTGGAGTATGGGAGATGAACTCATCATGTAGACTAGGGACTTCAACTTCATTAGCAGTAGAAGTGGCAAATCTAGAGAGTCTCTGTTTGCGTCGGTGTGGAGGACCACCAACATCCCCTAACTTACTCTTTTCATTCCTATTTTCTGATATTGCCTTATGAAGTCAAAACCACAAGAAGATGTATAAAATTAGCTCTGCATAACTGGTTGATGCATGATACAGACGAACACTACTTTGATGTAAGGCAAGCACATGATAGGAGGATGGAATATATACAAAAAAAGATAGCGTTTCATATTCACACGTATAATAGTAGGATGGAATATGTATGAAAAAATAGTATGCGGAAGGCATTTCAACAAAATTAGAAGAAATGAAAGCTAGGCACCATATGAACATGCAACCAATATCACTCTATCAGGTAAAAAGTGTCTTGTCGTAAGTGCCATTTCAAGAAATTAGAAGCAGTACAAGCTAGAAGACAATGCAAGATGCAACCTACATCACAGTCCCAAGTTAAATGTCTCTTATGGGTAAGTGATTGTTGCAGGTATAAGTTGTAAGCTACGCAGATGCAATTCAACATAATCAGAAGCAATACAAAGTAGACATCATACAGAAAACGCAACCACATATAACAGTTCCAAGTAAGAGCAAGCACCTGTGATGGTGGAGTAGGGGAGATGTGCTCATTATGTACACGTATGTTCTCAAAACAGGAACACGTGTCATATTCACAGGCATTATGTGTAAAGTAAGCAGATGCAATTCAAGTTAGAAGCAATACAAGCTAGACATCATACGCAACATGCAACCACATATAATAGTGCCAAGTTAGAGCAAGCACCTGTGATGGTGGAGTAGGGGAGATGTGCTCATCATCTACAGAGCTACATTGACTGTCCAGCCTTGTGTTGTCTTGCGAATCTTGTTGGGAGGATGGCGGAGTAGAATCTGTAGAGACCCCCTATTTGAGTTGCTCCGAAGGACCACCATCATCCACTGCCGGACTAATTTCCTTCAGCTGTAATGATTTTGCATTGTGAAGTCAAACCGATAAGAAAAAGGAATAAAATTCGCTCTTCAGAACTCATTCATGCATGATACTGACGAACACTACTCGGATGAAAGGCAAACACATGATGCGAGGATGGAATATGTATGAAAAACATGATGGCGTGACATATTCACACCTATGATGTGGTAACTAAGCAGAAGGGACTTCAACAAATTAGAAGCACTGCAAGCTAGACACCATATGAAAGAAGCAACCAATATCACTATGCCAAGTTCAAACTATGGCATTTCAACAAATTAGAAGCAGTACATTCTAGAAATCATATGCAAGACACAACCAATATCACAGTGGCGACTTAAAGGTGCCTTATCATAAGTGACTGATGCGGGATATGCAAGAACAGTAGTCTGATGTATAAATAGGAATACATGTCATATTCACAGGCATTATGTGTAAAGTAAGCAGATGCAATTCAACAAAGTTAGAAGCAATACAAGCTAGACATCATACGCAACATGCAACCACATATAATAGTGCCAAGTTAGAGCAAGCACATGTGATGGTGGAGTAGGGGAGATGTGCTCATCATCTACACAGCTACATTGACTGTCTAGCCTTGCGTTGTCTTGCGAATCTTGTTGGGAGGATGGCGGAGTCGAATCTGTAGAGAACCTCCATTTCAGTTGCTCGGAAGGACCACCATCATCCAATGCCTTGCTAATTTCCTTCAGCTTTATTGATTTTGCATTCTGATGTCATACCGACAAGAAAAAGGAATATCATTCGCTCTTCAGAACTCATTCATGCATGATACTGATGAACACTACTCTGATGAAAGGCAAAGTCATGATACGAGGATGGAATATGTACGGAAAATGTACGGCTTGACATATTCACACCTATGATGTGGTAACTAAGCAGAAGGCACTTCAACAAATTAGAAACACTGCAAGAAACCATATGAAAGGTGCAATCAACATCACTCTGCCAATTTAAAACTATCTCGTCATAGGTGGCGTTCATCAAACTAGAAGCAATACATGCTAGAAATCATATTCAAGATGCAAACCAATATCACACTGCCAACTTAAAGGTGTTCCATCATAAGTGACTGATGCAGGATACACAAGAAGAGTAGTTTCATGTAAGAACATGGTGTGATAGACAGATATAGTATGTACCAAAAACAGGAAAGCGTGTCATATTCACATGTATCATGTGTAAGCTAAGCAGATGCAGTTTACACTAATTAGGAGCAATACGAGCTAGACACCATATGCGACATGCAACAAGATATCACACTGCCAAGTTAGAGCAAGCACCTTGGATGGTGGAGTAGGGGAGCGGACACTTGGACCTTGTAATGCACTATCAGTATAAGGAGAATCGGTACAGATGCTCCATTTACGTTGCTGCAGAGGACGACCATCATCGCGTTCCTTACTCTTTTCCTTCCTCTTTCTTGATTTTGCCTTGTCAAGTCAAACCCACAAGAAAAAGGAATAAAATTTGCTCTTCAGAACTCATTTATGCATGATACTGACGAACACTACTTTCATGTAAGGTAGCCGCATGATAGGAGGATGGAATATGTATGAAAAACAGGATGGTGTGACATATTGACATGTATGATGTGTAAAGTGTAAACTAAGCACAAGATGCTTGAACTTGTTAGAATCAATGCAAGCTAGAAATCATATGAAATATGAAACCAATATCACTCTGCCAAATTAAAAGGGTGCCCTAACAAATGTATTTGACCAAATTAGAAGCAATACATGGCAAGAGGCTAGAAATAATATGCATTATGAACCGAATGAAGGTGACTCATCGTAAGCGATTGATGCAGGATACAGAAGAGAGGTAGTTTCATGTAAGAACAAGGTTAACACATAGATGTAGTGTGTACCAAAAATAGGAAGGCATGTCATATTCACAGGTATAGTGTGTAAACTAAGCAGATGCAATTTACCCTAATTAGAAGCATTACAAGATAGACACCATATGCAACATGCAGCCACATATCACACTGCGAAGTTATAGCAAGCACCTGTGATGGTGGTGTAGGGGAAGTGCGGTCTTCAAGTACAGAGGTACGTTCAATATCTTCATTTAGGCTTGCTGTTTCTTGAGAATCATGTGGAGAAGATGAAATTGCATTCTTTATAAGAGTATTGCGTCTCATATTAACCCACGTGCGTGATTGTCTCATCATAAGCGATAGATGCAGGATACACATGAACAATAGTTTGATGTAAGAACATGGTGTGATAGGCAGATGCAGTATGTACCAAAAACAGGAAGGCGTGTCATATTCACATGTATAATGTGTAAGCTAAGGGGATGCAATTTAACAAATTAGGATCATTGATGAGGGATACACAAGAAAAGTAGTTTGATGTAAGAACATGGTTAATAGAAAGACGTAGTATGTACCAAAAACGGGAAGGCATGTCATATTCACAGGTATAATGTGTTAACTAAGCAGATGCAATTTACCCTAATTAGAAGCATTACAAGGTACATACCATATGCAACATGCAACCACATATCACACTGCCAAGTAAGAGCAAGCACATGCGATGGTGGTGTGGGGGAATTGCGGTGATCAACTAGAGAGCTACATTGACTATCTTCATTTAGCCTTGTTGTTTCTTGAGAATCATGTGGGGAGGATGACACTGCACTCTTCAAACGAGTAGGGTGTCTCACAGTAACCCACTCGGGTGACTGTCCCATCATAAGTGATTGATGTGGGATACAAAAGAGCATTAGTTTGATGTACGAACATGGTTAATAGACATATGTAGTATGTATCAAAAATAGGAAGGCATGTCATTATTAAAGGTATAATGTGTAAAGTAAGCAGATGCAATTTAACCAAATTGGAAGCAATACAAGCTAGACACCATATGCAACATGCAACCACATTTGACAGCGCGAAGTTAAAGCAAGCACCTGGGATGGTTGTGTGTGGCAATTGAGATCATCAACTGCAGAGCTACGTTTACTGTCTCCAACTGCTGACACTGCACCCATTAGAGCGCTGAAACGCTTAGTGCTTATCTTTGAATAACACTGGAGGGACTTCTGTCTTTTCTTTTCTGCATTCATCAACACTACGTCAAAGTCTGAAATACCCATGCATAAAAAACAATAGTATGAGTATGGGTGAAGTGTGTGCACAATTAGTATAGTGTAAAGGTAGCAGCTAGCAGGTCGGTCAGAAATAAATGACGGGAGACATATGATAGCTCTACAACATGCATGGCACACTAAATTACTACAGGATTCTATGAAAATAACAGTTGACTAAAAGAAAATAGGTCAGTCCATTTTTTTGCACCGTCCGATGTACAAAGAACGGGCAGATCACCTTCATCTACCTCCAGCCAGTTAGTGTTGACAATCTTCATCGAAACGCCAGCGACCACCGGCCCAGTATTCCTCCCCTCGACCTCACCGCACCGCCGTGCTTGGCATCGCCCCCAGGCCATCCATTCAAGCCCCGCCGACTTCCAGATCGGGCGCAAGCAGCTCCTGCACCCCACACCCCTATGATAGACACCGATGCGCCGCTTCCCCGGGGAACAGGCGGACTAGGTGCTCCGCACGCCTAAGAGGGTGCTTCTTCTTTTAATTGCGGTTAGACTAACTCTGAATTGAAATCCAGGCGGGCTACTGACCTTTAGCAAAGGTGAAATAGTAAAGGGAGGAAACCTTGTCCATTTAGTATCACGAAGAAGATGCAGTAAGAAGCGCTCAACTAGTTTCTTTCGTGGGATTAATATGATGTGAGCGGAGACGTAAGATTTGCACGAATAAGGGAAGAGGAGTACCTCTTTCTGCTGGCAGTGCTGTGTCCTCCTTCTGTTTTTCCAACAATCTTCTTGTGGTTCGCTGGAATGAGAAGTTGTGGAGGACGGTGGAGCCTTGGACGAACCCATGGCCAAGTTGTTGAGTGTGGTGCGGTGGCCGCCTGTCGACGGCGGGGAACCGTATCCGAGGCGGTGAATGACGGTGTAGTGGGAAGAACTCCGCTGCAGTGGACGGTTGCGACAGTGGAGCGGCAACAGTGAGGCGCAGGACGGTGTGGTCGGAGTGGTTCTGGTACGGCGCACGTCAGGTCGGCGTCGTGGAGGCAGCTCTGCCTCGGCTTCAGCTGCTAAGTCCTTGAGGGCGTTTGTGACACCCCAAAAATTTTGGCCTCGTTTTTAGTGGAATAAAATTTTGCCAGGATTTAAAACTTTGAATTTTTGAGCTCCATTTTGATTTTTGTTTAAATCATTTCCTTCCCTGTTATGGTGAGTTTTTCCCCAAAGAGAAAAAACTTTTCAAAAATGTTGTTGGACTTGTTTTAACCTCTCGAGAAAAACTTTCCTTTTATCAGTGTAGCTAATTAAATGATTATGTTGCTTGATCTTTAGTTTCTTGAAAAGGGTTTTTCTAGGTTAAATGGCCTTAATTGAACTACAACCATTTGATAAATTCACTTAAAATTTCCACAAAAATTTGGAGATGTCATGTGATGTTTTTAAATCACATTTATGCTAAAATATATTTCATTCATGAAATATTTTGAGCCTTACACTCAATTTTTCTTCTCTGGTCCAGAGTGCATTTTGCACTACAACCTATTTAAATATTTCTTTAAAACTTCTACCAAAATTAAGGGAGGTCAGTAGGAGCCTATTATTTAACCTTGTGCAAAAACCTATTTGTGTCCTTTGAAAAATTTGAGTGAATCAACCTCATCTTCATTCTGGACCAACTTGATGGTTTGTACAGCAACCATGTTTTTATTTGCTCTTTAACCCTTGATTATTTCTCCTACTTGTAGTCCCCCATGTTAAACCCTTAAGTCCAGGAGCATGCACCTTTTGGATCATTTTTGGTTCATGTAATAAGGTCATTTATTTCCTGTCCAGAATTGAGTTTGGTAAAACTTGCACTAACAAGTTTCTTCTTTTGTCCAACTAACATCACCACTCTCTCTTTCATCCACAGGGACACTGATCTGGAGATTTTGGCCACTCCAAGAAATGCCCAAGTGCCCTTGGCATTTTGTCAAACAACTGGTGTGCATGGCCAATTTTGACATGTTTTTGTCTTTGCATTGTGACCTTGCACCTCGGATCATAATAGCATGTCCACTAGGATTCCAGTTGCTCCTAACCTGGGTCTGTTATTTGCCAGCCTCAACCGCGACCTCTAGCATGCTCTGGCATTTCGTCGAGCACATTCAGTGCGTGCACTGGACGCGCCCAGAGCGCGCGTATTGCAGCCACGCGGCCGAGCCGACACGCTGGCCCCCACGGCTTTGGCCCGCTCTGCAGAACCTCGCCACGCACTCCCCTTCTCTCAGCTACGCGCCAAGCCGCCCCTCGCCACGCCCGGCAAGCCAAGCGCTAGCCGCCGCCGCCGCCCGACAGCCTCTGGCCATGTCGGTGCCGCCCAAGCCACTCCCACTCGCCACCTGCCCCTGGAGCAGTGCACTCTCGTCCACTAGCTCTTGCCGTCATCCCCAGCCACGCCACGTTGCCCTGCAAGCTACAGCGAGGCGGTTCGCCGGAGAGCTTATCCGGCCGCCGCGGAACCGACCTCCACGAGCTATAAAAGGAGGCCCCCGAGCCACCCCGTGCACGCAGGAAGCCTTAGAATGCTCCCCTAGTTCTCCCATGGCAGCAAATTGACTCGGGGAAGGTCTTCTTCCCCATCTCCGGCAACGGCAGCCGCCACCACTGCCCCGGCCAATTCGACACCACCAGGGCCTCCCACTCTCCATTCTCTCCACCAAGAGCTTCCTCATCTTCCCGTGAGCCATCCCCACTACTCAATTTTGATCGGGGCACACCGCGGGAGAAAATCACTTTGCTCCCGAGGCCACCTCCGCCGAGAAGCTCGCCGCCGGCAGCTCCCTCCGTCCCCACCTACCTGGCGACCACCGGGAGGATCGCCCTGGAGTGGCGGATCCATCCCCGCCCTCTGAGCCCCGCGGGGAGCCGCCGTTCGCCGGCGACAATCGCCGTTGCCTCGCCTCCGCCTCGGACAGAAAAAGAAGAGGGAGAAGACTGGTCAAACCTGACTAGTGGGCCCCCTGGACCCACTGTCAGCGACCTCGTGTCTGTCCACATGGTTAAGTGGAGGCGTAAAGCCTCAAGTACGCCTCCTCTATACCGAAAGCGTATTTCTATCTGAACCGTTTTCTTTTCTGTTTTATTTTAAATAATAGATTTGACCAAATCTTTGACTGGCTATAACTTTTTAAATATAAGTCCAAATGAGTTGATTCTTTTTCCTACCTTCCTCAAATTTGGTCTAGTTTATTTTAAGATTTATTTGAAAAATTTCCAAACAACTTTTTGGGTCTGTTTTTGAAATGTGTGTTAATTCAAATATATTTTTAAATAGGATTTTTGGTAGAGAGAAGAAGCTTTCAAAAGTTTTGGAGTGCACCCTGCCTTTCCACACATTGAAGGCAAGCATTCTGAACCCCGACATAATATTTTGGTGTGATCGTTGATACCTTTATAACACCACCGCATTTCGAAGGACTTGTTATTTCATGTGATATGATCATATGCATGGGTGCATGTTGTTGATTTCCATGCTGCTGGAAATGGACTCACTTGTGATGATAATCACCCTCATGTGCCTTGCATGCATACCGGCAGGAACCCGGGAAAACCTCGCCCTTTGGTAGGCATGAGTTTGTCGCCGGTCTCCGTCGGGACGGTTATGTCTGGTATGGCATGGTAAGGTGATATGAGAGGTGACTCTGTTGGATGAGAATATATTTGTCATGCTAATCATGCAGGGAATACTTGAACCTCCTGAGTCGACCGTAGATCGAGTCTTGTTCCAGTAACCCCCATACTTGTTTCGTACTACCACTCGTCTCTACAGCAAGTAGAGTACGGTTCAGTAAGTTGTCAACCTCTTTCCAGCACACACCTTACAGAGAGGCCATGGTGGAAGATACCGGTTGTAGCTGGTGGGCAGGCCACCTGGTCCGGGGGCATGGGTGTTTCCGGTTGGGACCGAGAGGGGAGGCCACCCCTTAGAGCGCGCGATATAAATTTGATCCCATGCTACGCGAGGTTGTAGCCTCCCCACTTAAAGTTTGCTTAACAGGTGTCGTGGGTGATTCCAGACACGTGTGAGATAAGCTGGTGTGTGCAAGTTAGGTGTGTTTTCAACAGAAAGACCGTAGATGGAATTAGTCCTGCTGGACTAGAGAAATCCGTTACTCGTGGGTAAAGAGTACACCCTCTGCAGAGAATAAACCTATTCGAATAGCCGTGTCCATGGTTAAGGATTACAGTCTGGGATGGGTCAAGTGTCGGTCTTAGCGTCGGTCTTCGGAGGTGAAACTGTTAATCCAGAAATGGAATTACTACTTGTGACTTGTGATAACTATGATTATTATTGTTGTTGACTAACCCATGATATTATTGTTATTATCGTGTATCTCTGGGATGGTTCTACCTCCGGGATATTCACTATGATTGTTTCTTTTAAAGCCCTTTATGTGGCGTCGCTCAGACGCCCGACTATGGAATTTCTTTTAAAGCCCTTTATGTGGCGTCGCTCAGACGCCCGACTGTGGCATTTCTTTTAAAGCCCTTTATGTGGCGTCGCCCAGACGCCCGACTGTGGCATTTCTTTTAAAGCCCTTTATGTGGCGTCGCTCAGACGCCCGACTGTGGCATTACTTGTTATTTATTTTAATTTTTTTTTATATATACTATCATGTTATTGCAATTTATTAAATAACTTGCTTGCACGCATCCGAGAGTTATTTTTTGTGACTGACGTCATGAGCATAAAATATTTTTTAGCACATCATTGTTATATTATACTTGTGTTCATAATGTTTGCGAGTACATTCAAAGTACTCACTGGCTTGTCCCTGGCTATTGTCTTGGCCAGATTTTCTTGCACGGAGAGGAGCGACGCGATGCCAGCCCCGGAAACCACTCAATGGAGATAGCAGCCTCGCGAAGATAGGAATTTAACCTGGTCATCTGTTCCCGTGGGGAATGGAGTCCCATAGACACAGATGTTTCACAACCCGCTTCCGCCATCAACCACTAGAAACCATTTGTTGTACCCACAGGCCAGAATGGTCTTGTACTACATATTTTGTATTTTTGCTTGGAGTTTCTGTATCAAGTTGGAGCCTCATCAGCTAATAGTAATCTTGGGGCTGATGAGCACGACGGTCCTTTCTGGAAATTTATTACCCGGAAAACCGGTCGTGACAGACTTGGTATCAGAGCCAGGCTGACCATTGGCTAATCCTATCTTAGCCAGGTCAATAAACTAGGCAAACCAACCCACCAGACCTTAACCAAACCCCAGCCAAGCTTCTCATGCAAGATAGCCACACAGTGGCCCAACACTTTTGGCAGTCGGTGCCCAACCTATCAACCTAACCTGTCACTCATGCGCCAGTGACCGGCCCCTAAATAGTCTTTTCTCGCAAGCGTGCGAAGGAAGATTCCGTCCCCTTTTCCCTATAAAAAGGGGCGCGCTAGCCCCAAACCAGCACACACAGTCGCTACCCCAAACCGAGCCACAATGCCTGGACCTATAGTGCACAACGAAACCACAGCAACCAACCTTGGAGGTTTTGTGACCATCCTCGCAAACCTCACCCGTCGTGCCTATGCGTTAGAGGAGCCACCAGAATATGTTCTGTATCAAGGACCCATGAGCGGTGAAGACCGCCAATTCTGGGCCACTGTGCACATTTACGGTAGGAGTCTAGCACCCGAGCGCCCCTACCGGTTCACCGGAAGAACAACTTCCTTTGAGCCACAAACCATCCAGCTAGCCGCTCGAGAGGCTATAGTTCATCTCAGGCACTTGTCGCCCAGAGTTAACTGTCGCTCGTTCCACTAATACCCCAGACGAGAAGGGTATGGTAGACCACCCCAAGTTGCCAATGGAGATCACGAGACGGACCCCGCATTATTGCACCTAGTGCGCTATGTAAGTACACTAGAGGCACTGTTCGACCAGATCACTATTGATCTAATCGCAGCTCGTGGAGAGCTGGTTCATCGAGCCCGGGTGAGAGAAGAAAACGAGCCCAACACCGACAACCCAGTCGTGCTGTTTGGACAACCGATCGAGACCCCGAGATCTTCCCCAGCCATCGGCCAAGGTGCTACGATAACCCCAGAAGTGCTTCGTCGCATATTGGGAGCACACTCCAACGGGGTTGTGGCCAACAATCCTCGCGATGGTCATTCTCACTACCCCGACCCTGCAGTTCCTCCGCCATCTCCGACTAATCCCGGCAGAGAGACACGTGGAGAAGCCTCGACATCCACCAGGCACGCCCGTTTAGACATAAACGAAGTAGACTAAGCAGTATGAGTAGCACCAAGTTTCAATGTATCCTCGCTTTGTAATCATGCGACCGCGTATATTAACGCAGCCTGTCTTTGTGCCTCTATTCTAATAGTAGCCTTGCATATTTAGTCAGCGCATAGCTGCATATTTTTCCGGGCACAACTACCAAAACCAACCCGACGACAACCACAGTAACACGTCTCTTTATGAGATATGTGTATCTCTGACACCGACCCGACCTTTGGAACTAAGCTGGAAAATTTTTACCTTTCACCACGGTGAAACGATCCGGCTCCATTGCTATATAAAGGCCACCTTGTGACCTTACCCAGCAACCCTCACTTTGTGCACAACACTCATGCTTTTTCCTGTCATGCCGAACCCCAGCATTCATCTGAGAACCCCAGATGCAACCCCAGGTAGCTTTGTCAAAATATTGTGGGATTTTACCCGCAGTACCATGGGTTCTACCCAGCCACCCCAGTACGAGCTGTTCAAATCGAGGATCACCCCATCCACCTCGGAATATTGGGCAGCAGTACACATTCCTCCTGTAGACCCCAACCAAGATCCAACGGAAGTTTCCTTCGTGGGGAAATCTATGCCAACCCCACACTTGGCCATAGAGGTTGCTGCGAAAGAAGCGATTGCTCATCTTCGATCCGCAGTACGCTATGCCCGTGAATGAGGATATTATTACTTTCCGAGTCGTGCAGCACCCGGAGAAGTAACATCTTTTCCCGGTGGACGTATTGAGAGAGACCCAGTTCTGGCCAACCTTATCCAGTACATAATTGCTCAAGAGCATTTAAACCAGCGGGTGATGGATTATCTCCAGAGCCTCGCAAATTTAAATCCTCAGATTGCCATGGCAGACCACTGAGACCCGACACGGAGAGATGCATACATCGACTGGTCAATCCACTGCCTCCAATTGAAGAAGAATGTATTCCTTTACCAGAGACATTTTATCAGGACCCCGCCCAGTTACCATTTTCATTTTAGACGTCACTACTGTATTTGTTCTTTGCAGCATTTATTTATGTGTGTGACTTATGTGTAATACCCTGAGTTTGTACGACGAGTCAATTATTTGGCTTCTGCTAATGTGTGTAGTTTTTGTTGTGGTTTATGCTCCTTTAAATTAACTGTTTTCCCCTCGCAAAACCCTGGAGTGAGATTTTCTTTTCCCTGAGTTGCTACATCTACACTTTCTCACGACGTAGATTATTTAATTTCACTCAGCACCACAAGCAGACTCACAACCATAATCATTCGGACACATACACTATTTGCAAAACTTTGCAACAGTGTTACATCCAGCTAATCACCCCCTAACAACAGTTAGCACTCGGCACACTCCATCTACTCCTCATGATCACCACCACCGCGGAGAGCCAACACCCGAGCCGCAGCATCACGATACTCGTCGAAGATCATCGCGCACAGGAGCACAAAGAGCCCCAGCAGCGCCGCCAGCCCTCCGCATATCAGGATCACGAACCAGTCCGGCATCGCCTCCGCCATTAGAGCCTCGACCGAGCTTCTGTAAGCAGTAACGGAGAAATAAGGAGGAGGAGAAGTGAGGCCAGGTGTAAGGAGGAAGAGAGAGGCACCCCGGCCGTTTTTATAACTCGAGCTCGGTGTACGGTGGGCGAAGTCCACCAACGCCGCTCGTCGCCGATCGCCGATGTTCGGAGTCGAATCCGCGAGCAGTGCCGACAGCGCGCTGGCCCGCGAGGTGAGTGCACGCTACACCGGCAGCTAGCACACCGCGCACTACCACGGTACGGCCTCGATGCCCTACACACTAGGCGTCGCCGGTGGAGAAAGCACGCGGGAGAGAGGAGGAAGAAAGGGCCAGAGGGAGAAGAAGAGGAGACTCACAGTGGACCCCGGGTCCACCTGTCAGCCAGAGAGAGCACTGTGCTCTCGGGTGCGACCAGCGTATATCTAAATTTAGGAGTTATCCTAAATTTATATCCAGCATAGAAATCACCCGTTTTGTCCCGAACCGTAGACTTTTCCGCGCAGCCCCAGTTTTTCACACTGTGGTTTTCACCACTTATTGCCTTCTCACTGTAGCTACATCTTTATTGCGTATTTATTTTCTTAACACCGCTTTTAGCAAATCTCGAGGGCGAGATTTTTTTAAGGGGGTTAGTATTGTGACACCCCAAAAAATTTGGCCTCGTTTTTAGTGGAATAAAATTTTGCCAGGATTTAAAACTTTGAATTTTTGAGCTCCATTTTGATTTTTGTTTAAATCATTTCCTTCCCTGTTATGGTGAGTTTTTCCCCAAAGAGAAAAAACTTTTCAAAAATGTTGTTGGACTTGTTTTAACCTCTCGAGAAAAACTTTCCTTTTATCAGTGTAGCTAATTAAATAATTATGTTGCTTGATCTTTAGTTTCTTGAAAAGGGTTTTTCTAGGTTAAATGGCCTTAATTGAACTACAACCATTTGATAAATTCACTTAAAATTTCCACAAAAATTTGGAGATGTCATGTGATGTTTTTAAATCACATTTATGCTAAAATATATTTCATTCATGAAATATTTTGAGCCTTACACTCAATTTTTCTTCTCTGGTCCAGAGTGCATTTTGCACTACAACCTATTTAAATATTTCTTTAAAACTTCTACCAAAATTAAGGGAGGTGAGTAGGAGCCTATTATTTCACCTTGTGCAAAAACCTATTTGTGTCCTTTGAAAAATTTGAGTGAATCAACCTCATCTTCATTCTGGACCAACTTGATGGTTTGTACAGCAACAATGTTTTTACTTGCTCTTTAACCCTTGATTATTTCTCCTACTTGTAGTCCCCCATGTTAAACCCTTAAGTCCAGGAGCATGCACCTTTTGGATCATTTTTGGTTCATGTAATAAGGTCATTTATTTCCTGTCCAGAATTGAAGTTTTGTAAAACTTGCACTAACAAGTTTCTTCTTTTGTCCAACTAACATCACCACTCTCTCTTTCATCCACAGAGACACTGATCTGGAGATTTTGGCCACTCCAAGAAATGCCTAAGTGCCCTTGGCATTTTGTCAAACACCTGGTGTGCATGGCCAGTTTTGACATGTTTTTGTCTTTGCATTGTGACCTTGCACCTCGAATCATAATAGCATGTCCACTAGGATTCCAGTTGCTCCTAACCTGGGTCTGTTATTTGCCAGCCTCAACCGCGACCTCTAGCATGCTCTGGAATTTCGTCGAGCACATTTAGTGCGTGCACTGGACGCGCCCAGAGCGCGCGTATTGCAGCCACGCGGTCGAGCCGACACGCTGGCCCCCACGGCTTTGGCCCGATCTGCAGAACCTCGCCACGTGCTCCCCTTCTCTCAGCTACGCGCCAAGCCACCCCTCGCCACGCCCGGCAAGCCAAGCGCTAGCCGCCGCGGCCGCCCGACAGCCTCTGGCCATGTCGGTGCCGCCCAAGCCATTCCCACTCGCCACCTGCCCCTGGAGCAGTGCACTCTCGTCCACTAGCTCTTGCCGTCATCCCCAGCCACGCCACGTTGCCCTGCAAGCTACAGCGAGGCGGTTCGCCGGAGAGCTAATCCGGCCGCCGCGGAACCGACCTTGACGAGCTATAAAAGGAGGCCCCCGAGCCACCCCGTGCACGCAGGAAGCCTTAGAATGCTCCCCTAGTTCTCCCATGGCAGCAAATCGACTCGGGGAAGGTCTTCTTCCCCATCTCCGGCAACGGCAGCCGCCACCACTGCCCCGGCCAATTCGGCACCACCAGGGCCTCCCACTCTCCGTTCTCTCCACCAAGAGCTTCCTCATCTTCCCGTGAGCCATCCCCACTACTCAATTTTGATCGGGGCACACCGCGGGAGAAAAATCACTTTGCTCCCGAGGCCACCTCCGCCGAGAAGCTCGCCGCCGGCAGCTCCCTCCGTCCCCACCTACCTGGCGACCACCGGGAGGATCGCCCTGGAGTGGCGGATCCATCCCCGCCCTCTGAGCCCCGCGGGGAGCCGCCGTTCGCCGGCGACGATCGCCGTTGCCTCGCCTCCCCCCGGGACAGAAAAAGAAGAGGGAGAAGACTGGTCAAACCTGACTAGTGGGCCCCCTGGACCCACTGTCAGCGACCTCGTGTCTGTCCACGTGGTTAAGTGGAGGCGTAAAGCCTCAAGTACGCCTCCTCTATACCGAAAGCGTATTTCTATCTGAACCGTTTTCTTTTCTGTTTTATTTTAAATAACAGATTTGACCAAATCTTTGACTGGCTATAACTTTTTAAATATAAGTCCAAATGAGTTGATTCTTTTTCCTACCTTCCTCAAATTTGGTCTAGTTTATTTTAAGATTTATTTGAAAAAATTTCAAACAACTTTTTGGTTCTGTTTTTGAAATGTGTGTTAATTCAAATATATTTTTAAATAGGATTTTTGGGAGAGAGAAGAAGCTTTCAAAAGTTTTGGAGTGCACCCTGCCTTTCCACACATTGAAGGCAAGCATTCTGAACCCCGGCATAATATTTTGGTGTGATCGTTGATACCTTTATAACACCACCGCATTTCGAAGGACTTGTTATTTCATGTGATATGATCATATGCATGGGTGCATGTTGTTGATTTCCATGCTATTGGAAATGGACTCACTTGTGATGATAATCACCCTCATGTGCCTTGCATGCATACCGGCAGGAACCCGGGAAAACCTCGGCCTTGGGTAGGCATGAGTTTGTCGCCGGTCTCCGTCGGGACGGTTATGTCTGGTATGGCATGGTAAGGTGATATGAGAGGTGACTCTGTTGGATGAGAATATATTTGTCATGCTAATCATGCAGGGAATACTTGAACCTCCTGAGTCGACCGTAGATCGAGTCTTGTTCCAGTAACCCCCATACTTGTTTCGTACTACCATTCGTCTCTACAGCAAGTAGAGTACGGTTCAGTAAGTTGTCAACCTCTTTCCAGCACACACCGTACAGAGAGGCCATGGTGGAAGATACCGGTTGTAGCTGGTGGGCAGGCCACCTAGTCCGGGGGCATGGGTGTTTCCGGTTGGGACCGAGAGGGGAGGCCACCCCTTAGAGCGCGCAATATAAATTTGATCCCATGCTACGCGAGGTTGTAGCCTCCCCCACTTAAAGTTTGCTTAACAGGTGTCGTGGGTGATTCCAGACACGTGTGAGATAAGCTGGTGTGTGCAAGTTAGGTGTGTTTTCAACAGAAAGACCGTAGACGGAATTAGTCCTGCTGGACTAGAGAAATCTGTTACTCGTGGGTAAAGAGTACACCCTCTGCAGAGAATAAACCTATTCGAATAGCCGTGTCCATGGTTAAGGATTACAGTTTGGGATGGGTCAAGTGTCGGTCTTAGCGTCGGTCTTCGGAGGTGAAACTGTTAATCCAAAAATGGAATTACTACTTGTGACTTGTGATAACTATGATTATTATTATTGTTGACTAACCCATGATATTATTGTTATTATCGTGTATCTCTGGGATGGTTCTACCTCCGGGATATTCACTATGATTGTTTCTTTTAAATCCCATTATGTGGCGTCGCTCAGACGCCCGACTGTGGCATTTCTTTTAAAGCCCTTTATGTGGCGTCGCTCAGACGCCCGACTGTGGCATTTCTTTTAAAGCCCTTTATGTGGCGTCGCCCAGACGCCCGACTGTGGCATTTCTTTTAAAGCCCTTTATGTGGCGTCGCTCAGACGCCCGACTGTGGCATTACTTGTTATTTATTTAAAAAAAATTATATACTATCATGTTATTGCAATTTATTAAATAACTTGCTTGCACGCATCTGAGAGTTATTTTTTGTGACTGACGTCATGAGCATAAAATATTTTTCAGCACATCATTGTTATATTATACCTGTGTTCATAATGTTTGCGAGTACATTCAAAGTACTCACTGGCTTGTCCCTGGCTATTGTCTTGGCCAGATTTTCTTGCACGGAGAGGAGCGACGCGATGCCAGCCCCGGAAACCACTCAATGGAGATAGCAGCCTCGCAAAGATAGGAATTTAACCTGGTCAGCTGTTCCCGTGGGGAATGGAGTCCCATAGACACAGATGTTTCACAACCCGCTTCCGCCATCAACCACTAGAAACCATTTGTTGTACCCACAGGCCAGAATGGTCTTGTACTACATATTTTGTATTTTTGCTTGGAGTTTCTGTATCAAGTTGGAGCCTCATCAGCTAACAGTAATCCTGGGGCTGATGAGCACGACGGTCCTTTCTGGAAATTTATTACCCGGAAAACCGGTCGTGACAGCGTTGCGGTTGCTATTGTGTTGGACGACGACGTCGGGGTACCGGCTCCGGCGTGGTGGAGGAGGGCGGCGGTGGATTGGCCGCTATGGGGTGGAGGACGGAGGAGGCTGGGGTTTTGCGGCTGGTGGAGAGGGCGTTTTGGCGCCCACGGAGTATGAATGGGGAAATGAAGGGAAGCGGGGAACTAAGGGGGAACAATGTTTCGGTTTGAGACACGCTTGTTTGAAATTTGGGGAAAGTTACAAACTTTGCCCCCATCTAAAATTTCGGACATATTGCGGGTTGGGGGTAGGACAGTAATCTCAGGTTCCCAAATGTGGGCGGGATAGATTTCGGCCGAGCACATGGGTGTTTAGGCACCCACAGCGTATGAATGCTTATCGGAGGTGGTTGAGACTGGCGTCTTGGTGAAGTTACAAACCTGCCCCGGTTTAGACCTTTGGACATCGGACCGATAGGCTACACGGGCCAGAGTCAGGACAGTAATTTCCTTCCACCAAACATTAGTCTCGCGCGGTTTTGGGTGACCACAGGCCTATTTGGCACTTCGTTCAATATTTGGGAGCAGAATCATTAGCGTTTTCGGTTCTCTTGAATTGAACCTTCAGGATTTGTCAAACTTCACAAATATTTACTCTTGAAAATCCTAAAGCTACAATTATTTTGGAAGGGAGGGGGTACATTTGAATATACATTGTACACGAGTATATATTAAAAAATATGCAACTTACCTCAGTTCATGAATGGTTTCATATATAATCTCCTTGGTTGCAAAAAAAAGTTAGATATGCGTATGAATATATATAGCATGTTCAAACTCACAACAAAGATTGATGCCCCCTTTTACATCTGATTTACAAATGCCATTATCTCGGGTTCAAATAGATGAATGCAGTTCCTATGAATTTGAATATTCGAAACCCCCTTTATGTTGAATTCGACATGTATTCTATTTCGTAGCTAGCAATTTGGAATGTATCCATGCAAGTGACAAATGTATAAAGTGCTTCACACTAACAACATGGAGTGCACTAATTAATGTTTATATATGAATTGCAAAAGCATCCATTACCTGTATTTCAAACCGCTCTCACTCTATGGATCGATAGAGTATGGGTGTCTGATAGACCAATTTTCATCCATACGCAATTTGCAAAATTCATGATCTCATCCAAAAATAATAATGCCATTTATATATTAATTTAATGCGTAGAACCGCCTTTTACACATAGATGCACTATGCCTCGGCCCGTTCTCACAAACGCGGTATATATCTCTCTATCTAACGCATAAGTGCACACACTTTATATGCATCGGTATTTCTCTTTCACACATGCTCACAATCTCTCTCAGGGTGTCGGGGTGTCTCACGCACATCCTCTCTCTGTTTCTCTCTCTCTCTCTCTCTTTCTGACTACTATGTACCACTCTTTTCACTAATCTTAGTTGGAAAACACTATTTCTCTCACATGCATATATACACACGCATGGTCTCTACTAGCCCTCTATACGCACATATATGTGCCTATGTGTCTCCCGCACGCACATTATCTTTAGGCATCTCTCGCACACATTGCCCCCCCCAGACACACCTCTCTCTTAGTAGTTGGCAGATATGATTTCATCATATCATTCGGTAGGATATCCCTGGCTGTTAGGCTAGATGGTAATACGAGGCAAAGTTTTACCCTAGTTTGGACCCTTGCAGTTGATGGCAGAGCCTACTCTTGGTATTGTATATTAGTGATAGGGGTGTGTACAAAGTACACGTGAATACCAGGCATTGTGTGTGTGTATACTATCGATGAACTAGCCCCCAAGCTTCTGTAACATACTGGGGGCCTAGGGTTACAAATCATATATAGTTGGCTTATCACCAGTGGGGATAGAGTCCTCCGCGACTCTGGTAGCTTCGTGTTGTACGCCGAGTCCTCCACATGGGTCTTCGTATAACGTGTCTCGGTCCAACCTATATGTGGCGCAGGATGGAACCGACCCATGAGTCTTCGTGTTGACCCACCACAACTAGAAATGATGTGCCCACCACACCACACACGCAATCGGCCACTAAGAAAATAAGCATATACAATAGTACAACGATATCTAGCTCACGATGCGTCTCCATATTTTGTTGATGACACTAACGGACTTTTCATTTGATGCGTGCTCCATATTTTATTGGCGGCATTTACGGTCATTGTATTTGAAGCGAAAGCACGATATGGTCACTGGACTTCAGAATAAGCTAATCACGGTCAGCACATACATTTTGTTCTGCTAACCAACATGTGGTTGGATGGTTAGGAGGACAGTGGTTTCTCGAGCCCACCAAGGTTAAAGTCCCAGTGCTCGCATTTATCTTGTGTTAATTTCAGTATTTTCCGGCGATGTGCGTTCAGTGGGAGGAGAAGTTCCACTCGACTACGAGGCACCTATGGTGACTTCGTAAAATCTCAAGATCATATATGTTGGCCCACTCTCTCTAAGGTGCTCATAGGGGTAGGGTCCGCGTGTGTGCGCTTATAGCGGTGAGTGCTTGCGTGTATATATGAGCCCTTGCGTCTGTACCGTTTTAAAAAAAATACATGTCATGAGTATACGGTCACTAGCTCACCCGTACAACTCCGTATTTTGTTGATGACACAATTAATTGACTAGTCAAACGTCCCACGCGGCGCAACTAGTGTTGCACCATCGGGGCGCATAACCGTGGGGCCCACCTGTCAGCCCATATATGAAGAAAAAAATGGTAGTTTGAGTCTGTATTGTGTTAATAAAATAGGAGAACATTTTAGGGTGATCATACGGTCATTGGCTCACCATACAGCTCCATAATTTGTTGATAACACGATCAATTGACCAGTCAAACGGTCCACATTCAGCAGCGCACATTACCATAGGGCCCACCCGTCAGCGCATATATGAAGGACAGAAATGGTAATAAATTAGTGGTCGGTGGGTATTCAAAGTCGTGAGACCTCTGGTTGGCAGTCACCGGCGGTTGGGGGGCGTTGATTGCGCAGTGGGGTGGGGATCGCCGGAGAAAAAGCCCGGCGTGGGGAGGCCTAGAGGGATGGTCGGTGCGGCAGCAAACCAGCGGTTGGGAGTGGTTTTGGGGAGGGCGGGGCGTCGTAGAGTTGCGGGCCGGCCGCGGGCGGCGGGGGCCGGCGGTTCGGCCGGTGGTGGCTGGCGGCTCGGGGGGGTGGAGTTTGATGATAAACTGTAGGCCCTTGATTTCATATCCAACGGCTATAAAATTTAATGACCAGAGATTAAAAAGTCAGTCGACTGACGTGTAGCCTCACCCCGCATGTACACATGCACGCACGCAAGACATGCACCCATGCAGGCGTGCAACACTAACACGTACACATAACATACACACGCACGCATGCTGGCGTGCAACACTGACACGTACACATGCACTCATGAACACACGTACGTATGCACCCATGCATGCAACACTGAAACGTACCCTTGCACGCACGCAACACTCGCACGCCTGCATGCACACAGCACATGGCACAAGACACACACTCAACCTATACGTGCATGCACCCCTTTGTTAAGGACATGGATTGTTACGGGTATTAATCAATCTTATCTGTGATAAGCAGAACATTGATGTTTGCTGCGGTCTTTATGAATCACAACGTATCGAATGGGCTATCAACATAGTAGGCTTATCTACATGAAAAATATGGCGTCACACTCAATAAACAATCATCGGTTTATGAAATGCCCACTTCTGACCGCCCTGGCCCACCAAAGGTTCCTCTGCTGTGCGCTGCCTACGTTGGGTCACTGACATGCAGGCCATGTACCCAAAGAGCCCACACGTCAGCGGAAGAACGGCGCGGTGTCCTAGGTCAGAGTCGAGGGCGCCACCCACTGCAGGCCCAGCTGAACACGCCTCGTTCCCGCATTCAAACGCCTCCATGAAACCTGCTAGTGTAGAAGCCGAGAAACCCACTCTGGACACACGTCCGTTCATGACCGGGCTGGCATTAAACGCAACACTGGCCGAGCTCCTCCCGTCCACCGTCTATTTAATCTCCTATTTAAACGAGGCCAAACGCCGGCCAAGAATCGCACACCTCCGCCGCTCCCCTATCTCCTCCTTCACCATTTTGTCCACTCTTACAATGGCTTACGAAGAGTAGTTATTCTGCATCCAAGCTGGTTGGGTAGCCCGCCGGATACGAGCTATACAGCTTGCTGATCCACCTCCCTCCCCTCGCCCGACGAAGCCAGTTGCCGCCCCAAGCCAGCGCGCGGTTCAGCAACTCGCCGCTCCAGGCCAGCTCGAAGAGGAGCAGCGCACGGGCGTCGTTGCTTTCGTCCACACGGTCGCCTTGTACCGCGTCTCCCGTTTCTGTGGCCGAGACTCCCATGCCGGCGGCCGTGCCATGCAAGCAGCGATAGAAGCCAGGTGTGCGGAGAGTGATGAGTCGGTGGACAGTGCCTCCGCGTCCGCCGCCATCATCAAGGAGAAGTAGAACCCGGGAGGCCGCCGCCGCTTGGATCCCATGAACGCCACCGCGGAGGCGACGCCAGCGTACACAGCAGGTGTCTTGCCGGATCCTTTTGTTGTGAGGACCTTCGTTGACCCCGCATGGGTTCCACGGAAGAGGGGAATGTTAGGATGAAGTCGAACTGGTGCCGGCCATGGTGAAGTAGTGGTCGATGATGAACTCGAACCGGTGCCGGCCACCATCATCTTCGGCATCAGCTAATGATATCAGCTGGGCAGTGGGAAAGCGAGCCGTCCTTTGCGCTGAAGCATATACCTCCGGGGCTCCCGGCAATCAGGTGATCGTGCTGCCGGACATGAGGAACACAAATCGATCGGCGGGCGACCATTTAGGCCAGGTATTATATACCTATGATGTCCAGAACTAGCACCGCGTAGTTCATTTGAATGTAATGAAATCCGTCATGTTTGTATGAAAATCCGGTATTTTATATGATTTTCGTTGTTCTTATATGAAATATCAGTTTGTCTACGTGTTTGCGTGAATTTCTCTGGTTGGTTGAGTTGTTGTCATAATGTGTGCGGCTATGGTTGGATGGCGTAATTTGTGGGTTGCCGGTCGGTCTGCGGGCAGCTCGGGCGGCGTTGTGGGACAAAAAAACACAGCTCATGCGACCTCATCTCCAACGTGCGCGCTGGAGGATGCATGAGCACCCGAGCCATTCCTCGTTCATCGGTGGCAAAGGCACCGGTGGACAAAAGGGTCGCCAATATTTTGGCTACCCCGGGCAAGATCCAAACAGCCCCTCCCAACAGATTCAAATCCCTCATTCGCCATGGAATTTTGCCATGTGTTGTTTTCATGGACTAGCAAGATGCATGTGAATTGCACGTCACATCAAGATGCATTTCTTTACAAGCTCCCGCATGCATGCAAGGGATAATTAATGTCCTCCTTTTCTAGTACCATGGGGCAAACACCATTAATATTGCATCGATTAGTGTTAGTGGCATTCTATATCTGCAAATTGTAATTTTTATAGTGGCCCCTTGTATATAAAAATGGAGGGAGAAAGATGAGAGATAAGGTGAGGAGTGGGGCATGGTGGTGACTGGTGGTCAGACAGGGCAGCGGCATGGGGATGGATGGCGCATTATGTCTAGGTTTGTATCTCTCTCACTGTCTCACACACAACCACGTAGGTGGGGGACGTGCACGAAGAGAAGAGGTGCACGCACGGTGCACATACTCCCGCCTCTTTCCCAACCACACCCGCGCGGGTACACAGTGGGGCTCATTTCTGTACGAAAAGGCAGCCCACGTGGTAATTTGACACGTGTATTGGTTGTCCACTTGGTGGAGGGAGGATCGTCTACCACGGGTGAACAAACAAATTGTGACTTGACGTGTTATGTTAAAAAAGAGGCAAACCATGTGGGGCCTAACTTAGAGGCAAGGCTCTATACACTGGAGTACTTTTGATGTGTCCCGTCAACTCGCAGAACAAGGAGAAGCTTGCTTAGTACGCCATCTCCCCTGCCCACGGGCGCAGTGGCTCGCAGGACGAGGTGAAGCTTGCTTACGAGTAGTAGTAGTAGTACTACTGTACGCCTTACGCCCGCTCCCTCGCCCACGCGCGCGGTGGCTCGCAGCACGAGGAGAAAATTTTACTACTCCCTCCGTTTAGTCCGTAGTACCTTGGTTAGAGAGATTATCATATTGTTTGGAATATATATGTCCTTTAGTACTCCCTCCATTTACTTATACAAGGCCACTATAAAAAAATACATTTTGCATCTATACAAGGCCACAAATAGTAATCGAGACAAAAGTTACTACTCCCTCCTTTCCTGTTTATGGCTCAATTTCAAAATCTCTCCAACCAAGGTAGACGGTGAGTGGTCGAATTAATTTCGTAGTTTGCACAAGTAATTAGTACGCTCATTTTTCTCAAGAAGTTATGTTTACCGAGGCATTAATTAGAACGAATGCATGAATGACCACTAAATTTCCATGAACTTCTACATGCATTGGTGAGTTTTCTCTTGACACTACTTGCATCGGGTGATCTAATGCACCTCAAAATCCAACATGTAATGGTACTACTACTAGTAGTAGAATTGAGACTTATCAAATGGAAAAACGAATGTTTTTAGATGAGCCCTATAAACCCTAGTGAGTACGTACTCCGTAAAAACAGATTTTTCCAAAACTAAGTCGCTCCCTTTCATGAATTATATAGTATACTCCTCCGTCGATGCTCCCTTTCATGAATTATGTACTTCCTGTCGCCGACATGTGGGACATATAGCAACCGGGTCAATGTGTCAAGCACCAAATAACAGTGCAGACCAGTAGGGGGACGCACCCCACTCGTACCGGCCTAGTAGTAATAATGAGCAATGAGACGTCAAATCACAATGCCGCACCTTCCTAGACGGACGAAGCAACCATTATTTCACACTTTGGTTCGCCATCATCTCAAACCACGTAGTATTGCTTCTGCCTCAAGAGGGACACGCGCATCGCCTTGGTACATAATGACACGTGGGACCACATGACAGGTCATGCTCCCCCGCCGATTGCTCAGTAAAATCACCTCATTTTTAGTATACTTCCTCCGTATCGGTTTACTACATGGCATGCACGTCGTTCTAGGTTGAGAATTTAACTGGCTATATATGTGATGAACAGTACTCTAGCCTTTTAAAAAATGTATACTTTTGTACAGTAGTAGTATGGATGGATTGCGCCATGGAGCAAAAATTGAAATTAAAAAAAGGTGGTACATATAGAGAGCGCTCGTCGCCAAATTATGCATATAGTACTATTAAAAAAGCTAGTACATGCTTAATTGGGGTGCTAAATTCTATTAAAGAAATACTAGTAGTATGTACATACTGAAGAGTTAAAGTAACGAGAAGAAACATAACATAGTTCTGCTGGGGGCTCAGCACAACACACCCCTCAAATTAAACTAAGCACACCTGAAATTAACTATGCAACTAATCCAGTAGACACTGCATTAGAACCACCATGAGCAACGATACTGACACCTTACTCACTCGGAGTCCTCATCCATGTCCTCGACTTCGTCCTTGTCCCTCTTCCTCTTGGCCGATACTTCTTTGCTTGAACCGCACACTTGGCTCTTGCTCTTCATCCAACCCTTGTAGATATTGAAACAAAGGTAGCCATCCATTGCAGCGTAGTGGATGTGGTCTATATCTAGTACATTCCGCTGCCATGCATGACGATGAAACATGTAATGAGGTTTCTCCAGTTTACGATATGAAGGATTAACCATGGCTCCTGCCAGGGTCAGCATTGAAGGCTGGCCACCGGAGGGCAATAGCCGATTCTTCTGGAGGTCGAAGGGGTTGCCTACAACGAGGCCTATCCGACCCAGGACTTCTTTGTCGTTCCTAAAGTCTACAGTAACGAATTTGACTAGGTTGCTCTCGAGGAAGTTCTTAAAATCTAGACATTCAATGTCGGCATGGCATATGTGGTAGACCAAGCATAAGTCATGCACGCAAACCTGGATCACGGTGGCCTTCTTCCTCTCTTCGTGCTTTAGATCCTTCTCTTGTCCCAGGAATGTGGTGTACTCAACATCTAGCCCAGCGACCCACTCATCATCTGAGTTTTCGAACATGCGTCTGAAGCGAGAAAGGCATCCTTTCACCGTCGCAGAAGAACGGGTGTAGATGACGTCGAACTCATCGCCGGTGATGGTTCTAACCTTGTACTCACCGCCGATCATGGAGATTTGGGACGCCATGGATTTGGGAGGAGGGTTAGGATTAGTGGAACTGCCGTAATGTGAAAGGATGGGACGACTAGGAGCGAACCGCCGTAATATTGAAGGACGTGCGGGGACGAGTAGGAGCGAACTGCCAGTGTGCGAAGAGCAGGGTAGTGGCTTTCCATTCTCCCATTATACGGGCTTTCGAGAGCCCTTGGATCTGAGATTGAATGGTTGCATGGTGTGATTCTAGACTTATGGGTGAATATCCTATCCTGGAGGGCTATTCTGCAAATTTTCAGCAACCTAGCATGCGACCGTTTGATCTCAGATCCAAGGGCTGCCAGCAGCCCGTATCATGGTCGCGCCTACCACGACCATCGCATTGCTCGCGCTATCGTGCCCTTGGAGATTCAACACGGTGCGTTAGGCTATCTGATGTTGGCATGTCATCACTTAGTCACTCATACTACAACAAGGTTAGCTATAAGGTTGGCTATAAGTGTATTTAGTTTTTTACTTCTCTCTATCTCTTTCTTCGTACTCTCTCCATCCCATAATATAAGAACTTTTTTTACACTAGTGTAGTGCCAAAAACGTTCTTATATTATGAGACACAGGGAGTAGCATTTATTGCATTTGCCAAGGAGTGACCTCTTCCAATGAAATGGTGTGCTTATTAGTTTTTTGTTGCTAAGTTTGCTTCATTTAATTAGCTATAGACTCCAAATTTTCTTTTCACCTAGGTACACGCGCTTAACACCGTTTCTTCCTTGGGTCACCAAACTAGTCTCTCTCTTCTTGATTAACTTGCCACATCAGACTTTATGCCTATGTGGCAAGCTTGGCACCTGTAGGAGCAAGTAAGTATAATAGTGCGCTTTACATGGCATTTTTGCATATGTGGAGGAAAGAGAGGCAAGGAAAAAGTGGAGAAGGGGGCTCTCATGCAAGAGCCAGCCTCTACTACATGCTGGAGCATTGGGAGAGGCACTTGTATGGAGGTGGTCAGGAATCAGGAGACTCACGCCGGTCGTAACGCTGTAGTTAAAATGATAATGGCAAGTCAAATCACGGGGCCCCACCTGTCCAGCAATAACTCGCTGTCAAATCACACAGCCCAATGTTTGCAGCAACCTACTCCCTCGTCTTCTCGCGTCTCTGTCGAACCGACTAGGCGGAACTGCCCCGCCTACTGCGCAGGAAAAGCCCCGCCCTCGACTTTTAAATACAACTACATCCGCTTAAGAATCCAATGATATACTTTTTGTGACATAGTAACTCATATTTAGTTAGTCAAATGGATGACCTAGAACTACGTGCACGCCCTATAAACCGAGACGCCTAAAAATAAAAAAACTAGACGGAGAGGGTAGTTCAGCACGTATCTTTTTAGATCAATATAGTCGGGATTCACCAAGGAGCAAAACCAAGTGGTAGGCTGCTCCTATCGTGTTGGCAGGGTCAATCCGCACATGAAATGGCGACAAACTTAACAGGACCCCTTTGGCCGACATATGGCTCATCCACCGTCTTGTTCCACGTGCGATGCACCAAATTACAGTTCGGAGCATCGGTTGGAATTGGAGGTACCCCGGTCGTAGCGCTGCATTAGTAGAAGATGAGCGATGAGGGGTCAAATCACAAAGCCCCACCTTTCCCGCATTAAGCTGGAGGACGAAGCAACCATCATTTCACTCTAGGGCGCAAGAGCATAAAGAAAAGAAAAAACAATGATGCGTGCGGTAGCTACCTAGGGCACCCTATGGTAGGGGTCTCCACTACAGATCCTTTTTTTTAAAACACCTCCACTACAAATCGGCTTCTCCCTCGTCCTCTTGAAGAAACCCGATGATGAGTGCGGTGGTAGGGTTTGTAGGATTACTACGGCGTGCGGGGCCATGTCATAGTAAACGGGTTCGAGTCGACGCCTTAAATATGTGTGGGACGCTTGGTTTTATGGGAACGAGGCAGAATTTTGGGTTCGGGGACCAGTGGAGATATGGTACGTACAAAAAATTGTGGGCGTAGGTTCGACCGAAAGGCAATGATGCATGGGCCCTGCATCCGGGTATACCCGGGGCTGCGTGAAATTTGCTACTCTACTCAAAACTAGTAAGGTACACATGCATTGAACGCGTGAGATTTCGAAACCAAATTATGAATAAATACACACTATAGCATGTAAAGCTTTGAGTCATATATGCATGATGTAGATGTTCATTTAGTTCTTATAGTTCATCTCATTCAAAATCTATTAGTTTTATAAAAATGTTAAGAATCATGGGGTTGTGCATTGTAAAGCATAAAGTAAAAAACAAATAATGGCAATTCATTTAGGAAAAAAATCAATTATGATACAGAAGATTCTAGAACAAAGAAGTGCTTGTGTTTTGAGGTTTTTGCATTATGCTTAAGTTCAACCATGGAGTCTTCTAAATTGTACATGTGGCAGATCTGGTGGGATGTTGATGATATCCAACGGCCAGTAGTGCTCGGATTTGCCATCTCTGCACTATCGGATTAGCTTCATCCAGCGACCATCTTTCAAAGTTATTGGCACACTATATAGTTCTTGTGCCATAGTTGCATGTTTTGGAAAAAAAACTACTAGTGGGTTGTACTATCTTTTTAGGAATAGAAGATGTATACATCGAAGTTGTAGGGAAAGAGATGACATTGAGCATCTCAATTCCTATGAGTAGGGATTGGAAAAGATGTGTCATTTGGTTCACATCATAGGAACTTTTTGTCAGGACCCCGACTCGATGTCACATCGATCTAGCCGGTAACACCTCATATCACTTTGCGGCCTCACGCACGGTATCCCCTCGGGTGTCGCCTTACCTTTGCCCGGGACCGTTTGCGCCTTTTGGCTCACGTATATGATAGTGTCGCTAGCATCCATATGATAAGGAGCCCGGGCTGACATGACTAGTCGTAAACCCAAAGTGGCACAGACTTACAGGGACAGGCATCCATGACCCAGCTTCGAACGTGTCGGTCATCAGCAAGTGGGTCCGGGCTGTAGCACTGGGCTAGCAGGACTCCGGTAAACCGGGCTGTAGCGGGCTAACAGGACTCCGGTACTCAAAGCGTGACATTTCCCCGAAGGGACAGACACAGGAACGAAGAAGGACACATGCCGGCCAGCC
>NC_041385.1:578900605-578900951 GCF_002162155.2 Triticum dicoccoides
AGGAGACATTTCCCGGTAAGAGAGGCTACTAAAGATAAACAACTAGATAGTCAGATCCCACACATACCAAGCATTTCAATCATACACACAATATGCTCGATATGTGCAAATACAACGAAGCATCACAACATGACTCTACGACACAAGTACTTTATTTAAGGCTCAGGGAGCCATACATAGCATACATAAAGGTACGGGTCACACGACCCAGCATTCAAGTCATACAGTCATACAAACCAGCAGCGGAAGTAACTTGTCTGAGTACAGACAACTAGTAAATTAAAAGAGGCTTGGAAAGCCTAGCTATACTACGTGGTCCTTCACAAGCTCAGGATCACCACCTGGG
>NC_041385.1:578901464-578911267 GCF_002162155.2 Triticum dicoccoides
TAGACCACGACCTACCTAAACACTTAAGCCTCTAGTCCAGGTTTATCGCCTATTCAGGTTCCATCCGCAGGGAGTCCGGCCGAGGTTTCCCATACGGCCCCGAACGATGTGAACAGGGTTCCCGAGATACCTAACGGGTATTCGGTACACCGTGCCACGTACCTACCGCATCACAGCCCACCCCTACGGTCAGCGCTGTCCACGGCCTCCAGTAGGCTACAAACACCAGAAACTACTTGCAACTCCTGGACAGAGAGCTAGGGTGAATAAGAAGTCGAGCGGGGTCATATTTCAGGGCCCAATGCATGGTAGTAGCTGTATCTTAAATCACACATACAGATCTCAGTGCTTAAGGTCGGCTTCAATGAAACAACCCACCATGTACTTCTACATGGCCTCTCATCGATACCTTTACCAAATCGTGTTCACCACACCACTCTCATTATCGACATAATCATTTCACTCTAGCCATCACCCAGATGAACCAGACCTGACACGACTCTAAGCATAGCAGGCATAGCAAGGTAGGAACAACACATACATATGGCTCAATCAACTCCTACACATGCTAGTGGGTTTCATCTAGTTACTGTGGCAATGACAGGTCATGTAGAGGAAATGGGTTCAACTACCGTAGCACACAGCAGTTTGAAACGCGTTGTCGTAATGCAGTAAAAGAGAGCAGGAGCGAGAACATGGGATTGTATCGATATGATCAAATGGTTGGTTGCTTGCCTGATGGTTCGATGCACTGATACGGTTCTTCGTTAGGGTAATCACGGTACTCCTCGGAGGCAGAACCTGTCGCAAAGAACACCGATACACAACCATCACCAAACAATGTGCAACAATATGATGCATGCATGAAACATGGCAATATGAGTGTGTTGGGCTAATGCAACTAAAACCAGAAGGGTTTGAACAAATTTGAATCAAAGATTCAAATTTCAAACTCAAACATGGCCCTTTAAAGTGTTTTTCCTTGTTCTGCTTGAAACATCAATTTAACTTGTTTGATCATGCATGAAAATGGTACAGATGGATAGATTGGATTTTTCTGATCATTTTTCATATATAATTTGTCTAATTTGGAGTTACAGAATAAAAGTTATGAATTTTTGAAGTTTAAATTATATTCTGGAATTTCCTGATTTAAATTAAATCCAGAAAATCAATTACTGCGTCAGCCTGACGTCAGTGTGACGTCAGCAGGTCAACGGAACAGGTCTGGGTCAAACCTGACAGTGGGTCCCGCATGTCAGGGTGATTATTTTAATTAAAATTTAATTAAAACTAATCCTGTTTAATTAACAAGGCTGGGCCCCACCTGTCATTGACTCAGGGGAGTCAACCAGGGCGCACCCGTGGTCAAAGTCAAAGCCAGCGACGCCGGCGTTTAGCCGCCGGCGAGCCCGACGCGGCGGCGGGAGTGGTTTTGGCCATTTCGGCCACCAAATGGGCCGCGGAGACCACCGGAGTGGAGCTGAGGACAAACCGCAGCTCTTGGCGGAGTCCGTTGGGGTCGGGGTGGCCGGAGTTGGCACCGGCGACGACTTTGGCGGCCACCGGGGTTCGGTCGAAGATGAACTTGGTGCTAGAGGGGTCGGTGAGGCTCGTGGAGTGGCTAGCTAGGTGCTGCGGGACTCGGTGAGTAAGATGGACACCATCTTGTGGCCGGAGTGTGGCCGGAAGCACGTCGGCGACGAGATCCGCGGCGGTGCGGGCGTGTGATCCTCGTGCGGTGGCTACACGGCTCAGGAATGAGAGAGAGAGGGTCGGAGGAGTATCTAGGCTCACAGCGCTCCCGTAGAGGCCACCGGCGAGGTCGGGGACGAGCTGAGGCGGCGACGGCGTTGAAGGGGATCTCCGGCGACGGTGAGCTCGGACGAGGTCGGTGCGGTGGTCTCAGGCCGCACGAGCACACGGGGCTCGGCTAGCTCGATGAAGTAGAGGACGGCGGAGCTTCTAGACAGGGTGGCGCGGCGTGGAGACGACGGGGAGCACGGCTACGGCGGTGGTGCGGCGACGGTGGCGTCGGCCATGGCGTGGGAGCACGAGGGAGAGGAACTGGGGGCGAATGGAGGTGTCCAGGAGGGTCGGGGCGCGACGTGGAGCTCGTCCAGGCCATCAGGGCGGCGAGAGGGGGAGGCAGGGCGGCGTGCAGCTGCGTGGCGAGCTGCGGTGCCGCCGCCGAGCACCTTGGCTGCCTGCCTGGCAAGCCAAGCAGCTCGCTGGAGCGGTGGCCGGGCTGGGCCGGCCAGGTGGGCTGGCTGGTGGGCCTGTGGTGGCGCCAGGTAAGTTTTCCCTTTTTCTTTCTGTTTCTGTTCTTTTTTAATACTTCTGCAACTTTGTTGAATTAAATAAAATACTTAGGCAACTCCTAAAATCACCAAATTACTCCTGGTCCATAGTTGGATTATTTCCAACATGAAACATTTTAGTTTGGAGATATTTGAGCATTTAAATATTTTATATAATTTTAAATGCCCAAATTCAAATATTTATGACTTAATTCAAAAACCCTAAGATGGCCTAGGAAAATGTGCACCACTTTTGGCAGAGGTTCTGAACCAAGACAAAAATGATGGGCATTTTAGAAGGGCATTTCAGGTTCATTGAAAAGTTTTTTAGTAAACCCTAGTTGGTTTCAGAGGGGACTGGGGGTTCTGTCATCCCCATTCCAAGTTTCTGATGAAAAAGTAGACATGATGCAACACTCTAATGCATGGCTAACTAGGATGTGACAACTCACCCCCACTCAAAAGAATCTCGTCCCGAGATTTGGGTTCCTCCGGGAAGAAGGCGGGATACTCGAGTCGAAGACGATCCTCCCTTTCCCAAGTTGCTTCATCCTCAGAATGGTGCGACCATTGACCTTTGAGAAACTTGATATTATGACGTCGGGTGGTACGTTCGGCCTGATCGAGGATACGAATGGGGTACTCTCGATATGTAAGATTATCTTGGAGATCAAGCGTTTCGTGGTCCACTCCACGGATAGGATCCGAGAAACAACGCCTGAGTTGAGAAACGTGGAAGACATCGTGGACTCTGGAGAGGTGCGGAGGTAGTTCCAACTGGTAGGCAACTTCTCCTCGTTTGGCGAGAATGCGAAAAGGTCCAATGTAACGAGGAGCCAATTTGCCTTTGATACCGAAACGATGGGTTCCCTTCAGAGGGGTGACCCAAAGATAAGCCTTCTCGTCAACCTCGAAAGTCATAGCCTTATGTTTTCGGTCATATTGACTCTTTTGACGAGATTGAGCTGTTTTCAACTTTTCACGAACGATACGAACTTGTTCTTCTGCTTCCTGAATCATATCCGGGCCAAAGAATTGTCTTTCCCCGGTCTCTGACCAGTTAAGGGGTGTTCGACACCGTCGTCCATAGAGAACTTCAAAAGGGGCTTTACCCAAGCTAGATTGATAGCTGTTGTTGTAAGCGAATTCGGCAAATGGAAGGCACTTCTCCCAGTCCATTCCGAATGGGATAACAGAGGCTCGAAGCATGTCTTCTAGAATCTGGTTGACGCGTTCCACTTGACCACTCGACTGAGGGTGGAAAGCGGTGCTGAAGGAGAGACGGGTTCCCATAGCATTTTGGAAACTTTCCCAAAATCGAGAGGTGAAAAGACTTCCTCGATCCGAGTTAATTTCCAAAGGAACACCATGGAGGGACACTATTCGGGAGATGTATAAGTCTGCCAGCTGACTAGCGGTTATACTCTCACGAACAGGTAAGAAATGGGCTACTTTGGAAAGACGATCGACCACGACGAAAATAGCATTATTCCCTCTCTTGGTCCTGGGAAAACCGGTAATGAAATCCATACCAATTTTATCCCATTTCCATTCAGGAATAGCTAAGGGTTGAAGGGTGCCAGCAGGCCGTTGATGCTCTGCTTTTACACGACGACAGACGTCGCAATTTGCAATAAACTGAGCAATTTCTCTCTTCATCCTAGTCCACCAGAACCTCTGGCGTAGGTCCTGATACATCTTAGTACTACCGGCATGAATAGTGAGAGGAGATTCATGAGCCTCCTTAAGGATCAACTGCCATAGATGCTGGTTCTTGGGAACCACTAGACGGTTCTCAACGTACACAACACCATGATCATTTGTGGAGAAACAACTAGCACCTCCGCTAGCAATGTTCTCTTTGATTTTAGATATTCCCTTATCTCGCTTTTGGGCAGCGATGATTTGATCCGTAAGAGTAGGTTTTGCTACCAAGGTGGAAAGAAAACCTTGAGGTACAATGTGAAGGTTAAGCTTCCGAAATTCCTCATGGAGAAGCGGTTGACTTTGTTGTAACATCAGGTTGTTACAATAAGATTTACGACTTAGCGCATCAGCCATGACGTTGGCTTTCCCTGGGGTGTAGGTTATTCCTAAGTCGAAGTCTGTGATCAATTCAACCCAACGTCTTTGCCTGAGATTCAGATCCGGTTGGGTGAAAATGTACTTCAGACTTTGGTGATCAGTGAATATTTCGCAACGATTACCGAGGAGGTAATGTCGCCAAGTCTTAAGTGCATAGACTACGGCTGCAAGCTCTAGATCATGAGTAGGATAATTCTCCTCATGTGGGTGCAATTGCCGTGAAGCGTAAGCAACTACGTGTCGATCTTGCATGAGAATGCAACCTAGTCCTTGTCGCGAGGCGTCGCAGTAGATAACAAAGTCCTTGGAGAAGTCTGGCGGTACCAGTATGGGAGCAGAGGTCAGGCGTCTTTTCAGTTCCTGAAAGCTGTGCTCACATTGTGGAGTCCATTCGAACTTCTTATCTTTCTTGAGGAGTTCGGTTAGAGGTTTGGCAACCTTGGAGAAGTTCTCGACAAAGCGACGACAATAGCTCGCTAAGCCCAGAAAACTCCGAACTTGCTTGACCGATTCAGGTGGAGTCCAATTAAGGACGGCTTGAACTCGCTCAGGGTTAACAGCAATACCTTTACCAGATATTACATGACCCAGATAGGTCACTTCTGACAACCAGAATTCACATTTAGAAAATTTGGCATAAAGGCGATGCTCTCGAAGTTTCTTCAACACTAGCCTTAAATGTTTGGCATGTTCTTCCTCGTTCTTGGAGTAGATGAGTATATCATCGAGATAAACTACGACGAATTTATCCAAATACTCCATGAAGATTGAGTTCATTAACCGAGAAAAGGTGGCTGGAGCGTTGGTTAATCCGAAGGACATGACAGTGTACTCGTATTGGCCGTAACGAGTAACAAAGGCCGTTTTAGGAATGTCCCCGTTTCTGATTTTTATTTGATGGTAGCCCAACCTCAAATCCATCTTGGAAAAGACTGAGGATCCAGCGAGCTGATCGTACAGGTCGTTGATCCTGGGAAGCGGATATTTGTTCTTGATTGTGACCAAATTGACAGGTCGGTAATCTACAACCATCCGGTCCGTACCATCCTTCTTCTTGACGAATAGGACGGGGCAAGCCCACGGAGATGAGCTAGGTCGGATGAAACCCTTTTTCAAGGACTCATCGAGTTGTTTCTTAAGCTCGGCTAGTTCTAGGGGTGCCATCTTATAAGGTCTTCTAGCAATCGGAACGGTTCCGGGAATGAGGTCTATTACGAACTCAACATCCCTGTCAGGTGGGACACCTGGCAATTCCTCTGGGAAGACATCCGGGAAGTCACGGACTACCGGAATGTCCTCAAGGTCTGGCAAAGGGCTGGCGTTAAGAGAATATAATTGTCGCTTGGCTATTCGGGTCAAGACATTGACTATCTTCCCCGAAGGATGGGTGAGTTGAACAGTCCTAGAGAAGCAATCAATTTGGGCATGATGAGCTGACATCCAGTCCATACCCAGAATGATATTAATATCTGAAGATTTAAGGGCTATCAGAGACGCGAGGAAAACAAGTCTGTCGACTTGGATTTCATTTCCATGGCTTACTCTAGAAGTTTGCCATTTGGATCCCGGAGTTTGAATTACCATAGAGGTTGGCATAACACCGAATGCGACGTTATGCAAACGAGCATAGTTTTCAGATATAAAAGAATGAGAGGCTCCTGTATCGAAAAGAACAGATGTCGGGTGGCAATTAACAAGAAGCGTACCGAGAACGGCGTTGGGATCCTCTTGAGCTTCTTCGGCAGAGATACAGTTGACATGGCCACGTGAAGCGGTGACCGGCTTGGCGTGGAATATTTTTCCTGTCGGCTTGCCACGGCCAACAGCTTTAGCAGACTGGTTGGGGTTAGTCTGGGGACACTCACGCATATAGTGACCAGATTCCCCACACTTGAAACAAGTCACGGAGCTGGTACATGGAGGAACATTGTTGGTTGGACCCCCATAGGGCTTGGCCGGTGCAGACTGTTGAACGGGGCGAGGCGCCTGGAAGGATGGCCTCGGTGTGAACCTGGGTGGCAGGGCGGTGTTGGGTACCCACACGCGGCGCTTCTGAGGACCAGCACCGGATGAGGAACCCATATCACGTCCATGCTTGCGTGTTGCGTCATAGTCAGTCTGACCAGTTTCAGCACTGATGGCTTTGTTGACAAGTTTCTGAAAAGATGTGCACTCATGCAGACGGAGGTCGCGGCGAAGCTCAGGACTAAGTCCCTTACGGAACCTTGCTTGCTTCTTGGCATCAGTAGAAACTTCCTCAGTTGCATATCATGCGAGGTTACCGAACTCCCTGCTGTAAGCATCCACAGAGAGTCGGCCCTGAGTGAAACTGCAAAATTCCTCACGTTTACGGTCCATGAGACCCTCCGGAATGTGATGTTCACGGAAAGCCGCACTGAACTCAGCCCAAGTAGTGACATGGCCCGCTGGGCGCATAGCTCCATAATTCTCCCACCATAGACTGGCGGGGCCTTCAAGATGATATGCAGCAAAGGTGACCTTGTCAGCCTCCGCTACCAGTGCGGAACGCAGTTTGTGAGTGATACTGCGAAGCCAGTCATCAGCGTCGAGAGGCTCAACGGAGTGGTGGAACGTGGGTGGATGTAATTTGATAAAATCACCGAGTGACACCACGTTAGTCCTCTGATGGTGTGCTGTGTTCTGTTCAATACGCTCCAACAAACGGTTGGTCTCCCGCTTGTTTCTCTCAGCTTCCATCATAACCTCGGCTAGGGAAGGAGGATGAGGCAGATTTTCATTCCTGCCTTCACTGCCTTCGGCCTGCTCTTGAGAAGCAGGGTTAGCGCGCGTGTTGACCATCCTAGGTAAACAAGACAATGATTTAGTCAGAATGATAAAATTCCGACATAGGATACAGAATGTAAGGAATAACTCGAAATGCAAGATGATCATCCGTATGACATGGTAAAAACAGAAACTGCTTATTTTATTCCATCGTCATACACACCATACAGGGTTTAGTACAAGACCAAACAAAGTACTATTATGGTGAGAAAAGGATTACATCTCATCGGAGGCATCCCAAGCTCCTATACATTATTTTTCTACACCTCCGGAAAGAGTACAAACTAGGTCATATCCCACGAGTCACGCGGGACGATAGACGACACAGCTAGTGCGAACTAGTGTTACTACCGCTAACTCAGACCGATCCGTAGTAGTCCTCGTAGAAGTCACCTCCATAGCCTGGAAGCTCAACATGATCATCCGGAAACAGACGATCTCGCGAAGCTTGTGGTCCATAGGGGCTAGGATGAGGTCTTGGACCAACAGACGGTGGCCTGCGGGGACCGCGAGGTGGGGTGATGCCTCCTACATCACGCCAAACCATCACGTCCGGCAGAGCAGATCTCACAGGATAGAGATCGCGCATATCCGAATATCCAGCTTGCACCGCCGGTGCGAACCGAGTCAAAGTGGCCCAGTGGTCAGCACGGGTATTGAAGAGCTCTAACCTTAAGGCCCGATTTTCACGGTCCTTATCCTCGAGCATCTCAGCAGTAGTGCGAGTCCGTGAATCCTCCTGAGTGGGGTCAGCATAGATAGCCTGGAGATACCCTTGTGCTCCCGAAAGTGATCCTGGCATATACCGGAAATCAGAGTCCCGAAATAGACCAGACCTGACTCGCATGATGGTCATCATAGAGTAGGCGGCATCCTGCACAGCCATCTCAATAGTAACCCCGAGTCCATAGGAGCAGTGAAGAGGCTCGGTGGATCCAGGATAAGATGGAAATATCCTGACAGTGCAGAGATACTGGCTTTGATTAAAGTCTCGGAATTGCTCTTCGACCGTGTACTCGGGATACCAGCGGTATCCAGCCTCAGTCATTACCCTAACCAACTTGGCAGTATGGCCGGGTACATCTAGGCATCAAGTCAGGCGAACCACTTGATTGAGGTCGCGAGTGGCCATCTGAAAGCACAAACATAATGCAAGGGCATTAGAATTTCTAGCAAAATTTCGGCAGCATAACAGCTGTAAATGCTCAAGAAGGATTTTGAGACATTTGACAAAGGATTTCGTACACACTCAACATCATCATATCAAAGTTCTGAATCCATTCTAACAACATAATGTGGTAGTAGAACAGAACTAGGCTTGTATCCATCAAACTTATAAGGTACTACTGATTAGTAACACGTGATCCTGATAGAGAGAACAGATCCTAATTCCTTAACCCCCGGTGGAAGAATGGACTGACTCAGATCAGAATGTCATAAGATAAAGAAGTAAAAAGAGCCTTACGTTCCAACCCACAAACAATTCCCCTACATATAACTAAAGAATTTCTAGACTCAACATCGACCAGTTTGGCTTGGAGAACCTACAGGCAGTCCGGCTCTGATGCCAACGCTGTCAGGACCCCGACTCGATGTCACATCGATCTAGCCGGTAACACCTCATATCACTTTGCGGCCTCACGCACGGTATCCCCTCGGGTGTCGCCTTACCTTTGCCCGGGACCGTTTGCGCCTTTTGGCTCACGTATATGATAGTGTCGCTAGCATCCATATGATAAGGAGCCCGGGCTGACATGACTAGTCGTAAACCCAAAGTGGCACAGACTTACAGGGACAGGCATCCATGACCCAGCTTCGAACGTGTCGGTCATCAGCAAGTGGGTCCGGGCTGTAGCACTGGGCTAGCAGGACTCCGGTAAACCGGGCTATAGCGGGCTAACAGGACTCCGGTACTCAAAGCGTGACATTTCCCCGAAGGGACAGACACAGGAACGAAGAAGGACACATGCCGGCCAGCCTAAGTGTTCCAGAGCAGTAGCAAGCTACCATGGCTCAGCGGTAACACTAGGAGACATTTCCCGGTAAGAGAGGCTACTAAAGATAAACAACTAGATAGTCAGATCCCACACATACCAAGCATTTCAATCATACACACAATATGCTCGATATGTGCAAATACAACGAAGCATCACAACATGACTCTACGACACAAGTACTTTATTTAAGGCTCAGGGAGCCATACATAGCATACATAAAGGTACGGGTCACACGACCCAGCATTCAAGTCATACAGTCATACAAACCAGCAGCGGAAGTAACTTGTCTGAGTACAGACAACTAGTAAATTAAAAGAGGCTTGGAAAGCCTAGCTATACTACGTGGTCCTTCACAAGCTCAGGATCACCACCTGGGTCTTTAGCCTACTCGTTGATGTCAACGTCTACATAGAACCCATCAGAAGGGGTTGCAGCGTCTTCTGTAAAAATGTAGATTATAGCAACATGAGTACAAAGGTACTCAGCAAGGCTTACATCAGATCCTACATACATGCATATTATCAAGAAGGGTTGGTGGAGTTATTGCAGCAAGCCAGCTTTGACTCTTGGCTAGTCTATCCTACGATACTTCAACTTGAAATGGTTTTGCGCACAC
>NC_041385.1:578911407-578925931 GCF_002162155.2 Triticum dicoccoides
GAGTCCACTACTCACCACTTCAATACACTACCGAGGATCCACCTCCGTCTTCCTACGGAAGAGCCATCCTCGGCACTCACACTTATCTTGAGGCTTTTAGTAGTTTCCATTTACTTGTCTATGAACTGTATAGGCAACCAAGTAGTCCTTTACCGCGGACGCGGCTATTCGAATAGATTATGATAACCCTGCAGGGGTGTACTTCTTCATACATGTTTCCACCACTTAGCGTCTGCACACGACATGTGCTCGGCAGACTTCAAGCGAAAGCCGACGTGGGTGTAGACCACGACCTACCTAAACACTTAAGCCTCTAGTCCAGGTTTATCGCCTATTCAGGTTCCATCCGCAGGGAGTCCGGCCGAGGTTTCCCATACGGCCCCGAACGATGTGAACACGGTTCCCGAGATACCTAACGGGTATTCGGTACACCGTGCCACGTACCTACCGCATCACAGCCCACCCCTACGGTCAGCGCTGTCCACGGCCTCCAGTAGGCTACAAACACCAGAAACTACTTGCAACTCCTGGACAGAGAGCTAGGGTGAATAAGAAGTCGAGCGGGGTCATATTTCAGGGCCCAATGCATGGTAGTAGCTGTATCTTAAATCACACATACAGATCTCAGTGCTTAAGGTCGGCTTCAATGAAACAACCCACCATGTACTCCTACATGGCCTCTCATCGATACCTTTACCAAATCGTGTTCACCACACCACTCTCATTACCGACATAATCATTTCACTCTAGCCATCACCCAGATGAACCAGACCTGACACGACTCTAAGCATAGCAGGCATAGCAAGGTAGGAACAACACATACATATGGCTCAATCAACTCCTACACATGCTAGTGGGTTTCATCTAGTTACTGTGGCAATGACAGGTCATGCAGAGGAAATGGGTTCAACTACCGTAGCACACAGCAGTTTGAAACGCGTTGTCGTAATGCAGTAAAAGAGAGCAGGAGCGAGAACATGGGATTGTATCGATATGATCAAATGGTTGGTTGCTTGCCTGATGGTTCGATGCACTGATACGGTTCTTCGTTAGGGTAATCACGGTACTCCTCGAAGGCAGAACCTGTCGCAAAGAACACCGATACACAACCATCACCAAACAATGTGCAACAATATGATGCATGCATGAAACATGGCAATATGAGTGTGTTGGGCTAATGCAACTAAAACCAGAAGGGTTTGAACAAATTTGAATCAAAGATTCAAATTTCAAACTCAAACATGGCCCTTTAAAGTGTTTTTCCTTGTTCTGCTTGAAACATCAATTTAACTTGTTTGATCATGCATGAAAATGGTACAGATGGATAGATTGGATTTTTCTGATCATTTTTCATATAGAATTTGTCTAATTTGGAGTTACAGAATAAAAGTTATGAATTTTTGAAGTTTAAATTATATTCTGGAATTTCCTGATTTAAATTAAATCCAGAAAATCAATTACTGCGTCAGCCTGACGTCAGTGTGACGTTAGCAGGTCAACGGAACAGGTCTGGGTCAAACCTGACAGTGGGTCCCGCATGTCAGGGTGATTATTTTAATTAAAATTTAATTAAAACTAATCCTGTTTAATTAACAAGGCTGGGCCCCACCTGTCATTGACTCAGGGGAGTCAACCAGGGCCCACCCGTGGTCAAAGTCAAAGCCAGCGACGCCGGCGTTTAGCCGCCGGCGAGCCCGACGCGGCGGCGGGAGTGGTTTTGGCCATTTCGGCCACCAAATGGGCCGCGGAGACCACCGGAGTGGAGCTGAGGACAAACCGCAGCTCTTGGCGGAGTCCGTTGGGGTCGAGGTGGCCGGAGTTGGCGCCGGCGACGACTTTGGCGGCCACCGGGGTTCGGTCGAAGATGAACTTGGCGCTAGAGGGGTCGGTGAGGCTCGTGGAGTGGCTAGCTAGGTGCTGCGGGACTCGGTGAGTAAGATGGACACCATCTTGTGGCCGGAGTGTGGCCGGAAGCACGTCGGCGACGAGATCCGCGGTGGTGCGGGCGTGTGATCCTGGTGCGGTGGCTACACGGCTCAGGAATGAGAGAGAGAGGGTCGGAGGAGTAGCTAGGCTCACAGCGCTCCCGTAGAGGCCACCGGCGAGGTCGGGGACGAGCTGAGGCGGCGACGACGTTGAAGGGGATCTCCGGCGACGGTGAGCTCGGACGAGGTCGGTGCGGTGGTCTCGGGCCGCACGAGCACACGGGGCTCGGCTAGCTCGATGAAGTAGAGGACGGCAGAGCTTCTGGACAGGGTGGCGCGGCGTGGAGACGACGGGGAGCACGGCTACGGCGGTGGTGCGGCGACGGTGGCGTCGGCCATGGCGTGGGAGCGCGAGGGAGAGGAACTGGGGGCGAATGGAGGTGTCCAGGAGGGTCGGGGCGCGACGTGGAGCTCGTTCAGGCCATTAGGGCGGCGAAAGGGGGAGGCAGGGCGGCGTGCAGCTGCGTGGCGAGCTGCGGTGCCGCCGCCGAGCACCTTGGCTGCCTGCCTGGCAAGCCAAGCAGCTCGCTGGAGCGGTGGCCGGGCTGGGCCGGCCAGGTGGGCTGGCTGGTGGGCCTGTGGTGGCGCCAGGTAAGTTTTCCCTTTTTCTTTCTGTTTCTGTTCTTTTTTAATACTTCTGCAACTTTGTTGAATTAAATAAAATACTTAGGCAACTCCTAAAATCACCAAATTACTCCTGGTCCATAGTTGGATTATTTCCAACATGAAACATTTTAGTTTGGAGATATTTGCGCATTTAAATATTTTATATAATTTTAAATGCCCAAATTCAAATATTTATGACTTAATTCAAAAACCCTAAGATGGCCTAGGAAAATGTGCACCACTTTTGGCAGAGGTTCTGAACCAAGACAAAAATGATGGGCATTTTAGAAGGGCATTTCAGGTTCATTGAAAAGTTTTTTAGTAAACCCTAGTTGGTTTCAGAGGGGACTGGGGGTTCTGTCATCCCCATTTCAAGTTTCTGATGAAAAAGTAGACATGATGCAACACTCTAATGCATGGCTAACTAGGATGTGACACTTTTCTATTGAATCTAGAGATGACATGTATCTCAATTCCTATGAGGAGGGATTAGAAAAGAGATGTAATTTGGTTCATATCATAGGAACTTTTCTATTGAATATACGCTAATGTTTATTTTCCTTTGAAATAAAGGGAGTATAGGAATCCATTCATATGAACCAAGTGGCTCTTAAGCTATAGAAATGATATCATGTTTATCTCCTTTGAAATGTGGAGTATATGAATCTATTCCTATGAACCAATCGGCTATAAAGGAAAAAATCCTATAAAAATCATATCATATAGAGTTCCTATGATATTCCTCGACACTAAAGGATGGTAGAATTGTTGCGGGTGATACGATGGTCTTTCTTTTTTAGACTCCTCAGCCATCTTTATAGTTACCTCTCGAAGATGAATGAAATGATATATACAGGGTATTCTACATGTGCAATTTGGTACACGTAAACTCGGTAAAAGTTTATGAGGTTCGAATTTTCAATAAAGCTATATGCACTGCATTTCGGAATGGAGGGAGCATACGGCAGTTGCTAACACTCACGTGGAAGATTTGTGTGTAGGAGGAGTGGTTGTTCTGTTAAATGACATGGCAAAACTGACACTGTCGGATGCCGATCTAATGGTTCTTACGGTGTTCGTCAGGAAAAGGCTTGTGGCGAACGTTTGTCGGATAATTATTTACGGACACATGCATTGCATTGATACGTGCCCCCTCTCTCTCACACACACGCACCCTCACGAGTCACGACTCTCCCGAGTCCTCTCGCAGACTTGCACGTCGCACCCATCGTCTATCTGCAGGTAGACGTCACGCACATATGTGCTCTTCACACCCTACCCTCAGAACTTCTAAAAAACAAAAGACATCGCGCATATTTTATTTTAGCTCACACGTCACACACTTATACTATTACTCTTGCGGCGAACATTCTTTGGGCATAGTATATTGTACTCTCACGAAGAGAAGTGGTGCACACACGCACTAGTTCTCTCACACCCACTCGTGGGTACACGTAGGAGCGCATTTTTTGAAGCTGGTACAACAAAATCACTCCACTATATATATAAGCAGGAGCCTTAGCACTTGCTTTATTAGGGTTCCTCTCGTTCACTCTCTCATGCTCTCTAAATCTAAGCAAGACATAGGTGGCCACACTCTCTCTCATCTCATGGCTGTTCAAAAATCCGGACAGACAACCTCGACCAGGGCAGGGGTGTAGGTTCATCGTTCACGCTGTCGTCGGCGGCGAGGGAGGAGACCAACGGATGCCCACGCGTCCCGATCGGCGGCCATGTCGTTCTCTCCGAGAGAGCGCCGGCTTGGGAGGGCCTCCGACCCCTTCTTCCTCCCTGCGGTATTGTGGCCAAGATGTGGCCTCCCGATGCCGTCTTTGTCACATGCCGACGACCCTCAAGTATATATTCCTTCGAAACCTGCCTTGCTCTACTGCCCCAGCTCACTTCGTGTGGATCTTTTTCTACTTCTGTCCGCTGTTCCAAAGCCACCTAGACTTTTACTACTATTAGAGGTAAAGCTAGTTCATACAGTCGACTCTGAGCGTTGGTTCAAACAGGGAAGAAAGTGGGAAAGTTGTAGCATGAATCTAGGACTTGGTTCTAAGAGGAAACGGGGGAAAGTAGTAGATACTGGCTACCCAACCGGTCTCTTGGTTGAAAAACGAAGAAAGCATGGTGGATGGCGATGGGTGGGGGGAAGTGGACCTATCTCTTGGTTGAAAAAGGAAAGAAAGTGACGGGTGTTGGGGGACAACACAAATGAGAATGAGAATGTCTAGATTTCCTGTGCTCACATAGGAAAATGTCGCCGAGGAGATAAAAAATGGGACAAATGCAGACATGCTGCCTGAGTGTTTGCCGCTCTTGGCAGCCACATCTTCCTCACCCCTTTATGCCCCTACTGTCCCTACGCCCATATCAGTACCGTTAATGTAAAATTACATGAAGCATTAAGCAATGCCACCTAATGTCACTATAAGTAATGGTCTAGTGCCGTCGATAAATTGAAGCAATGCCACCACCATTTTATGAAGTGCTTCCGTCTTGCTTTATTTCCCATGAATTGTGTTTTTCCAGTTACACTTAAATCTCACACAGCTAACATTGCTTCATCCCAGTGGAACTGCACAAATTTGATTGCACATTTACCGACCGTGTGCTACTCTCATGACAGTAATACTAATGCTATTGTTCTGCATGTTAATCTAGTGGCATTGTTGATGTGATGTGATGCTACTTACTTAAGGACTCTTCATACTATCAATCTAGTGCCAATTATAAGACAATAGATGCTTCTGTTAATCATACGCCACTGCAAATATATGTCACTGTTTAAATAACCGTATTTCGTATTTGCGCAAACAGGGATGTCTGTCTCCATATCGTTTCGGGATGTCTATCTCCGCATCGTTTCTATCCGCGCAATCAAAAGCACACACCTCAGTTTTAGTACAACTACGCAAAATGAGATGGCTATCCCTCGTTGTCGTTGTCTAACCTCCCGTCTTCAAGGTATTCCTACGTTGGTAGTAACTAAGGTAGAATGACCAACGCAATCTAAAAGAAGCTGATTCGTATGTTTTACTTCCTGATTGCAGTGCAGGGACGAGCGAAAACAACTGCATCCAAGCCCGGAATGCACTTTCTACCAGTTCATCCATGGACCGAGGACTAGCTGGCACGGCCGCACGGCGGTTTTTTGGATAGGTGCGCGGACAAGAGGCGTTGTGGTCTGCTTATTTCTGCAAATAGCGGTGCTTAAATTTAGTGGAATGCACAAGAATTTCACCTGGTCAGTACACTGCATGGTTCAGTTCAGCATTCCAGTTGAGACCACAATTATAATTGGTTATTATGGAATGAGAGAACCTAACCCTGGATGGTGGCAACAAGAAAAAACCAGAGTGAACTCCAGGAAATTTAAGCCTGCCGAGAGGCCCTTTGCTCAGAGAAGCCTTGCTTGTATTTTCCTTATTTGTAAACCTTCTCACAACTTTGTCTTTCGCTATGAACTAGTATATGTTTGTTATGTTCTATGAATCATTGAGATGTATAAAATTGCTTAACTTATGCTTTTCAAGTTTTTTATGAAGACGAGTTTAATGTGAGTGTTCCACATGAGCGCTGGACAAGCATGTGAACGTTTGGAATTTATTACATTGTGGCCTCAATTAACTACATGAACCACTGTAACAAGATACATAGTTGCTTATATGTCAGACAACAGATAGTTGATTGTTAGTTGATCGATAGCCTAGTGTTGAAGCGAGCTGAGCCAATGTGCCGTGTTTTGCACAACTGCTTACAAGTGGGGTAGCACCAACAGTGTTTACAAGTACTTATGTATACATCGGCGCACAGTTCTCGAACGAGTGCTCTATTTCATCAAAACACATACTGCTCGTATGATAAACCGTGACAACTTATGTCTTACCATGCCATATTCATGAAAAGACTAGTGAGGACGCATCTGTTTCGGCAACAATTACGATGGTTCTCACATGATTCACGGGCACACAAAAGTAGCAGCAGTTCCCATAGACGGATTCAAACAGAGTACTAGCCCCAGAGGGGTCGATAACAGGCAAGGTTCGGATAATTAGACACAATCCAAACTACTATTAAACACTAGTTGGGGCAACTATTTCATGCCTCGATCTAATTTGGCCTAGACACAAGACGGACCTTGCCATGAACATCATCGAGGACGTCCCGCAGCAGCTCAATCCTGTGAACCTTCATGAAGACAACCTTGTGGCCTTGCCACTGATAAACTTGTTTGTGGAAGCATGCCACGTCATCTTCTTGCGGAAGCTTGACAAGAACAGTATGCCTCACAAATGAAGGGGTAGCTTTGAACTTCTTGTGCTTTAGTACACCCTAGACAACACGCCTGACAACAGTGAGGCTAGAATACAACTCTTCATTGGTATAACCGCAAATGGCTTCCAGGATCCAACAGCCTAAGAACTCTGTTTTCCCATTGCGTATATTCAGGTCATCCGCCTCATAGCGAGTGACATGTACAACCACACTATCCTTGTCTGCATCAGGGCTCTAATTGAAACAGAAACAAATTCTGAATTACTTTTTAGTATAAGAAACACAAGTTATTTAAACCACTATGTATAGCATGGCATCAAAGCTAATAAAATTTTGCATTATTAATCACCACATACTTAGATGAAAAACCACAATCGATATCGGCAAAGAAGAAAATCACCTTGGGCAGCTCAGCGTGGGGGGGGGCACACCCTCGAAGGGGGAAAACTACTCCTGCGGTGCCACGGGGGGTTGTAACCTCAAATGGGGTGTTGACCATCTCAGTAGTGGCCGTGTGCGTATCTGGGGTTGGCTCGGTGGCTGCCTCCATCTTCTTGGAGCTCTCTATATCGTGGGGATCAGCCTCCCGCGTCTGCTCCAATATCGGCATATCTTTGCCTGGTTCTCCTTGGTCCATCATGAAACTGACGAATACTAGGAGACCACTAAAAGGAAAACACAATTGCAATGACAATGAAACAAAAAAGAGAGTGAGAATCGGTTACTGCTTTGCAAAAGTTCTTTTTTTCTCTAAACAAAAATATACCAACATCACGGATCTGCTTACCTTCCCTTCGTTGGGAGAGAAGAACAGTGGTAGATGCGAGTGTTGCCTTTCTTGAAGACGGTGAGGGAGAAGGGGATTCAGCGAAGAGTGAAATGATGGTTGCTTCGTCCGTTAAACATAGACTGCGGGAAGGTGGGGTTTTGTGATACGACGGCACGTTACTGCCGCGCTACGACCGGGGTGACTCTCCGCCTGCATACTGCCTTCTAATTTGGTGGATGGCATTTGGGCCCGCGCGCTGCATGGCCCGCATGTCAGTGAACAAAAGTATAACGACATTCAGTAGAGGGAGACGTTTCAATGACCTAGGAGGAGCCAGAAGCGGTAGAGTGTCTCCATTGTACTAGTAGTAATTGTTTTTCTGGGTAGCTGTAGAGTGTCTCCACTGTACTAGTAGTAATTGTTTCTCTGGGCCCAAGACAAAACAGCCCATCCACACTAGTAAATAGTAAAATCAATTCAAAAGCCCATATATTTACTGAATGATAGGCGCTACCCACACCCAGCACACCACCCCCCAAAAAACATGGGTGCTCTTCTTCCTCCTCACTCCCACCCACCTCACGTCAGTTCGCTCCGCTCGTACCCCCAAATTCCTCACCTCACTCTCACAGAAAACCCCAGCCCCCCTTCTTCCTCACTACTACAGAAAAACCCCAGCTCCCCTTCTTCTTCACTCGCACTACAACTAGGCTCGTCATTCGTTACTCTGCTCAAATCTGTGAGCGCGACGCGACGCCCTCGAGGAAAATGGAGTCGGATGACCCCAGCACCAAGAAGATGAGGCTCCTGCCAGCGGCGATGCCTGTTGTAGATCTCGCACCGGCAGCGCGGGGAGAAGCGGCGACCCCGCCCCCACCAGATCCCAAGAACCTGTAGAATCTCGGGTGGACTGCATCAACGATCTCCCAGACGCCATCCTTGGGGAGATCATCTCGCTTCTGCCCACCAAGGATTGCTGCCACACCCAAGTCCTCTCAATTCGGTGGTGCCCTCTATGGTGTGTGGTGCCCCTTAATCTCGACTATCGTCAGCTATCTCTCTTCAATGATTTTGAAATCCCCAGAGCCATCATCTCCTCCCACCAGGGCTCCGTTCAAAGCCTCTGCATCCCGTCATGCTACCTGAGCAAGCATACCATGCCCTGCATGGTGGACGCCTGGCTGAAATCCCCTGAATTCATAGAACTACAGCTGCTTGAGTTCTACTATTCCCCTGGAAATCACATACCACATACCGAACACCATGAACTTGTGCCCTCAGCACAGATGTCCATCTCGCGGTTTTCCTCCTCTCTCCACACTACCACCTTTGCATTGTGCTACCTACCAGACAATCTGGTACTAAACCTTCGACTCCCATTTCTCAAGAAACTTTCACTTGTGCGGGTTCGTATATCGGAGGCCTCACTGCACATCATCATCCACTCCAGTTGCCCTGCGCTGGAGTGCTTGGTGCTTGTTTTCATAGTTAGAATCGGTTGTATCCAAATAAAGTCGCCTAACCTTGTAAGAATTGGAATTTCTTTTGACGGAAGGCAGCTCATCATCCAAGATGCCCCTTCACTTCAAAGGTTGATCCTTGATTCTAGTTATTCACCGTTGCAAATAAGCGTCCTCTCTGCGCCTAAACTGGAGACCTTGGGTGTAATGCATGATCTCTGTGCTCATTTCAATATGGTGTTTGGCTCCACAGTTCTTCAGGTGTTTTACATTATCATCTACACTTGTAACCATAAGCTACATTTGAAATTTCTGCGCATAAGTTATATATCATCTTGGAGTACACATTTTGTACTAATATTATGTTCTATGCTCAATGAAGAGTTTCTCCATGGATGGCCTATCAATGGTGCTGGATTCTGTCAAGATCATATATATCCAAATGAATAGTTTTGATCTGAACAAGATTATTGGCTTGCTGCAATGCTTTCCATGTCTGGAGAAGTTGTATATAAAGGTGATAATTTCACGCACATTGGAAGCCCGCATATAGTGTACTAGAATTAACCGTTCAGTTGTTGCTCTTTCGACACTCTTTTTTTAGACCTTAACTGTTTTCAATCTTCATGTCTATTTAGGCAACATGATTGTTTTCAATGTTGTACAGTTTGTAAGCTGGAGTTAGATGTTCCTGCCCTTTTCAACTCGGCTGTGACTGTCATATTTTCTTTGAAACAAGGCAAATGGCTTGCCATTCGTTTAATTTAGACTGAAATATTGTAACAAATCCCAACCAAGGGAAATAACATCACTCCCGCCGACTGCTTGAGCTCAGTGTGCATTATAGAAGCCAAGTGATTAGCCCCCACCAGCACCCACAAACTTATTTCGAACTAGCACATCAAATGGGCTATAAATTTTCATAGGAAAGGCTGCATGACGGTGAAAGGTTTGGATTCTGATATTTGGGACCCGCAAGGAAATAGCCTATCCAAGGTGGTGTCGACTTACTAGCCAGTCAACAAACGATTCTGCCTACCAGTCGTTGGATTGACATCCAACATCTGTCATGTATCTTCTATCTCTTGTCTTCTTCTTCCTCCAGCCGCCCAAACCAAACCACCCCATCGGCTCCGCCTGCTCTCGCCTCCCATGGCTGGCTACGCCTCCTCCACCCTACCGTACGTACCCTCCAATGTTGGCCAGTCCCTCCCTCTATTCCCCCACATGTCCTGTTATTCTCCGGTGATGTCAGCCCCAACACGCACCCGCACCCGAACCAGTCAACCCTCATACTCCCCTCCGCCTGCGACTGGACCGGCGCATCTTCCACGGCTCATGTTCGTTCCGTCTAAGGCCTCGCTGTCGTTCTCCACCTTGCGGCCTTGGTTCGCTCGCCGTGCGCGGTGCGCCGCCCTCTTGCATTGTCAACGTCGTCAACAACTGAGAGGAACAAGGAGATGACTATACGTGGAGAGGATGACAGTAGGGACCCACCAGCGTCATGGCAGTACGCAAGCAAGTGCCTCTATATTACAAGCCCAAAAATATGGTTCCTCCTAATGGTTGGACCCCTGGGGCTCACGCCATTGTCAACGTAGTCAATAAACGAGAGAATTACACTACGAGCAGCTGACACCAGGGACCCAGCAGGTCGCGCAGTTTGTTTTTTGAGGAACGAGCAGTTGTTATTTATACTAGTTTTAGCGACGGATTAGGGTAACAACGGGGCTGTGCGGGGGCTGTGGCTCGTCTAGCCAGGGTTTTATTTATGTTTACCACATCATGAGCCCAGTTGTGTTTTTTTCTTGCTGAAAATGGCTAGCCCAGTTCTATTTTTTTAAAAGAAATACCCAAACAAGGCCTACTTGCTTTATCGGCCCTGCTGGGCTACAAATCTTTCAAGCCGAGGAGAGTTTCATTCGGTTTGCCCAAAATGGGTTGTACATTTTTAAAACACATCAAACTGGGAATTAGTTTCAATTTTTTTTTCATTACAAGATTTTAAATTCCATTGATTTTTATGCGTGGACAATTATTTGGATTTTATATTTATATAAATTATTTTTCAAAATAGTTTTAATGTGAATCGATATTTCTGGATTAAAAATAGTTGACCGCACCGAAATATTCAAAATTCCGTATACTTTTTGACCGTGGCCACAATATGAGGTGTAATGCTAACAAAAAGAAGATGGGCTCCAAAAAAATCTTAAGAATTAGCAAATGGGCTGTACATTATTAGCAATAATGGCAGATGGGATGTATGTTGTTTTCCACAGATTTGAGGCTGACTTGTGCGCCTACTACTGGTTGACGCGTATGCTTTCATAAAAAAAAGGTTGACACACACGCAATGCCCTGTCAACTTAGTCAACACACGAGAGCAGTGACTGTTGGATGTCCATCCAACCGCTGTCGTGCTTCTTCAATCTCTGCTCTTCATGCTCCAGCCGCTCAAACAAGCGCCGGCAGGACTGCCAGCTCCCTCCTCCCGCGGCCGGCTATGCTACCGCGCAGGCCTCACGGCCCCACCGTATTCCCATCGCTGGCCTAGCCATCCCTCTACTCACCCATACCTGTCGTTATTCTCCGGGGACGGCAGACGAACCAGTAAACCCTCGTACTCCTCCGCGTGGGAAACAACTGCCGAGTATTCCCTAGCTCCGTGTCATTCCCTTCCTAGGCCTCGCCGTCATCCACCGCCCTGGTGCTCTTGGCGCGGCCTGGTCAACATGGTATTGTACATGGAGAGGCTGACAGCTGGGTCCACGGCCGCACGCAAGGAAGTGCCTCCTTATTACGCGCAAAATAATGATTCCTCCACCTAACAGCTAGGACCCACAGGAAGGGCCTCTGTATTTCACGAAAAAATGTTCCCCCCGCTGACAGGTCGGACCCATCAGCTATATCTTCGCACGCAAGGAAGTGCCTCCTTATTACGCCCAAAAAAATGAATACCCCCTGCTAGCTGGGACCCACCATATTGTTGGGCTGACTTGTGGGCCTACTAAGTTGAGGGGGATGGAGGGCTTTGTCAACTTAGTCAATACTCCAGTGACCGTATGATGTCCATCCAACGGCCATAGTGCTTCTTCAACCTCTGGTCTTCTTGCTCCAGCCACCCAAAGCAGCGCCGGTCATGCCGCCTGCTCCTGCCTCCCATGGCCGGCTGTGCTACCGCGGAGGCCTCACCGCCACCATACTACTCCCACCACTGGCCAGGCCATCCCTCCACTCACCCACACCCCCTGTTCAGCCTCACACCGCAGCCGAACCAGTGAACCCTCGTACTCCTCTCCGCCTGGGCATCCACTGCTGCGTCTTCCCCGGCTCCGCATCGTCCCCTTCCTAGGCCTCGCCATCGTCCACCGCCATGGTGCTCTCGGTGCGGCGTGGTCAATGTGGTCAACGACCGACTTCCATCGGAAGAGTACTGTACATGGAGAGGCTGATAGCTGGGTCCACGATAGCCGCAAGGAAGTGCCTCCTTATTACGTGGAAAATAATTATTCCTCCACCTGACAGCAGGGACCCACCAGACGGGCCACCAGTATTTCATGAAAAAAATGTTTGCCCCTGACTGTTGGGACCCATCGGACGGGCCACAGTATTTTGCAAAAAAACGTTCCCCCCGCTGTCAGCTCGGACCCATGGGAAGTGCCTCCTTATTACGCACAAAAAATGAATACCCCCCTGCAAGATGGGACCCACCTTGGTGGGAGGCTGACTAGTGGGCCTAGTAAGTTGATGGGGACGAAGGGCTTTGTCAACTTAGTCAATATGAACGATTCTAGCTCCAGTGACCGTATGATGTCTATCCAATGGTCGTAGTGCTTCTTCAACCTCTGGTCTTCTTGCTCCAGCCGCCCAAACCAGCGCCAGTCGTGTCGCGTGCTCCTGCCTTCCGTGGCCGGCTGTGATGCAACGGAGGCCTCACCGCCCCTACTACTCCCACCGCTGGCCAGGCCATCCCTCTACTCACCCACACCCCCTGTTATTCTGCGGCGACGGCAGCCTCACACCGCAGCCGAACCAGTGAACCCTCGTACTCCTCTCCGCGCGGGCTTCCACTGTCGCGTCTTCCCCGGCTTGGCGTCGTCCCCTTCCTAGGCCTCGCCGTCGTCCACCGCCCTGGTGCTCTTGGCGCGGCGTGGTCAATGTGGTCAACGACCGACTTCCATCGGAAGAGTACTGTACGTGCAGAGACTGACAGCTGGGTCCACGACGGCCGCAAGGAAAGTGCCTCCTTATTACGCGCAAAATAATTATTCCTCCACCTGACAGCAGGGACCCACCGAACGGGCCACCGTATTTCATGAAAAAAAGGTTTCCCCCCTGATTGTTGGGACCCACCAGCTACATCATCGCACGCAAGGAAGTGTGTCCGGGCAAAAAAACCATTCGCCCCCCTGACTGCTGGAACCCACCAGCTACATCTTCACACGCAAGGAAGTGCCTGACAGTCGGGACCCACCTGGTCGAAGCATACGTAGCGTTGTCATTCTAGTCGCAAAAGTGTATGTACATACTGGTCGATGTAGAGGCCCGCACGTGTCATAGTAGAGGCATGCACGTAGCATGTACATGTAGGTACAATGGCCAGGGTGCAAGAAAGAAAATATGGCCACGTACGTACATACGGGCGGGGTCTCAAACGCCTACTCGCGCATACGTACGGCCAGGGCTCATGTACATGGCTGGGTCGAACGAAGAAACAGCGTCGTCGTCGTGTTCATGGGGAGCCAACCGCCTGGGTCGGAATGGAATGCGTCATCATGTTCATCGGGAGGGCTTGGACAGAACAGGCAATGGAAACGAGGCCTGGCGTATTGCAGAACGGAGGAAACGGCCTTGTGTTCAACCGGCCACGTTTGAAACGGGATCCTGTTCATCGGGAGCGGTCTGGCGTACCGCAAAACGGAGGAAACGGAACTACTACGGTCGAAACGGGGGTCCTGTTGATCGGGAGGGGTGTGGCGTACCACAAAACAGACGAAACGAACTTGTGTTGGAGCGCTACGGTCGAAACGGGGGTCCTGTTCATTGGGAGGGGTGTGGCGTACCGCAAAACGGGACTCCACGGGATACTGTTCATCTCCACCGTCGACCTCCTCCAGCTCCACGGGCTACTGTTCATCCACCGTCGACCTCCTCCAGCCTCCACGGGCTCTTGTTCATCCAGACTCCACCGCACGTTACTCCACCGGCTACTGTTCAACCACCCCTCCACAGGCTCATGTCCAACCACCCCTCCATGGGCACCCCTCCACCGTCTACTGTTCATCCAGCCCTCCACGGGGTCGTCCTGTTCATCCAGCCGTCCACAGGGTCCTGTTCATCCAGCCCCAACCGGCTTGATCGATCGGGGTCCTGTTCATCCAGAAGCAATGCCACAGGGTCCTGTTCATCCACCCCCACCG
>NC_041385.1:578926049-578965926 GCF_002162155.2 Triticum dicoccoides
CTGTTCATCCAGAGGCAGCATCTATCAGCTTCAGTTAGCAGCAGTAGCAAAGGAATCGCTCGATCGGGTTCAGTTAACAGCCATCAATCGATCGCTCGGGTTCAGTAATGCGTAGCTTGCAGTGCAATTGCTCGGGTTCAGTTAGAGCCCAATGCCTCGCTCGGGTTCAGTTAGAGCAAACGCCCCGCACACACGCGCGTATGAGTACAAGAGAAACGCGCATCGCTCCGCCCCGACCTCCCACCGTAACCGGGAACTCACCGAAATTTTCCTCGCCCTTGCTTCTACCATGGTTTTTTCTATCATGGATGGCCCAGAGAATGTCATGCAGCTGCGTCTCCAGCCCGCCCAAGATGAAAAGCCCATTTTCTGTCATGATTTTTTGTCATAGAAGTAGGAGCCCACCACATCTATGATGATACCAGGTTTTGTCACATTTATCGTCATAGAAGTGTCATAAGTATGACAGAAAAAAATTTGTTCGGCCCAAAATGTCACGGATGTGTCTTTTTTGTAGTGTTTACCTAGGTTTGGGCCCTCTTAATGAAGGTAATACCCTACATCCTGCTTGATATACTTTGATGAGTATAGAGGTTACAAGAGTTGATCTACCTCGAGATCGTAATGGCTAAACCCTAGATGTCTAACCTATATGACTATGATTGCCTCTACATACTATATCCTCTGGTTTATATAGACACCGGAGGGGCCTAGGGTTATACAGAGTCGGTTTACAGAGAAAGGAATCTTCATATCTGAACGCCAAGCTTACCTTCTATGCCAAGGGGAGTCCCATCCGGACACGGGGGAATGCATTCCATCTTGTATCTTCACGGCCCACGAGTTGGGCCTGCACCACATAGCCCAGACGTTCGGGGACCCCCTAATCCAGGAATCCCTCACATGCCCCTATCACTAATATACAGTACCAGGAGTAGGCTTTTTCCTCAACTACAAGGGTCCAAACTTGGGTAAAACTTTGCCTCGTATTACCATCTAGCCAAATAGTCAGGGATATCCTACCGAATGATCTGATGGAATCATATCTGCCAACTACTAAGAGAGAGGTGTGTCTATGGGGGGGCAATGTGTGCGAGAGAGGCCTAAAGATAATGTGCGTGTGGGAGACACGTAGGCACATATATGTGTGTATAGAGGGCTAGTAGAGACCGTGCGCGTCTATATATGCATGTGAGAGAAATAGTGTTTTATAACTGAGATTAGTGAAAAGAGTGGTACATAGTAGTCAGAAAGAGAGAGAGAGAGAGAGAGAGAGAGAGAGAGAGAGAGTGAGCGTAAGACACCCCGACACCCCGGGAGAGATTGTGAGCATGTGTGAAAGAGAAATGCCGATGTAGATAAAGTGTGTGCACTTATGCGTTAGATAGAGAGATATATAACGCGTTTGTCAGAACGGGCCGAGGCATAGTGCATCTACGTGTAAAAGGCAGTTCTACGCATTAAATTAAAATATAAAAGGCATTATTATTTTTGGATGAGATCATGAATTTTGCAATTTGCGTATGAACGAAAGTCGGTCTATCAGACACCCAAACTCTATTGAATTCTAGCATGTGCATGTGTTTATTTCATATTATCGATCCATAGAGTGAGAGTGGTTTGAAATACAGGCAATGCATTGCTTTTGAAATTCATATATAAACATTAATTAGTGCACTCCATGTTGTTAGTGTGAAGCACTTTATACATTTGTCACTTACATGGATACATTCCAAATTTCTAGCTACGAAATAGAATACATGTTGAATTCAACATAAAGAGGGTTTCAAAGATTCAAATTCATCGGAAGTGCATTCATCTATTTGAACTCGAGATAATGGCATTTGTAAATCAGATCTAAAAGAGGGCATCAATACTTGTTGTGTGTTTGAACATGCTATATATTCATACACATGTCTAACTATTTTTTTGCAACCAAGGAGATTATATCTGGAACCATGCATGAACTAAGGTAAGTTGTATATTTTTTAATATATATTCATGTACAATGTATATTCAAATGTACGCCCTCCATTCCTAAATAATCGTAGTTTTAGGATTTTCAAGAGTAAAGATTTGTGAAGTTTGACAAATCCTGAAAGTTCAATTCAAGAGAACTAAAAATGTTAATGCTTCTGCTCCCAAATATTGAACGAAGCGCCAAACAAGCCTCTGGTCACCCGAAACCGCGCAAGACTAATGTTTGGTGGTAGGAAATTACTGTCCTGACTCTGGCACGTGTATCCTGTCGGCCCGATGTCCAAAGGTCTAAACCGGGATAGGTTTGTAACTTCACCAAGACGCCAGTCTCAACCGCCTCTGAGAAGCATTCATACGGCGTGGGCGCCTAAACACCCATGCGCTCCGCCGAAATCTATCCCGCCCACCGTTTGGGACACCAAAGATTAATGTCCTACCCCCAAACCACAATATGTTCGAAATTTTAGATGGGGGCAAAGTTTGTAATTTTCCCCAAATTTCAAACAAGCGCGTCCCAAACCGAAACATTGTTCACCCTTAGTTCCCCCCTCCCTCCGTTTCCCCATTCATACTCCGTGGGCACCAAAACGCCCTCTCCACCAGCCGCGAAACCCCAGCCTCCTCCATCCTCCACCCCATCGCGCCCAATCCACCGCCGCCCTCCTCCATCATGCCCGAGCCGGTACCCCGACGTCATTGTCCAACGCAACTGCAACCGCAACACCCTCAATGACTTAGTAGCTGAAGCCGAGGCAGAGCTACCTCCATGATCTCGACGCTGACGTGTGCCATACCAGAACCACTTCGACCATGCCGTCCTGCGTCTCACGGCTGCCACTCCACTGTCGCAACCGTCCACCGCATCGGAGATGTTCCCGCTACGCCGTCGTTCGATGCCTCGGATCTGGTTCCCCGCCGCCGACAAACGGCCACCGCACCACACTCAACCACTTGGCCATGGGTTCGTCCAAGGCTCCACCGTCCTCCACAACTTCTCGTTTCCAACAAACCACAAGAAGATCGTTGGAAAAACAGAAGGAGGACACAACACTACCAGCAGAAAGAGGTACTCATCTTCCCATATTCGTGCAAATCTTACGTCTCTGTGTTGGAAATATGCCCTAGAGGCAATAATAAAAGGATTATTATTATATTTCCTTGTCCATGATAATTGTCTTTATTCATGCTATAACTGTATTATCCGGAAATCGTAATACACGTGTGAATACATAGACCATAATATGTCCCTAGTAAGCCTCTAGTTGACTAGCTCGTTGATCAACAGATAGTCATGGTTTCCTGGCTATCGACATTGGATGTCATTGATAACGGGATCACATCATTAGGAGAATGATGTGATGGACAAGACCCAATCCTAAGCATAGCACAAGATCGTGTAGTTCGTTTGCTAGAGCTTTTCCAATGTCAAGTATCTTTTCCTTAGACCATGAGATCGTGTAACTCCCGGATACCGTAGGAGTGCTTTGGGTGTACCAAACGTCACAACGTAACTGGGTGACTATAAAGGTGCACTACAGGTATCTCTGAAAGTGTCTGTTGGGTTGACATGGATCGAGACTGGGATTTGTCACTCCGTATGACGGAGAGGTATCTCTGGGCCCACTCGGTAATGCATCATCATAATGAGCTCAAAGTGACCAAGTGTTTGGTCACGGGATCATGCATTATGGTATGAGTAAAGTTACTTGCCGGTAACGAGACTGAACGAGGTATTGGGATACCGATGATCGAGTCTTGGGCAAGTAACGTACCGATTGACAAAGGGAATTGTATACGGGGTTGTTTAAATCCTCGACATCATGGTTCATCCGATGAGATCATCGAGGAGCATGTGGGAGCCAACATGGGTATCCAGATCTCGCTATTGGTTATTTCCCGAGAGCCGTCTTGGTCATGTCTACGTGTCTCCCGAACCCGTAGGGTCTACACACTTAAGGTTCGGTGACGCTAGGGTTATTAGGAAGACTTGTATGTGATTACCGAATGTTTTTCGGAGTCCCGGATGAGATCCCGGACGTCACGGGGAGTTCCGAAATGGTCCGGAGGTGAAGATTTATATATGGGAAGTTGTCATGCGGACACCGGAAAGTTTCGGGGGCATATCGGTATTGTACCGGGGCCACCGGAGAGGTTCCGGGGGTCCACCGGGAAGGGCCACCCCTCTCGGAGGGCCTCATGGGCCGCAAGGGGCAGGGAACCAGCCCCTGGAGGGCTGGCCGCGCCCCCCCTTGGGCCCATGCACCTAGGGTTGGGGGGAAACCCTAGTGGGGGCGCCCCCCTTTGCTTGGGGGGCAAGCCCCCCCTCCCTGGCCGCTGCCCCCCCTCTAGATCTCATCTAGAGGGTCCGGTCCCCCTTGCCCCTTCCCCTATAAATAGAGGGGTGAGGGGAGGGCTGCTGGGCACAACCAAGGCGTAGCCCCTCCCCTCCCCAACACCTCTCCTCCTCCGTCACGAGCTTGGCGAAGCCCTGTCGGAGTACTGCTGCTCCAACACCACCACGACATCGTGCTGCTGCTGGACCTATCTTCCTCAACCTCTCCTTCCCCCTTGCTGGATCAAGACGGAGGAGACGTCGTTCGTTCCGTACGTGTGTTGAACGGGGAGGTGCTGTCCGTTCGGCACTTGGTCATCGGTGATTTGAATCACGGCGAGTACGACTCCATCATCACCATTCTCTTGAACGCTTCCGCACGCAATCTACAAGTGGTATGTAGATGCAATCTCTCTCCCTTGACTCATTGCTTAGATGAACTCATAGATGGATCTTGGTGAAACCGTAGGAAATTTTTTAATTTTCTGCAACGTTCCCCAACAGTGGTATCAGAGCTAGGTCTATGCGTAGTTCTCTATTGCACGAGTAGAACACAATTTGTTGTGGGCGTAGATGTTGTCAACTTTCTTGCCGCTACTAGTCTTATTTTGCTCCAGCGGTATTGTGGGATGAAGCGGCCCGGACCAACCTTACACGTACGCTTACATGAGACCGGTTCCACCGACTGACATGCACTAGTTGCATAAGGTGGCTGGCGGGTGTCTGTCTCTCCCACTTCAGTTGGAGCGGATTCGACGAAAGGTTCCTTATGAAGGGTAAATAGAAGTTGACAAATCACGTTGTGGCTTTAACGTAGGCAAGAAAACGTTCTTGCTAGATCACCTATAGAAGCCACGTAAAACTTGCAACAACAATTAGAGGACGTCTAACTTATTTTTGCAGCAAGTGTCTTGTGATGTGATATGGCCAAAAGTTGTGATGAATGATGAATGATATATTGTGATGTATGAGATCATGTTCTTGTAATAGGAATCACGACTTGCATGTCGATGAGTATGACAACCGGCAGGAGCCATAGGAGTTGTCTTTATTTTTTGTATGACCTGCGTGTCATTGAAGAACGCCATGTAAATTACTTTACTTTATTGCTAAACGTGTTAGCCATAGAAGTAGAAGTAGTCGTTGGTGTGACAACTTCATGAAGACGCGATGATGGAGATCATGATGATGGAGATCATGGTGTCATGCCGGTGACAAGATGATCATGGAGCCCCGAAGATGGAGATCAATGGAGCTATATGATATTGGCCATATCATGTCACTACTATATAATTGCATGTGATGTTTATTATGTTTATGCATCTTGTTTACTTAGAACGACGATAGAAAATAAGATGATCCCTTACAACAATTTCAAGAAGTGTTCTCCCCTAACTGTGCACCGTTGCTAAAGTTCGTCGTTTCGAAGCACCACGTGATGATCGGGTGTGATAGATTTTTACTTTCACATACAACGGGTGTAAGACAGTTTTACACATGCAAAACACTTAGGGTTAACTTGACGAGCCTAGCATGTACAGACATGGCCTCGGAACACAGAGACCGAAAGGTCGAACATGAGTCGTATGGAAGATACGATCAACATGGAGATGTTCACCGACGATGACTAGTCCGTCTCACGTGATGATCGGACACGGCCTAGTCGACTCGGATCGTGTAACACTTAGATGACTAGAGGGATGTCTAATCTGAGTGGGAGTTCATTGTAATAATTTGATTAGATGAACTTAATTATCATGAACTTAGTCTAAAACCTTTGCAAATATGTCTTGTAGATCAAATGGCCAATGCTCATGTCAACATGAACTTCAAAACGTTCCTAGAGAAAACCAAGCTGAAAGATGATGGCAGCAACTATACGGACTGGGTCCGGAACCTGAGGATCATCCTCATAGCTGCCAGGAAACAATATGTCCTAGAAGGACCGCTAGGTGATGCACCCATCCCAGAGAACCAAGACGTTATGAACGCTTGGCAGTCTCGCGCTGATGATTACTCCCTCGTTCAGTGCGGCATGCTTTACAGCTTAGAACCGGGGCTCCAAAAGCGTTTTGAGCAACACGGAGCATATGAGATGTTCGAGGAGCTGAAACTAGTTTTCCAAGCTCATGCCCGGGTCGAGAGATATGAAGTCTCCGACAAGTTCTATAGTTGTAAGATGGAGGAAAATAGTTCTGTCAGTGAGCACATACTCAAAATGTCTGGGTTGCACAACCGCCTGTCCCAGCTGGACATTATCCTCCCGGACGAGGCGGTCATTGACAGAATCCTTCAGTCGCTCCCACCAAGATACAAGAGCTTTGTGATGAACTACAATATGCAGGGGATGGTGAAGACCATTCCTGAAGTATTTTCAATGCTGAAGTCAGCAGAGGTAGAAATCAAGAAGGAACATCAAGTGTTGATGGTCAATAAAACCACTAAGTTCAAGAAGGGCAAGGGCAAGAAGAACTTCAAGAAAGACGGCAAGGATGTTGCCGCGCCCGGTAAGCCAGTTGCCGGGAAGAAGTCAAAGAATGGACCCAAGCGTGAGATTGAGTGCTTTTATTGCAAAGGGAAGGGTCACTGGAAGCGGAACTGCCCCAAATACTTAGCGGACAAGAAGGCCGGCAACACCAAAGGTATATTTGATATACATGTAATTGATGTGTACCTTACCAGTACTCGTAGTAACTCCTGGGTATTTGATACCGGTGCCGTTGCTCATATTTGTAACTCACAGCAGGAGCTGCGGAATAAGCGGAGACTGGCGAAGGACGAGTGACGATGCACGTCGGGAATGGTTCCAAGGTCGATGTGATCGCCGTCGGCACGCTACCTCTACATTTACCTACGGGATTAGTTTTAAACCTTAATAATACTCCGCCAGTATGAAAAGTTCTTAATGTTAGTTGAGTCCCTGGCTCCCCAATTGATTGACCTGCAATAATACGTTATTTGGTGCCAAGTTTGAGCATGAACATTGTATCTGGATCTCGTTTGATACGAGATGGCTACTCATTTAAATCCGAGAATAATGGTTGTTCTATTTATATGAGAGATATGTTCTATGGTCATGCCTCGATGGTCAATGGTTTATTCTTAATGAATCTCGAGCGTAATGTTACACATATTCATAGTGTGAATACCAAAAGATGTAAAGTTGATAACGGTAGTCCCACATACTTGTGGCACTGCCGCCTTGGTCTCATTGGTGTCAAGCACATGAAGAAGCTCCATGCTGATGGACTTTTAGAGTCTCTCGATTATGAATCGTTTGACACATGCGAACCATGCCTAATGGGCAAAATGACCAAGACTCTGTTCTCCGGAACAATGGAGCGAGCAACCAACTTGTTGGAAATCATACATACCGATGTGTGCGGTCCAATGAGCGCTGAAGCTCGCGGAGGATATCGTTATGTTCTCACTCTCACTGATGACTTGAGTAGATATGGGTATGTCTACTTGATGAAACACAAGTCTGAGACCTTTGAAAAGTTCAAGGAATTTCAGAATGAGGTAGAGAATCAACGTGAACGAAAGATAAAGTTTCTACGATCAGATCGTGGAGGAGAATATTTAAGTCACGAATTTGGTACACACTTAAGGAAATGTGGAATCGTTTCACAACTCACGCCGCCTGGAACACCTCAGCGTAACGGTGTGTCCGAACGTCGTAATCGCACTCTATTGGATATGGTGCGGTCTATGATGTCTCTTACCGATTTACCGCTATCATTTTGGGGCTACGCTCTAGAGACAACTACATTCACTTTAAATAGGGCACCGTCTAAATCCGTTGAAACGACACCGTATGAATTATGGTTTGGGAAGAAACCTAAGCTGTCGTTTATAAAAGTTTGGGGATGCGATGCTTATGTCAAGAAACTTCAACCTGAAAAGCTCGAACCCAAGTCGGAAAAATGCGTCTTCATACGATACCCTAAGGAAACCATTGGGTATACCTTCTACTTAAGATACTAGGGCAAGATCTTTGTTGCCAAGAACGGATCCTTTCTGGAAAAAGAGTTTCTCTCAAAAGAATTAAGTGGGGGAAAGTAGAGCTTGATGAAGTACTACCTCTTGAAATAGGAAGTAGTGCAACTCAGGAAGATGTTCCTGTGGTGCCTGCACCGACAAGAGAGGAGGTTAATGATGATGATCAAGATACTTCAGATCAAGCTCCTACTGAACTTCGAAGGTCCACTAGGACACGTTCCGCACCAGAGTGGTACGGCAACCCTGTCTTAGAAATCATGTTGTTAGACAACGGTGAACCTTCGAACTATGAAGAAGCAATGGCGGGCCCAGATTCCAACAAATGGCTTGAAGCCATGAAATCCGAGATAGAATCCATGTATGAAAACAAAGTATGGACTTTGACAGACTTCCCCGATGATCGGTGAGCGATAGAAAACAAATGGATCTTTAAGAAGAAGACGGACGCGGATGGTAATGTTACCATCTATAAAGCTCGACTTGTCGCTAAGGGTTATCGACAAGTTCAAGGGGTTGACTACGATGAGACATTCTATCCCGTAGCAAAGCTGAAGTCCATCCGAATCATGTTAGCAATTGCCGCATACTATGATTATGAGATATGGCAGATGGACGTCAAAACAGCATTCCTTAACGGACATCTTAAGGAAGAACTGTATATGATGCAGCTGGAAGGTTTTATCGATCCTAAGAATGCTAACAAAGTATGCAAGCTCCAGGATTCCATTTATGGGCTAGTGCAAGCATCTCGGAGTTGGAACATTCGCTTTAATGAGATGATCAAAGCGTTTGGGTTTATGCAGACTTATGGAGAAGCCTGCGTTTACAACAAAGTGAGTGGGAGCTCTGTAGCATTTCTCATATTATATGTAGATGACATACTCTTGATGGGAAATGATATAGAACTTTGGACAGCATTAAGGCCTACTTGAATAAGTGTTTTTCAATGAAGGACCTTGGAGAAGCTGCTTATATATTAGGCATCAAGATCTATAGAGATAGATCGAGACGCCTCATAGGTCTTTCACAAAGCACATACCTTGATAAGATTTTGAAGAAGTTCAAAATGGATCAGTCCAAGAAGGGGTTCTTGCCTGTATTGCAAGGTGTGAGATTGAGCTCGGCTCAATGCCCGACCATGGCAAAAGATAAAGAAGAGATGAGGGTCATCCCCTATGCTTCAGCCATAGGATCTATTATGTATGCCATGCTGTGTACCAGACCTGATGTAAACCTTGCCGTAAGTTTGGTAGGAAGGTACCAAAGTAATCCCGGCAAGGAACACTGGATAGCGGTCAAGAATATCCTGAAGTACCTGAAAAGGACAAAGGACATGTTTCTCGTTTATGGAGGTGATGAAGAGCTCGTCGTAAAGGGTTACGTCGACGCTAGCTTCGACACGGATCTGGATGACTCTAAGTCACAAACCGGATACGTGTATATGTTGAATGGTGGAGCAGTAAGCTGGTGCAGATGCAAGCAGAGCATCGTGGCAGGATCTACATGTGAAGCGGAGTACATGGCAGCCTCGGAGGCAGCACATGAAGCAATTTGGGTGAAGGAGTTCATCATCGACCTAGGAGTCATACCCAATGCGTCGGGGCCGATCAAACTCTTCTGTGACAACATTGGAGCTACTGCCCTTGCCAAGGAGCCCAGGTTTCACAAGAAGACCAGGCACATCAAGCGTCGTTTCAACTCCATCCGTGAAAATGTTCAAGATGGAGACATAGATATTTGCAAAGTACATACGGATCTGAATGTCGCAGATCCGTTGACTAAACCTCTCTCGCGAGCAAAACATGATTAACACCAGAACTCTATGGGTCTTCGATTCATCACAATGTAACTAGATTATTGACTCTAGTGCAAGTGGGAGACTGTTGGAAATATGCCCTAGAGGCAATAATAAAAGGATTATTATTATATTTCCTTGTCCATGATAATTGTCTTTATTCATGCTATAACTGTATTATCCGGAAATTGTAATACACGTGTGAATACATAGACCATAATATGTCCCTAGTAAGCCTCTAGTTGACTAGCTCGTTGATCAACAGATAGTCATGGTTTCCTGGCTATCGACATTGGATGTCGTTGATAACGGGATCACATCATTAGGAGAATGATGTGATGGACAAGACCCAATCCTAAGCATAGCACAAGATCGTGTAGTTCGTTTGCTAGAGCTTTTCCAATGTCAAGTATCTTTTCCTTAGACCATGAGATCGTGTAACTCCCGGATAACGTAGGAGTGCTTTGGGCGTACCAAACGTCACAACGTAACTGGGTGACTATAAAGGTGCACTACAGGTATCTCCGAAAGTGTCTATTGGGTTGACACGGATCAAGACTGGGATTTGTCACTCTGTATGACGAAGAGGTATCTCTGGGCCCACTCGGTAATGCATCATCATAATGAGCTCAAAGTGACCAAGTGTTTGGTCACGGGATCATGCATTACGGTACGAGTAAAGTGACTTGCCGGTAACGAGACTGAACGAGGTATTGGGATACCGACGATCGAGTCTTGGGCAAGTAACGTACCGATTGACAAAGGGAATTGTATACGGGGTTGTTTGAATCCTCGACATCGTGGTTCATCCGATGAGATCATCGAGGAGCATGTGGGAGCCAACATGGGTATCCAGATCTCACTGTTGGTTATTGCCCGAGAGCCGTCTCGGTCATGTCTACGTGTCTCCCGAACCCGTAGGGTCTACACACTTAAGGTTCGGTGACGCTAGGGTTATTAGGAAGACTTGTATGTGATTACCGAATGTTGTTCGGAGTCCCGGATGAGATCTCGGACGTCACGAAGAGTTCTGGAATGGTCTGGAGGTGAAGATTTATATATGGGAAGTTGTCATGCGGACACCGGAAAGTTTCGGGGGCATATCGGTATTGTACCGGGGCCACCGGAGAGGTTCCAGGGGTCCTCCGGGAGGGACCACCCCTCTCGGAGGGCCTCATGGGCCGCAAGGGGCAGGGAACCAGCCCCTGGAGGGCTGGGCACGCCCCCCCTTGGGCCCATGCGCCTAGGGTTGGGGGGAAACCCTAGTGGGGGTGCCCCCCTTTGCTTGGGGGGCAAGCCCCCCCTCCCTGGCCGCCGCCCCCCCTCTAGATCTCATCTAGGGGGGCCGGCCCCCTTGCCCCTTCCCCTATAAATAGAGGGGTGAGGGGAGGGCTGCTGGACACAACCAAGGCGCAGCCCCTCCCCTCCCCAACACCTCTCCTCCTCCGTCACGAGCTTGGCGAAGCCCTGTCGGACTACTGCTGCTCCAACACCACCACGCCGTCGTGCTGCTGCTGGAGCTATCTTCCTCAACCTCTCCTTCCCCCTTGCTGGATCAAGACGGAGGAGACGTCATCCGTTCTGTACGTGTGTTGAACGCGGAGGTGCTGTCCGTTCGGCACTTGGTCATCGGTGATTTGAATCACGGCGAGTACGACTCCATCATCACCGTTCTCTTGAACGCTTCCGCACGCAATCTACAAGTGGTATGTAGATGCAATCTCTCTCCCTTGACTCGTTGCTTAGATGAACTCATAGATGGATCTTGGTGAAACCGTAGGAAAATTTTTAATTTTCTGCAACGTTCCCCAACACTCTGCTCACACCGTGTTCATCCCATGAAAGAAACTAGTTGAGCGCTTCGTACTGCATCTTCTTCGTGATACTAAATGCATAAGGTTTCCTCCCATTTACTATTTCACGTTTGCTAGAGGTCAGTAGCCCACCTGGATTTCAATTCAGGGTCAGTCAAATCACAATTAAAAGAAGCAGCGCCCGCTTAGGCGCGTGGAGCACCTAGTCCGCCTGTTTGCCGGGGAAGCGGCGCATCGGTGTCTATCATAGGGGTGTGGGGCGCAGGAGTTGCTTGTGCCCAATCAGGAGGTCGGCGGGGCTTGAAGGGATGGCCGGGGGCGGTGCCAAGCACGGCGGTGTGGTGAGGTCGAGGGGAGGGAGGAGGTAGGGGACTGGGCCGGTGGTCGCTGCCGTTTCGAGGAAGATCGTAACACTGACTAGCTCGAGGTAGATGAAGGCGATCTGCCCATTCTTTGTATATCGGACGGTGCAGAAAAAATGGACTGGCCTATTTGTTTTCAATCGACTATTATTTTCATAGGACCACACCTTGTGGTGTGCTGGAGGAGCATCTGCATTTCCCAGCCATCCCTGTGCTCATATTTCAATAATCTAGAATCTAGTAATTTCGTGTGCCATGCATGTTGTAGAGCTATCCTGTGTTCCCCGTCATTTATTTGTCACTGACCTGCTATCTGTTACCTTTATATTGTACTACTTGTGCACACACTTCACCCATACTCACACTATTGTTTTTTATGCATGGGTATTTCAGACTCTGACGCGGTGTTGATGAATACAAAAAAGAAAACACAGAAGTCGCTCAAGTGTAATTCGAAGACAAGCACTAAGCATCTTAGCGCTCTAAAGGGTGCAATGATAGCAGATGGAGACAGTAAACGTAGCTCTACAGTTGATGATGTCAATTGCCACACACAACCATCCCAGGTGAGGGAGTCCTGGATTAAGGGGTCCTCGGATAGCCGGACTATATACTTTGGCCGGACTATTGGACTATGAAGATACAAGATTGAAGACTTCGTCCCGTGTACAGATGGGACTCTCCTTTGCGTGGAAGGCAAGCTTGGCAATTCGGATATGTAGATCTCCTTCTCTATAACCGACTCTGTGTAATCCTAGCCCCCTCCGGTGTCTATATAAACCAGAGGGTTTAGTCCATAGGACGACAACAATCATAATCATAGGCAAGCTTCTAGGGTTTAGCCTCTATGATCTCGTGGTAGATCAACTCTTGTAATACTCATATCATCAAGATCAATCAAGCAGTAAGTAGGGTATTACCTCCATCGAGAGGGCCCGAACCTGGGTAAACATCGTGTCCCCCGCCTCCTGTTAACATTAGCCTTAGACACATGGTTCGGGACCCCCTACCCGACATCCGCCGGTTTTGACACCGACATTGGTGCTTTCATTGAGAGTTCCACTGTGCTGTCATGATAAGGCCTGATGGATCCTTCAATCATCTTTATCGATGTGGTCTAGGGTGAGGTTTCCCCCCCAGACAGATCTTCGTATTCTGCGGCATCATACTGTGGGCCAACTCGCTTGGCCATCTGGAGCAGATCGATAGCTACGCCCCTGGCCATCAGGTCAGGTTTGGAAGCTTGAACTATACCGCCGACATCCACGGAGACTTGATCTTCGATGGATTCGAGCCCATGTCAGGTGCGCCGAACAGTCACGACGAGCATGACTTAGATCTATCGTCGAACGGTGTTCGGGAGATCGCCCCTGCAGCCGCCCCGGCCCTTAATCTGGAGCAGATCGCGCCATCCGAGGATGGGTGGATGGACCCCGCCATGAAGGCCGCACACTCATCGGTGCTAGAGCCGAACACAGACTTCACCTCTAAAGATATATGTGTCATCGAACCCTCAGACTCGTCTCCGGCCATAGGGTCCGAACCGCGTACGTCCGTGCCTATCGAATATGATTGGGCACCGGTCATGGAGTTTACCTCCGCGGATATCTTTCAGCACTCACCCTTGGGTGACGTGCTAAATTCATTAAGGTCTCTCTCCTTGTCAGGAGACTCTTGGCCGAACTATGTCCGGCTCGAGTGGGAAGCGGACGATGAAGAAATTCGTTCCCCACCCACCACCCACTTCATAGCCACTATCGATGACTTAAACGACACACTTAACTTCGACTCCGAAGACATCGACAGTATGGACGACGATGCTGGAGACGAACAGGAACCACCGCCCACGGGGCGCTGGACAGCTACCTCATCATATGATATATACACGATGGACACCCCAAAATAAAGCAATGGCGAGGACGCAATGGAGGACAATCCCATCAAGCAGCAACCAAAGCGACGACGTAGGCGCCGCTCTAAATCCCGCCACAGTAAAAACAGCGATAACAACGCAAGAAAGAATAATACCCTGGTCGACTCCAAAGGAAACGACAACCCCATGGACCCAGCGATGGAGCAGGATGAGCCAGGGGACGGTGAACATAGTCCGGAGCCGACGTCCGATGACGCCGATCCCGAGGGTAAAATTCATCAACCTGTCTCCGGAGAGGAGAATAGTCCGGACGACGATGCACTCATCATCCCGGAAAAACATTTGGAACAAGAGAACCTCCAAAGAAGGCTTCTTGCCACCGCGAGGAACTTGAAGAAGCAGAAGCAAAGGCTTAAGGCCGCGCAGGATACGCTCAACCGTAGATGGAACAAGGTGCTCGACACTGAAGAAAAATACGGTGGTGATAGCCACAAAAGAGCTATCCAAAGCGCAAGCTGCTGCCCGAATTCGACGACGAGGCTATAGAGCCCATCCAGCTGAAAAATAAAATGGCCGATCAGCCGAACCGACCACCCCGTGGCCGCGACAAGGCAGCTAACGATGCCGCACACAAGTCAGCACACGATTTACCTGAGCTCCTGGACAAAAAATCCGGTATGACCAGGTCCATCTATGGATCTAGGAAGCATGCTCCAGCACAGGATCATAGCCACCAAAATGATCACATTGATCGAATACCAGCTCGGAATCAACACCGAACACACCAACTGTCGACGGGATGCCATGACACATCCAAATACAGGGGTGCCGCGCACCCCCAATGCTTCACCGATGAATTGCTGGATCATGAATTACCAGAGGGATTCAAACCCGTGAACATAGAGGCATACGATGGAACAACAGACCCTAGGGTATGGATTGAGGACTTTATCCTTCACATCCACATGGCTCACGGAGATGATCTCCACGCCATCAAATACCTGCCCCTCAAGTTGAAAGGACTAGCTCGGCACTAGTTGAAAAGCCTCCCCGAAAACTCAATTGGAAGTTGGGAAGAACTTGAGAATGCTTTTAGGGCCAATTTTCAAGGGACCTATGTCCGACCTCCGGATGTAGATGATTTAAGTCACATAATTAAATAGCCCGGAGAGTCATCCTGAAAGCTTTGGAACAGATTTCTCACTAAGAAGAATCAAATTGTCGACTGTCCGGATAACGAAGCCTTAGCGGCTTTCAAGCACAGTGTCCGGGACGAATGGCTTGCCAGACACCTCGGCCAGGAAAAGCCGAGGACAATGTCAGCCTTAACAAGCCTTATGACCCGCTTTTGCGTGCGCGAGGACAATTAGCTGGCCCATAGCAGCACCAGCGACCCAGGCACATCCGAAGTCAGGGATGGCAACGGGAAGCCGCGATGCAATAAAAACAAGTGCCGAAACAATGAAGACAACCCAGATAACACGGCAGTCAATGCCAGATTCAAGGGCTCTCGACCCGGTCAATGGAAGGAAGTAGAGATGGACCATCCAACCTAAATAAGATTCTAGACAAATTATGTCAGATTCATGGCACCCCCGAAAAACCTGCAAATCACACCCACAGAGAGTGTTGGGTTTTCAAGCAGGCCGGCAAGCTAAATGCCGAACACAAAGGGAGGGAGACACCAAGTGAAGACGAGGAGGAGCCTTGCCAGCCGAACACTAGGGGACAGAAAAAATTCCCACCAGAAGTCAAAACAGTGAATATGATTTATGCAACTCACAAACCAAAGAGAAGGCACAAACGCGCACTCCGAGACGTATATGCTGTAGAGCCCGTTGCCCCCAAGTTTAATCCCTGGTCGGCCTGCCCGATCACTTTCGATTGCAGGGATCATCCGACTAGTATCCGGCATGGAGGATCGGCTACCTTGGTGCTCGACCCAATAATTGACGGATACCATCTCACCCGAGTCCTCATGGACGGCGGCAATAGTATTAATCTAATATATCAGGACACTGTTCGCAAAATGGGGATAGACCCGTCAAGAATTAGCCAAAGTAATACTACCATCAAAGGAGTAATACCAGGTGCAGAGGCCCGCTGCACAGGCTCTCTAGTACTAGAGGTTGTCTTCGGTTCTCCCGACAACTTCAGAAGCGAAGAATTAATATTCGACATCGCTCCATTTCGAAGTGGCTATCATGCACTACTTGGAAGAACGGCCTTTGCTCGTTTTAATGCAGTACTGCACTATGCTTATCTCAAACTTAAGATGCCCGGTTCACGTGGCGTCATTACAGTTAGCGGAAATACAGAGCATTCTTTCTGTGCGGAAGAATATGTGGCGGCCCTAGCAGCCGAACACTGAACGACCTCTCCAACCAGAATAAATGATCGGTCGTCAAGACCACGGACACGGTTAGACGAGTCCGGCGCACCACCTGTTGTAACAGCTCAGATAAACCTGAGCTGGGGACGATGGATATACCCCCATAGGTGGCGCTAGGGGCTGCACGCATGCAAAAAACCCATAGTTTGGCTTGACCCTATTAATACAATAACAGATTGCATTTTCATGGTTCGTCCAGAATAAAAAACTTTTTCGCACGAAGTCTTTCACCTGGGTTTTTCCTTTTTTTCAGATGATCATCGTGCTATAGCCTTCCAGGGTACGGCACAATGGAGACAAAGGCGCAGACGTGCAGCTGGGCCCCGCTCAAAGGTTTCTTTTTAGATTAAGACCCTGCGTAAACCTTTTTTAATGTCTCTTGTTGCTTCTTCCCCTCTGGACACTTAACACAACCAAGAGGGATACTGGCGTTATTGGTATTTCGCACACCAGACCAATGCATGTACCCGGAAACTCAGGGCTCATTATTGAGGGCGTTACTCAGCCCAGTATATGTTGTAAAGTCTGAATACCTTAGGGAGTGTTCGGCGTCGCGAGTTTGGCCTTATATGCATCAGCTCTGAATCATGTCTTTGGTCAATAGTTGGGTTTGCCTGGCTCCCATGTTTTGCTACCTTGTGTTACGCTCTATTGGCTAAGGTGGCACCGGGAGAACTACTGCAATTGTGCCCTGGTTCATCTGGATGAGCACCTCAGTAGAGAAAGCCGAAAACTGACTGTCATGATATAGCGTGAGACTGGTCAACCACTCGATGAGTCAGCTGAATCTTCGCGATTCCTCCGCATTAACGAAGGACTGGTTTCCCGGTCATGTACGTACGCGCATCGTATTCGGATGAACGCGGAAGTACCAGGGGCTATATAGTGGCCCCACCGTCAAACTCCTATGGCTAAGTGAAAGTGTTAAAGCTATATAGTCTGATTGCCTGGTTCGCCGTGCTATCACCTCCTTAATGGACCAAGACATTGGATCAAGTGTGATTACACTCTTTACCGAACACCCCCGCATTATATGCATGGGGGCTGAAGCCGACGACTGGAAACTTTCAGGTTATATACATACATACATAAACGGTCGCACAGGAGGCACTATAATACTTTCAGGAAAAAGTATAAACACAGCCCTTATAATGAAAATAGCATTGTTTTTACAATTCATATACATGTCACTCGAACATGGTACTCTTCAAGCATTGAGCCTCTATTAAACGGGCACCTTCTAGGACTTCTTCAAAATAGTGCTCGGCCGGGTCCTGGCCTCCCGCTGGACCCGGGGTTGCAATAGCGGTGGCCTCCATCCCTGCCCAGTATGTCTTAACACGGGCAAGAGCCATCCGTGCACCCTCCATGCACGTCGACTTCTTCACAGCGTCGATATGCGACACAGCACCAAGGAATTGTTGCACCAAACCAAAATAATTGTCCGGCCTTGGTCCCTTTGGCCAAAGATGATCCACGACAGACCTCATAGCAAGCCCGGACAACCTATGGAGCTCGGCCCATGCGGCCATTTTCTCATTCAATGGCAGCGGACGCGTCGGGGCACTAAACTGCGACCAGAACAACCTTTCTACCTCATGATCTTTCCGATCTTTGTAAAACTTAGTCGCATCAGCAGCACTCTTTGCCAAGTCCGCATACGCGTCTGCAGCACTCCATAACTGGCCCAGTGGGGCATACTTCGGATCTCTGAACTTCATCCGCAACGAAAAGGGCCTCCCAGTCGTGATATCTCCAGCTTCACGAAGCTCCTCCCTTATCCCTCTAATTTCAGAGCGGGTTTCCTTGGCTGCCTCCAAGGCCTTCTTCAGGTCAGCCACTTTCGCTTGGCTTTCCTTTTCAAGGAGCTCATAGCGGCCGGCAACATCTTTCAGCTCAACAGCCATCTTGGCTATTTTTTCTTCGCTCTGGCGATGAGCAGCATGTTCAGCTCTTAACTCTTCGACCACCTTCATGGCGGCCGCATCACTTATTGTGGCTTGTTCCTTGGCTCGGGCAAGTTCTGCCTGAAGGGTCTCCACAGCGGCAGCTCCATCTGCAGTCACAGCATATTATAGATACTAGCATCATGCTCCTCTTAATATTTGCTAATAATCCGAAGATACATACCATGTGCCTCGTCAAGCCACTTGTTCACAAGCGCAATATCGGCATCTGCTACGTCAAGCTGCCGCTTCAGTTCGGCAAAATCAGCAGTCCAGTCAGCCGCCGGATCCTCCACCGCCTGCACCTAAAAGCAGCGCGATCATTACCTGGGACTACGATCCTCTGTTTGCCGCCTCTCGACGGCAACCAGAGTCTCAAGGGCCACTATCTATACAGAGCACAACTAGCGTGTGCGGAACCGCCAAAAATACATATATTATTTTGCGTACCTCAAAGCCTCCTAGCAGGCTCGTAAAAGCTTCATTCAAACCGCTTTTGGCGGATGAAATCCTCTCAGATAGACGCTCGCTCCAGAAGACCCATCAGTGTGTCCGGTCGTGTGCCGGACAATCCCAGACTCTTTCTGTTGCTCTCGTTGGGAGCCGAATACTCTGGACTTTGGGCAGCCAGAGTGTTAACTTCTGGCCTTGGCGGATCAGGAGAAATCCTCCGTGATGACACCTCGAGGTCGTCCGCCCCATGTGGCGGGGAGGCAGGAGGAGGCATTTCGCTCTCATCATCTCCGGAAGAAGATCCCCTGAAGACGAACCCTGTGGAGAAGGGCTACGAGCCGGACTGCAAGATATATTTCTTGGTTATTACTCTCAGAGATAAAACATGATATATTTACCAAAGTACATTTTTTACTTACAGCTCAGTTGAGGGCTGGCCACCTTGCGGCGCTGTGCGGTAAGGACGCCTCTAGGGCAGGGCCCCCTGGTGAGGGTTTCTTCCCTTGTTTGGAAACCTCCATTTCCAAGTCTTCAGAGGCGGCCCTTTTCTTCCCGTGAGGAGAGGGGATTTTAGATTCACCTCCCCGATTATCCTCCTTCGCAGAGGCACTTACTCCCCCGATTTGGATGTGTAAAGTATGAAGCCCGCTTGTGGCTTCTCTATTCCTCCCCTCATCTTCTCCTGATGGCACCGGATACGGTGCGCGCTCAAGCATCCTGGTTAATAAAGGATCCGGCGAGCCTTCGAGAAGGGGGGTCGAACATCTGATCCTCTCCGCCTTTCTTATCCAGTCTTGGCAAAGAGCAACTTTTCAGAATGATGTTGTAACAAACATAAAGGACGGCATGTTCGGTAGCGTAATTACTTAGTTGGGTATCCGGACGGTTGCAGTTGAGACCCGCATCCTCGATGGTGTCCGGACACTTTATTCGTGATCCGAAGAATAATCCATACATCTCTTTGAGCGTCACGCCAAAGAATTGTTGAATGGTTCGCGGTCCTTCTGGGTTGAACTCCCGCATATGGAGAGATCGACATTGGCATGGAAGGACCCAACGAACCAGCATTACTTGCATTACCTTGACAAGACTGACATCCCTCTTAAGGAGGTCTCGGATGCGACTTTGTAGTGGTAGTACGTTGTTAACTGGCCCCCAGTCCAACCCTTGTTGACCCATGACGCCAGTTGAGGTGGAGGGCCCGAGCGGAACGCTGGAGCGGTCGCCCGCTTTGTATCTCGTGGAGCTGTGATGTAATACCACTCCCGTTGCCATAAGTCGGAAACTTCTGTGACAGAACTGTTTGGCCATGGGGCATCGGCTCCTTTGCTTATTATAGCGCCTCCGCACTCCGCATGACGCCCGTCAATCATCTTCGGCCTCACATTGAAGGCCTTGATCCATAGGCTGAAGTGGGGGTGATGCAGAGGAAGGCTTCACACACGACGACAAACGACGAGATGTGAAGGATGGAATCCGGAGCTAGATCATGGAAATCTAGCCCATAATAGAACATAAGCCCTCTCACAAAGGGATCAAGACTAAAACCTAGCCCTTAGAGGAAGTGGGAAATAAATACGATACTCTCGTTGGGTTCGTGAGTGGGGATGACCTGCCCTTGAGCAGGCAGCATGTGCGGGATTTCGGCGGTGAGATACCTGGCCTCCCTAAGCTTCTTGATGTCCTCCTCTGTTATAGAGGAGGCCATCCACCAGCCTTGAAGGTTGGATCTGGACATGGTTGAAGGTCCAAAGCTCTTAGCTTGAGCCTTGGGTGTTGGAACTCGAGGCGGGGGAAGGGAAGAATCAAGCGTGGGAAGAAAAGGACAGGCCTTGGCCCCCTTATAAAGAGGACGAATATCAAGTGTCCCCCGCGTGGCCACTTGGAACTTTCCTAAAATCGAGGAGTCATATTAAACAAGCGCGGTTGGGTTACCCACACTTGTATTGATGAGAATCCCGTGATAAGGAGAACATGATCTCTTCTTCGACAAGATGTGCCAATAAAACCGCCTAGCAACACGTGTAGTGGTTGGTTGAGAAAAACGGTTCGAACAATGACCGGGCCTTGGCGTGATGTCACGCTATGAAAAGTTGTCAGCAGATTAGATTTGTGGAATATTGTGCTCTCTACGGTGGTGTGTGGAATTTGTTTTGCAGAGCCAGACACGTTCCTTGTGTTCAAAATCGTCTATGGAGTATTCGGAGAAGGAACCCGCCTTGCAATGCCGAAGACAATCTGCGTGCCGGACTCATCGTCATTGAAGCCTGGTTCAGGGGCTATTGAGGGAGTCCTGGATTAAGGGGTCCTCGAACAGTCGGACTATATACTTTGGCCGGACTATTGGACTATGAAGATACAAGATTGAAGACTTCGTCCCGTGTCCGGATGGGACTCTCCTTTGCGTGGAAGGCAATCTTGGCAATTCGGATATGTAGATCTCCTTCTCTGTAACTGACTCTGTGTAACCCTAGCCCCTCCGGTGTCTATATAAACCGGAGGGTTTAGTCCGTAGGACGACAACAATCATAATCATAGGCTAGCTTCTAGGGTTTAGCCTCTACGATCTCGTGGTAGATCAACTCTTGTAATACTCATATCATCAAGATCAATCAAGCAGGAAGTACGGTATTACCTCCATCAGAGGGCCCAAACCTAGGTAAACATCGTGTCCCCCGCCTCCTGTTACCACTAACCTTAGACGCACAGTTCGGGACCCCCTACCCGAGATCCTCTGATTTTGACACCGACACCAGGTGCTTTCTTTAACTTCGCGCTGTCAAATGTGGTTGCATGTTGCATATGGTGTCTAGCTTGTATTGCTTCCAATTTGGTTAAATTGCATCAGCTTACTTTACACATTATATGTTTGATAATGACATGCCTTCCTGTTTTTGATACATACTACATATGTCTATTAGCCAAGTTCGTACATCAAACTAATGCTCTTTTGTATCCCTCATCAATCACTTATGATGAGACAGTCACCCCAGTGGGTTACTATGAGACGCGCTACTCGTTTAAAGAGTGCATTGTCATCCTCCCCACATGATTCTCAAGAAACAGCAAGGCTAAATGAAGATAGTCAACGTAGCTCTCTAGTTGATGACCGGAATTCCCCCACACCACCATTGCAGGTGCTTGCTCTTACTTGGCAGTGTCATATGTGGTTGCATGTTGCATATGGTGTCTACCTTGTAATGCTTCTAATTAGGGTAAATTGCATCTGCTTAGTTAACACATTATACCTGTGAATATGACATGCCTTCTAGTTTTTGGTACATATGATGTCCTTCTATTAACCATGTTCTTACATCAAACTACTTCTCTTGTGTATCCCTCATCAATCACTTCTGACGAGACACCTTCAAGTTGACAGTGTAATATTGGTTGCATCTTGCATATCATTTCAAACATGTATTGCCTCTAATTTGTTGAAATAATGTGACACATCTAACTTGGTAGAGTTATTTTGGTTGGATCTTTCATATGGTGTCTAGATTGCATTGCTTCCAATTTGTTGAAATGCCTTCAGCTTAGCGTTTTTTGTACATATTCCATCCTCCTACAATGTGGTTCCCATACATAAAAGTTGTGTTCGTCAGTATCATGCATCAATGAATTTGGAAGTGTGAATTTCATTCCTTTTTCTTGTGTGTTTACTTGACAAGGCAAAATCTAAAAGGACGAAGGCACGGAATGATGGTGTTCCTCTGAAGCAACCGAAAAAGATGATCTCTGCAGATTCTCCTGCTACTCCTACTGCAGTGCAAGTTCCAAATCCCATCTCCCCTACTCCACAACCCAGGTGCTTGCTCTAACATGGCAGTGTGATATCTGGTTGCATGTTGCATATGGTACCTAGCTTGTATTGCACCTAATTTGTTAAATTGCATCTCCTTAGCTTACACATTATACATGTGAATATGACATGCCTTCCTGTTTTTGGTACATACTACATCTGCCTATCACACCCTGTTCTTACATCAAACTACTGTTCCTGTGTATCCTGCATCTATCGCTTATGATGAGACAGTCACGCCCGTGGGCTAGTATGAGACGTGCTACTCTTATAAAGAGTGCAGTTTCATCCTCTCCACATGATTCTCAAGAAACAGCAAGCCTAAATGAATATATTAAACGTAGCCCTATACTTGAAGACCGCACTTCCCCTACACCACCATCGTAGGTGCTTGCTCTAACTTCGTAGTGTGATATGTGGTTGCATGTTGCATACGGTGTCTAGCTTGTAATGCTTCTAATTAGGGTAAATTGCATCTGCTTAGTTTACACATTATAACTGTGAATATGACATGCCTTCCTATTTTTGGTACACACTACATATATGTGTTAACCATGTTCTTACATGAAACTACCTCTCTTCTGTATCCTGCATCAATCACTTATGATGAGACACCTTTATTCGTTGCATACTGCATATTATTTCTAGCCTATTGCTATGTATTTCTTCTAATTTGGTCAAATACATTTGTTAGGCCACCCTTTTAATTTGGCAGAGTCATATTGGTTTCAACTTTCATATGGTTTCTAGCTTGCATTGCTTCTAACTAGTTCAAACACCTTGTGCTTAGTTTACACTTTATAAATCATACATGTCAATATGTCACACCGTCCTGTTTTTCATACATATTCCATCCTCCTATCATGCGGCTATCTTACATGAAAGTAGTGTTCGTCAGTATCATGCATCAATGAGTTCTGAAGAGCCAATTTTATTCCTTTTTCTTGTGGGTTTGACTTGACAAGGCAAAATCAAAAAAGAGGAAGGAAAAGAGTAAGGAAGGCGATGATGGTGGTCCTCTGCAGCAACGTAAACGGAGCATTTGTACAGATTCTCCTAGTACTGCTAGTGCATTACAAGTTCCAAGTCTCCGCTCCCCCACTCCACCATCCAAGGTGCTTGCTCTAACTTGGCAGTGTGATATCTGGTTGCATGTTGCATATGGTGTCTAGCTTGTATTGCTCCTAATTAGTGTAAACTGCATCTGCTTAGCTTACACATGATACGTGTGAATATGACACACTTTCCTGTTTTTGGTACATACTATATCTGTCTATCACACCATGTTCTTACATGAAACTACTCTTCTTGTGTATCCTGCATCAGTCGCATATGATGGGACACCATTAAGTTGGCAGTGTGATATTGGTTTGCATCTTGAATATGATTTCTAGCATGTTGTGCTTCTAGTTTGACGAACGCCACATATGACAAGACAATTTTAACTTGGCAGAGTGATAGTGATTGCACCTTCCATATGGTGTCTAGCTTGCAATGCTTCTAATTTGTTGAAGTGCCTTCTGCTTAGTTACCACATCATAGGTGTGAATATGTCAAGCCGTCCAGTTTTTCATACATATTCCATCCTCGTATCATGACTTTGCCTTTCATCAGAGTAGTGTTCATCAGTATCATGCATGAATGAGTTCTGAAGAGCGAATTTTATTCCTTTTTCTTGTCGGTTTGACCTCATAATGCAAAATCAATAAAGCGGAAGGAAATTGGTAAGGCACTGGATGATGGTGGTCCTTCCGAGCAACTGAATTGGAGGGTCTGTACAGATTCTACTCCACCATCCTCCCAACAAGATTCACAAGACAACGTGGCTAGACAGTCAACATAGTTGTGTAGATGATGAGCACATCTCCCCTACTCCACCATTACAGGTGCTTGCTCTAACTTGGCACTATTATATGTGGTTGCATGTTGCGTATGATGTCTAGCTTGTATTGCTTCTAACTTTGTTGAATTGCATCTGCTTACTTTACACATAATGCCTGTGAATATGACACATGTTCCTGTTTCTAGAACATACTATATCTTATCACACCATGTTCTTACATATTCTTGCATATCCCGCATCAGTCACTTATGATAAGGCACCTTTAAGTCGCCACTGTGATATTGGTTGTGTCTTGCATATGATGTCTAGCATGTACTGCTTTTAATTTTTTGAAACGCCAGACAGTTTGAACTTGGCAGAGTGATATTGGTTGCACCTTTCATATGGTGTCCAGCTTGCAGTGCTTCTAATTTGTTGAAATGCCTTCTGCTTAGTTACCACATCATAGGTGTGAATATGTCACGATGTCCTGTTTCTCGTACATATTCCATCCTCATATCATGTGTTTGCCTTTCATCCGAGTAGTGTTCGTCAGTATCATGCATGAATGAGTTCTGAAGAGCGAATTTTATTCCTTTTTCTTATCGGTTTGACTTCACAATGCAAAATCAATACAGCTGAAGGAAATTAGTCCGGCAGTGGATGATGGTGGTCCTTCGGAGCAACTCAAATAGAGGGTCTCTACAGATTCTACTCTTCCGTCCTACCAACAAGATTCGCAAGACAACACAAGGCTGGACAGTCAACGTAGCTGTGTAGATCATGAGCACATCTCCCCTACTCCACCATCACAGGTGCTTGCTCTAACTTGGCACTATTATATGTGGTTGCATGTTGCATATGATGTCTAGCTTGTATTGCTTCTAACTTTGTTGAATTGCATCTGCTTACTTTACACATGATGCCTGTGAATATGACACATGTTCCTGTTTCTAGAACATATGTGTAGATGATGAGCACATCTCCCCTACTCCACCATCACAGGTGCTTGCTCTAACTTGGAACTGTTATATGTGGTTGCGTGTTCCATATGATGTCTAGTTTGTATTTCTTCCAATTTTGTTGAATTGCATCTGCGTAGCTTACAACTTATATCTGCAATGATCACTTACCCATAAGACACATTTAACTTGGGAGTGTGATGTAGGTTGCATCTTGCCTTGTCTTCTAGCTTTTACTGCTTCTAATTTCTTGAAATGGCACTTATTACGAGACACTTTTTACCTGATAGACTGATATTGGTTGCATGTTCATATGGTGCCTACCTTTCATTTCTTCAAATTTTGTTGAAATGCCTTCTGCTTACTATTTTTCATACATATTCCATCCTCCTATCGTACGTGTGAATATGCAATGCTGTCATGGAATTAACACATCAGATGTCCTAGTGAGAGGACTTAGTCGTGGATCCATCGCAACGAGATTAACTTAAAGGGGTTAAATCGGACAAAGGACGGGGAGTTTATACTGGTTCGGCACCTTGCAGTGAAGGTAAAAGCCTACGACCCAGTTGTGGTGGAATTGATGGGGTCTTGATGAGGAGGGAGCGAATCCGCTTTACCTATCTCTCGAGTTGTTGTTTCTTGTTCCTGAACCACCACCGGGTCGTCCCTTTATATACACAGGTTGACGCCCGGCGGTTTACAAAATACCGAGGCCGGCTCATAGACGTGTCCGGCTCAGTTTCTACCTTTCTCTAACTTACAACTCAAGTTACATAACTCATGGCGATTTATGTCTATGGGCCTTAATCCGCCCTTGGGTTACAAGCCTCTAAGCTTCAATAGTAAAGCGCCATACTCCTTGTCTTCATGGGCTTCAATACGGATGAGCATAATCTGGCCCCTCCTGGGCGGTTTATGCTCTGTAGTTATATCCCCAACATTAGGCCCCAGATTGATTTAAACATGTTCATGTCAATCTTCAATCCTTAGAAAAATTCCTTGATCTTCAAAGAATCTTGTAAACCGCCATGACATCATTTCCATATGCACTTGGTAAACCGCCGTGATGTCATCTTTTAAGATTGTAATGAATCGTCGTGACATCATCTCCATATAAAAACATGTAAATGCTTTTTTCTTATTAATGACCCTCCAAAAATCGAGGCGACAGCTGTGTCAGATATCCATTTTTTGGGTTCCTCGATTCCCGCACCTGTCACTTATCCCTTAGCTTTATAAATAGGGCCAAGGGTCATTCTTTCCTTTCCCCTTCGTGCCCCTTCACCTCATCGTCTTCCTCGCGTCGCCTCAGAGCTCGAGCGCAGCCGCCGCCATCGACCTTCTCTTCTGCCCCACCAACGGCCGCTGCATCAACCTGATCTGACCAGAGAAACGCGACACCTCTCCACCTCTCCTGCAACCTCTGTAAGCTTTCTTCCTCTTCTCCCCAGATCCACCATTAGGGTTTCGTGTTCTTCGGTATTCTTCAATACTCATCCATACCCATTGCTGTCACACTGATCTTTTAATAAGAATATGACCTTTGTTTCTATGCGGCCATAACAAGATCTCATTTTTCTTCATCATAACATCTTTGTTATCAGTGAACAGATCCCATCTGGCCTTTAGCTATTTCGTTGATACCGCCTAGGGTTTTGAATTTTTCCTTCTGCGGTAGATCCAAAACTATAGCCACAACTTGCAAAACCTGTTTCTGCAATACTTAGAGATTTTCAGATATGTAACTTCCGCACCAGTGTAGGCGGTTTAACTTTTTACAAGATGATAACCTGCCAGGCACCATTAGCCCTATCTTAAACCACCAACTCATCCTCAATATAAAACTCCGGCTTATCATGCGCATATGTTTCAATTTGTTTTTTCTGTCTTTAAACTGGATTATTTGCATCAATCAAAATCTTAAACCGGCCTTAATCCTCTTTTCCAGCTTCCTGTTCAAATGGCCAAATCATTTTATGCTAGCAATTGGGTCCCTTCCCGGGTTACTCAATAGCAACTGACTGGGTATGTTGTGACTGGCGCTTTAGCGAGCAAGGAAACCATCCACTAGAGAGTACCCGGTTTAGAAAATCCTCCTGAGCTTCAGAATGGAGAAGTGATTGTTTTTACTAATCATCTGAATCGAGGGTTCAGCCCTCCCGGATCAAAGTTCTTTCGTGATGTTCTTGCCAGCTTCCAGATCCACCCTCAAGATATTGGATCGAACTCTGTGTCCAATATATGCAATTTTCAAGTATTTTGCGAAGTCTATCTGCAAGAGGAACCCACTGTGGAACTATTCCGTGACTTCTTTTACTTAAACCGCTGTACTGAATTTATGGATGGGCCCAACACTGAACTCGGGGGCGTTTCAATCCAGAAGAGAAAGGATGTCGACTTCCCTCACGCCAAACATCATAACCACCCCAAGGACTGGAATCAGACTTGGTTTTACTACTGCAATACAGCTCCAAACAACGAAAATCCTCTGTCGGGTTATCGTGCATACCGGCTTACCAAAACTCATCCGGTTCCTAGCGACTCACTGCCAAGGAAAGATGAAAATATGCCCCTCAACTAGCAAAACTCAGGGCATTTGTTGCCAATGGCCTGACAGGCATTGATTTCGTCCGCTGCTGGGTGTCTTGGAGTATTTTACCTTTAAGCCGGCGCCCCGGTTTAATGTATGAATATATAGGGGATCTAAAAGACCCTCAGCGTCATGTTGACATCTAGCTCACAGACGATGAAGTCACCGAAGCCGTCAAGAAAATGCTTGATGAACCGGTGGCTGCCTGTAGCAGAGTAGGGCTTAGTCCCTTCTATGCATCTAACAAACCGCGAGCTATAAGAGTTATCTTATTTTTGCTTTAATCCATTTCTCCTTAATTATTTCTTTATAACTTTGGTGTCCATCTGTGCAGAGAAATGATCCGTTCTAGAAAAGGAAAATGCAGGATAAACCGGCGAGGGCACCCTGCATCAAGACCAGGGTTACCAAGAGGCCAGCAAAGAAGAAAACCACCGAGGCTGCTGATCTGCCCAATGACGAAGAGCTTGATGATCCGGAGTCAGAGGTAGAACTTGATTCTCTTGGTTCTTTTTTCGTACACCTCATTGACAATGCTTGTCATCAGGATGATGCGGAAGCTAGCCACGCTGGTGATGTAGAGGTAATTGTTCTATCCTCTGACTCAAATCATGTGCCAGTACCAAAACTTTGTCGAGCAGTCCGGAAAGTAAAACGTTCACACCCTCTTGCTTATTTGGATCCGCACTTTTCTTTGAAGACACAATAGCATGAAACTTGCCGCACCACTCGGCATAGCGGTCAACAAGTTACATCCTCCGGTTTACCATATTCTTCGGTTCGCAAACGTCGACAAGAGGTCTCTTGTCCTTTTAGTACTCTTTACCCCCAAGGCGGGTTACTTCTCATATCCTCTTAATCCGTCTAATTCAAATTATCAGGGAACCTCCCATTCATCCTCCAGCGATTCATCAACCACACATATGCCTCCACTCAAGACCGTTCCTGGGTAAGCATAATAGACTTAGTTTTTATGCCTTGCACCGGTTTATTATACTAACCTCTGCATTTGTTCTTTTTAGTGCCAAAGCCAGACTTAGCAAAAAAGCCAAGATGACTACACCAAGTGATGATAATCCGGCCACTAAACCGGAGAGGACCTCAGAGGCTCTTGATCAAAATGCTGACATTCCTCTGGATGACCCGGTACCTCAGGGTCAGGATACTTTTGTTGATCCACCAGAAATAAATCCAACAAGCCTACCTCCTGATCCGCCCAGCCCAGCTGCCGATCCAGCAAGCCCAGCAAAAGCATCTGCTAAACCGCCAAGCCCAGATAAGATTGTTGAAGGCACGACAAATGATGTAGTGATTACTGGCTTTGGCCATACTTCTCCTGGCAATCTTGTCGCTTTATCAAAACATAGTGCAAAAGAAGAATTTTCCGCTGTGGACAAGGGCAAATGGAAAACAGATTTGTCAAGCTATGCCCAGCTCTCAGCTCAGGACATCCACTCTGGATATCTAAACCGTATGTATACCAGCCGTGATTACGAAGCCGGTTTAGTAAACTTGATGAAAGAGCGATATGAGGTAAATATCTGTTCCTTTGAATGACTTCTTTTTCCTTATATCCTGCTCAATTATCAACTCTAGTAGCCCCCAAGGGTCGGTTCATCAATATGAATGTGAACCCGGACTTGTAGTAGGAGAAGATTGGATTTTGCTTGTGTAGCCCCTATAGACCGGTTTATACCTTTAGGAGAATCCGGTTTATACATCAGAATTCCTTTCAGTCATTAACATGATCCGGTTCATGCAGTAAAACTTGATAACCTTGAATTGATCCGATATGCATTAGCCCCCAAGTGCCAAGTATATAACGTGTTGTATGCTTGGGACTTAAAATATCATTTGAGAAAAAGCAATCCGCATTAGCCCCCAAGTACCAAGTGTATAACTTGTTATGTTCTTGGGACTTTGAAAAAGTATTGCCAACTTATTGTCTGTCTTTTGCAGGCTGATTTGTCCAACAAAGATTCTCAAATCGCCGATCTCCAGGAAAACATCAAGTCCCAGCAAGCCGAAACTTCAAAGGCCAAAGAAGAGTTGAAGGGCGCTTTAACAGCCATGGAGCAATTCAAGGATGGCTTCAAGGGTGAGCGAGCAGATTGGGAGGCTGAAAAAGCCACTTTGCTAAAGCGGGCGGAGGATGCTGAAGCGGCCCTTAAACCGGTGGCAGAAGAGCTGACTGGCCTAAAGTGGCAAATCAACGCTATGACTTCTGCCGTTTTTGGTAAATATCCTTGTAGTGAATCATACTTAATCATCCTTGAAACCACCGGTTTAACAATAATATTGTAACCATTGCAGGTAGCCGTGTCGCCCATCTCGGCTCAGATATGCGCAAGAAATTGAAGGATGTCTATACCTTGATAGAGCAGTTATATACCGGTGCTCAATGAGTCATCTGCACTGCTTCGTACAATAAACCGCCGCCAACTTTAATCAAGGATACATTGGCCAAACTATCCATGACACCTGCCAGCTAGAGGAAGTGAAGAGATCTGCTGCAAGGGCTGGCGCTTTGTCTGCACTGAATCGGGCTAAGGCTTGGATAGCTGATCTTGATCTAGAAGACATTGGGAATGGCTATCCTAGTCAAAAAGATGATGGGTCGGAATTTGACAATGATGCCCTTAAAGCCTTGACAAAGGAGATGCGCCCGCTTGCAAGTAAACTGGCCGAAGAGACTGATTTGTCTTTCCACCGGTCCATCTATGATGGAGAGAACAAACAGATTGATGTGTCGGTTTATGAAGCACAAAATCTAATCCTGCCAATCCGTAAGCATACTTATGCCCGTGATGTTGAACTGTCAGATCTTATAAGCGATGAAGCTGTCTTCCGAGCTTTGTCTGGAATTGACTGGGCAACCATTGACTTCTAGCCACTGGGTGGGGAGGCGGAGGTTGAACCGGCGCAGGGTGATCCGCAACCTTCACATCAAGCTGAAGAAGAATCATAATCCGGAAGACGGTTTATCATCTGCGCACTGTCCTCTTTATGAGAAACAATTATCCTTTTGGGTAGTTAAAACGCCTTGTAATAGGTTAGCTGAAACACTTGGTCTGCTATGCCATCGTGCATAGCCATTTTGCCTGATACTGTCAATCTGTCATGATATGTAATGTCTGCTTATGATCTTTAATAGTTTTATGCAACCATGTTTCCTGCATGTGATAAACTTAAAATTGCCTTGGTGGTTTACCGTCGGACGGGTTATGATACCCAATATAAAGCCAGAGTTTAGAACCGAGGCTGTAAAAATAATGAAATATGAAATACATCATACCTGTGATATTGAATCACATCGTTGGTTTACCAACGTTCTTGTAGTAAGGGTGATGACTCAAATCTTTGAGTGCTGCCAACTCCCACCATGCTATGCTGGTTTAAAATAAGTCATGCCGGGTTATGATAAACACTGGATGATCATCCTGACGACTTATAGTCAATGCCAGACCGGGTCAACAAACACCGGTTTATAATAGGTTGTGTACTAATAACTGATATTTGAAAGCCACACTGGTTTAACAAACACCAGGTTATATTGATAAATTTTAATCAGGCCGGGTCAAGAGACGCTGATTTACCTCAAAATCTTATAAAAGGAGAAAAAACTTTGACAAATAAAAGCAAATGAAAAAACTTGTAGTCGAGGCTTTTCAAGGGCTGCCAGGCCCAAATTCGAGGCTTTTCAAGGGCTGCCAGGCCACTGAGTTAAACCATTTTACAAAGCCTTTTAAGATGGGCCTCACATTAACCAATCGTATTTTTAACTTTGGCAAGTTCAGGGTCTGTATAAGATTGACTTGTCAACCGTTCAGCGGGTCATACCAGGATTACCTGGAGGCAGTGGCTTACTTGATGAAGGTAGGTTAACCCGGGGTTTTAGGTGAATACACCTGGCTTCCAAGCCTGGCTTGATAGCCTATTACAAGGTTCCTTTAGAACTCTTTGTTGTTGTGCATAAAAGAGCCCCCAGGAACATTGTGAGTTGTGTTCAGTGGGTACCAATGTTTGAGCTGTGCGTGGCAACAGACTCTCTTTGGTCCCTTGGGTGTGAAGCCCCCAAGCTTTTTTATGGCTTTATAAGCCGGTTTAATGGGTAATTAGAACTCCGCTTTATAAGCAGAAGCCCCCATGTAACCAAGAAGACATATAAGACGAAACGGCAGAGGCCCCGCTTTAGCAAGGATGCCAGTTTATTTATTGATCATAATATGTACATTGTCAAAAGTATATACATAATAGGAGCCTGTGGCTCAGGTGTAGTAAGGTCGAAGATGAGCTATATTCCACGGCCGGCGGGTCTCCTCCTCCGATTTGCGTGAGTCTTTGTGCTCTCGAACATTGATAAGGTAGTATGACCCAATGTTTAGATTCTTGCTGACCACAAAGGGCCCTTCCTAAGGTGGGGACAACTTGTGCATGTCAGTCTGATCTTGGATGAGCCGGAGCACTAAGTCGCCTTCTTGAAAAGCCCTGGTTTTAACCTGGCGGCTGTGATAACGCCGCAGGTCTTGCTGATAAATCGCCAAACGAGCTGCCACAATATCCCGTTTTTCATCTAACAGGTCCAATGCATCTTGGCGTGCTCTTTCATTGTCCGCTTCAACATAAACTGCCACTCGGGGCGAGTCATGGCGAATATCACTTGGGAGAACTGCTTCTGCTCCATAAACCATGAAGAAGGGTGTGTAACCCGTAGATCTATTGGGGGTGGTGTTAATGCTCCATAAGACGGAAGGCAACTCTTCCACCCAACAACCCGGTGTCCGCTACAAAGGGACCATAAGCCGGGGCTTGATACCCTTTAGGATTTCCTTATTAGCTCTCTCCGCTTGACCATTAGACTGGGGATGAGCCACTGACGACACATCAAGCCGGATGTGCTCACGTTAACAGAACTCTTCCATAGCACCCTTGGAGAGATTCGTGCCATTATCTGTTATAATGCTGTGTGGAAAACCAAAACAGAAGATCACCTTTTTGATGAATTGAACCGCCATGGCCACATCACACTTGCTCACTGGCTCTGCCTCTACCCACTTGGTGAATTTATCAACTGCCACTAGAAGGTGGGTCTTCTTATCCTTGGACCTCTTAAAAGGCCCAACCATATACAGCCCCCAAGTTGAAAATGGCCAGGTGATTGGAATCATCCTCAATTCCTGAGCCGGAACATGAGCTCGGCGTGAAAACTTCTGACAGCCATCACACTTTCTGACCAGATCCTCCACGTCAGCATGAGCTATTAACTAGTAAAAACCGTGCCGGAAAGCCTTAGCCACCAAGGATTTTGAACCGGCATGATGACCACAATCTCCTTCGTGGATTTCACGCAAGATCTCACAGCCTTCTTCAGGAGAAACACAACGCTGAAACGCCCCTGAGACACTGCAATGATGTAACTCGCCATTGACAATAATCATGGACTTGGACCGCTGGATTATCTGCCTGGCCAAAACTTCGTCCTCCGATAACTCGCCCTGGGTCATATACGCCAGGTACGGAACTGTCCAATCAGGGATAGCATGAAGAACCGCCACCAATTGAGCTTCCAGGTCAGGAATAGTCAGATCCTCCTCCGTTGGTATCTTGACCGACGGATTATGCAGAACATAAAGAAAAACATTAGGCGGCACCGATTTACGCTGGGATTCGAGCCGGCTTAGAGCGTTCGCCGCTTCATTCTTACGCTGATCAATGTGCTCGACCTGGTAACCCTTGAAGTGACCGGCAATGATATCCACCTCACGCTGATAAGCCGCCATAAGTGGATCCTTGGAGTCCCACGTACCAGATACCTGCTGAGCCACTAAATCAGAGTCGCCAAAGCAACGTACTGGGATTAAGTTCATCTCCATAGCCATTCGAAGACCGTGGAGCAAGGCCTCATACTCAGCTGCATTGTTAGTACAGGGAAACATTAAGTGGAGAACATAACAAAATTTGTCACCTCGAGGGGAAGTAAGAACCACTCCAGCCCCCGAGCCCTCCAATTGTCTGGATCCATTGAAGTGAATAGTCCAGTATGTGTTATCCGGTTTATCCTCCGGTGCCTGCAACTCTGTCCAGTCGTTGATCAAATCCACGAGCACTTGAGACTTGATAGCAGTGCGAGGCATATATTTTAACCCGTGAAGCCCAAGCTCAATAGCCCACTTAGCAACCCGGCCAGTTGCCTCCCTGTTCTGAATGATATCTCCCAGTGGAGCGGAACCGACCACAGTAATGGGATGGCCCTGAAAATATTGCTTAAGCTTCTGGCTCGCCATAAACACTCCATACACCAGCTTATGCCAATGCGGATATCTCTATTTGGACTCGATAAGCACCTCACTGATATAATAAACCGGTCGTTGAACCGGATACTCCTTACCAGCCTCTTTGCGCTCCACCACAATAGCCACGTTGTCAGCTCGGGCGTTAGCAGCCACGTATAACAGCAATGGTTCCTTATCAATGGGGGCAACAAGGACAGACGGTTCGGCCAACTGCTTCTTCAGGTCCTCAAACGCTGCATTAGCAGCATCACTCCAGACAAAATTGTCTGTTTTCTTCATCATATGATACAGAGGGATCGCCTTGTCCCCCAACCAGCTGATAAACCGGCTTAGCGCTGCAATACGACCCGCCAGTCGTTGAACGTCATTAATACATGCCGGTTTAGCTAGGGACGTAATAGCCTTGATCTTTTCCGGATTATCTTCAATACCCCTGTTAGACACCAGAAAACCCAAGAGCTTGCCAGTTGGTACACCAAAAACACACTTGGCCGGATTAAGCATCATCTTATAAACCCTCAAATTATCAAAAGTTTCCTGCAAGTTAGCTATTAGTGTTTCTGCTTTCCTGGACTTCACCATGATATCGTCCACATAAGCATGAACATTGCGCCCAATATGATTATGAAGACAATTCTGCACACACCGTTGATAAGTCGCCTGGGCACTTTTGAGCCCAAAAGGCATAGATACATAACAGAAGGCTCCAAAGGGAGTTATAAAAGCCATCTTATCCTGGTCCTTAACTGTCATTTTGATCTGATGATAACCCGAATAAGCATCCAGAAAGCTCAACCGCTCACAACCCGCTGTTGCATCAATAATCTGATCAATACAGGGGAGGGCAAAGGGATCAGCTGGACAAGCCTTGTTCAAATCTATGTAGTCCACACACATGCGACAAGTGCCATTCTTCTTAAGTACCAGCACTGGGTTAGCCAACCACTCAGGGTGAAAAACCTCCACAATAAACCCTGCTGCCAAGAGCCGGGCTACCTCCTCACCAATGGCCTTGGGTCTCTCTTCATTAAAGCGGCGAAGAAACTGCTTGACCGATTTAAACTTGGGATCAATATTAAGAGTGTGATCGGTCAGTTCCCTCGGTACACCTGGCATGTCAGAAGGTTTCCATGCAAAGATGTCCCGGTTCTCACGGATGAACTCAATGAGCGCGCTTTCCTATTTCGGATCCAAGTTAACGCTGATGCTAAACTGCTTGGATAATCGCCAGGAACAAAATCAACCGACTTAGTCTCATCAGCCGATTTAAACTTCAAAGTCGGATCATGCTCTGTAGTGGGTTTCTTCAGAGAAGTCATATCCGCCGGATCAACATTGTCTTTATAGAACTTTAACTCCTCTGTTGCACAAACTGACTCAGCATAAGCCGCATCACCTTCCTCGCTCTCCAAAGCAATCTTGCGGCTGCCATGAACCGTGATGGTCCCCTTATGACCCAGCATCTTGAGCTGTAGATAAACATAACACGGCCTTGCCATGAACTTAGCATAGACCAGCCGTCCAAACAGGGCATGGTACGGACTTCTGATTTTTACCACTTCAAAGGTCAATGTCTCTGACCTTGAATCATGATCATCTCCAAAAACCACCTCTAAAGCTATCTTACCGACCGGGTAGGCCGATTTACCAGGCACCACACCTTGAAAAACGGTGTTCGACGGCTTAAGATTCTTATCCGTTAACCCCATACGCCAGAAGGTCTCATAATACAAGATGTTGATACTGCTCCCTCCATCCATGAGCACCTTGGTGAACTTATAACCTCCAACCTGTGGTGCGACCACCAACGCCAGATGACCCGGATTATCAACCCGGGGCGGATGATCTTCTCGACTCCACACAATAGGCTATTCAGACCAGCGCAAATAACAGGGCACTGCCAGTTCAACAGAGTTCACTGCCATCTTATGAAGCTTCTGATCACGCTTGCACAGACTAGTAGTGAAGACATGATACTGTCCACCATTTAACTGCTTCGGGTTACTCTGGTAACCCGACTGCTGTTGTTGTTGATTCCCCTGTTGATTATAACCACCTTGGTTGCCCTGATTGCCTTGATTGCCCTGTCCACCTTGGTTACCTTGAAAACCTGAACCGGAGTTACCTCCACAATAACCTGGCCCGTGAAACCCGAGTCCTGAACCGCTAGATGGTCCATGATCATACCGGAAGAGATCTGAGTTTTTGAACTCTTGCATAATAAAGAAATCATTCCATAGGTGCGTAGCTGGCTTCTCTTGCGTCCCGTGCTTTGGGCAGGGCTGGTTCAACAGGCGCTCCAAATTCATACCTGATCCTCCGCCCCGCGGGAGCGGTTTACCCTTACGGCGCTGATTATTACCCTGTATGTTGGTGTTAGCCACAAAATCGGAATTATTGTCCGCTTTGCGCTTACCGTTATTCCCATGGCTCGCCTGGTTATGCTGCTGTCCTTTTGCACCGACATTCTTCTTTCCCTTCTCCAGCTTCTCGTCGTCAGACTCGGGATCCTTGGTACTATCAGAATCGGCATACTTAACTAAAGCTGCCATAAGTGTTCCCATGTCATTGTAGTGACGCTTGAGCTGTCCCAACTATAACTTCAGTGGCTTAAACTGGCAATTGCCCTCCCATGTTATGATTGCCGAATCAGCATTGATGCGGTCCGACGAATGCAGGATTTTCGAAACCCGGCGCACCCAATGAGTTGTTGATTCGCCTTCTCCTTGGACACAAGCAGCCAGATCCACGATTGACATGGGTTGCTTGCACGTGTGTTTGAAGTTTGCTATAAACCGGACCATCAACTCGTCCCGTGAACCGACAGAATTAATGAGCATAGTTTTTAACCAAGTGTGAGTCGTTCCGTCCAACATCATGGTGAAGTACTTCGCACACGCCGCTTCGTCCACATCCAGCATCTCCATCGCCATCTCATAACTCTCAACCCATGACTCGGGGGATAAATTGGTGGTGTAATTAGGCACCTTACGTGGGCCCTTGAAATCCTTGGGTAACCGCACATTATGTAGAGCCGGGGTGAGACACGGCACCCCCCAAGAGCTGAAAGCCAGTCCTTGCTCTACTGACGTCGTCGGTCGAACCGGAGTAGGTTGAGGGTTCGCGTACTGTGCTGCTAACTGCGCTGCTAACTCTGCCTCCTGACGCCTCTACCATTATCCACCACATCCTGAGCATTCGCACCACCACGCGCCGGATTAGGCCCTCGAGCGGTGTCACGGTTCCGCGCACTGCTTGACACAGCCGGTTCATCAATGTGCCTGCTGTAACTCTTGCTCGGTCGAGGGGTTGAATGGATTCTGTCTCGGCTATATGAATAGGCCTGCTGCTGTTTCATAGTGGTTTGAAGGAGATCCCTGGCCCGCCGCGTCTCGACCGCCGCTGGAGACTCGCCCTCCATTGGAATAGCTGCCAATCGGGACGCCACAGCAATCATATTATCCAAAGGGGTGGAGAAGTGACCCGGCGGGGTTGGCATGTATTGCGGCGGGTTATCTGTTCGTCGAGGCGGGTCTATCACCCGTGGCTGATCCGGCGCTCCTGTCCTAGGTGCTTCTGTCCGATTTACCGCTGCTGGATTACTGGGTCCTGCTCCTGGCGTATTGAAGAGATTCATTGCTTCATAAACTGGCGGCAGACGAAACCGGTGCCTCCTCCTCAATACCTCATTCGAAGCGTTCTGATCCAGCATGAGCCAGTAATTCTCCGCCTGAATCCGCTTTGACTGGGCATCTAAAGCGGCCCATTCATCAGCCATCCTGGTTTCCTCAGCCCCCAAGTCCTCCTTTGCCTGAGTTATCTGATCCCGCAGCTTTGTGACCTCCGCATTATGCCGATCTTGAGTCTCCGGGGTAACTGTTGTGGTCAACAATGTCGTCCAGGCATCCAATAAACCAGTCAGAACTTGAGCCGGTCGGCGCGCGGGGCCTCCTTCCCCTGCTGCCGATCCGGAAGTCATTGCTGCTGTAGTTGAAGATTGCAATGTGGGCTGTGTACCGGCCATGAAGATCGCGGCCCGGTTTGGTGGTTCAAGGGGATCCAAAATACTGTCGCCATTGGAACAGCCCCCGAACTGGCCATCTTGTAGCTGGTACAGTGACTCGGTCTCGCCAGTGGATGATTCGCCATCAGAGTAAACGACCGTCTCACCATCGGACACCGGTTCAGATTCCACACCATGGACGAATCCCACAAACGCACGCTTCATGGCAGGCTGAACCCTGGCAGGGCTTGCACGCTGAGCCGTCTCGACGAGGTCGGTGCAGATGTCCGGCTCAGGGCTCGGTTCGCCAATCTTGCCGATGAAGACGTGAAATCCTCCAAAGGGGACCCGGTGCCCATACTCGATTGAGCCTGCCTCGGGGCCCCAGCGTACATCGTCTATGTAGAGTTTGCCGCGATGACTCTTGGTTATCCGGCCAACCGCGTATCCCTTGAGTCCTTCAAAGTTGCCCTTCAAGAACTCGAAATCACCGTGCGATAGCCCCACGGTGGGCACCAACTGTCGTGGAATTAACACGTCAGATGTCCTAGTGAGAGGACTTAGTCGTGGAGCCATCACAATGAGATTAACTTAAAGGGGTTAAACCGGACAAAGGACACGGGGAGTTTATACTGGTTCGGCCCCTTGCGGTGAAGGTAAAAGCCTACGATCCAGTTGTGGTGGAATTGATGGGGTCTTGATGAGCAGGGAGCGAATCCGCTTTACCTATCTCTCGAGTTGTTGTTTATTATTCCTGAACCGCCACCGGGTCGTCCCTTTATATACACAGGTTGACGCCCGGCGGTTTACAAAATACCGAGGCCGGCTCATACACGTGTCCGGCTCAGTTTCTACCTTTCCCTAACTTACAACTCAAGTTACATAACTCATGGCGGTTTATGTCTATGGGCCTTAATCCTCCCTTGGGCTCCAGGCCTCTAAGCTTCAATAGTAAAGCGCCATACTCCTTGTCTTCATGGGCTTCAATACGGATGAGCATAACCCGGCCCCTCCTGGGCGGTTTATGCTCAGTAGTTATATCCCCAACAAATGTTGCCTTTATTATATATATTCCTGTTGGGGAACGTAGTAATTTCAAAAAAAAATCCTACGCACACGCAAGATCATGGTGATGGTATAGCAACGAGAGGGGAGAGTGTATGTCCACGTACCCTCATAGACCGTAAGCGGAAGCATTAGCACAACGCGGTTGATGTAGTCGCACGTCTTCACGATCCGACCGATCCAAGCACCGAACGTACGGGGCCTCCGAGTTCAGCACACGTTCAGCTCGATGACGATCTCCGGCCTCCGATCCAGCAGAGCTCCGGAGATGAGTTCCGTCAGCACGACGACGTGTTGACGATGATGATGTTCTACCGGCGCAGGGCTTCGCCTAAACTCCGCGAAAATATGACCGAGGTGGAATATGGTGGAGGGGGGCACCGCACAC
>NC_041385.1:578966020-578972871 GCF_002162155.2 Triticum dicoccoides
TATATAAAGGAGCAAGGGGGGAGGCCGGCCGGCCCTTGGGGCGCACCAAGGAGGGGGGAGTCCTCCTCCTAGTGGGAGTAGGACTCCCCTTTCCTAGTCCAACTAGGAAGGAGGAAGGGGGAAGGAAAGAGGGGGAGAGGGAGAGGGAAAGAGGGGCCGCGCCCCCCTCCCCTAGTCCAATTCGGACTCCCCTTGGGAGGGGGCGTGCCACCTCCTGGGCTGCTGCCCTCTCTTTCCCCTCAGGCCCACTAAGGCCCAATACTTCCCCGGGGGGTTCCGGTAACCCCTCCGGCACTCCGGTTTTCTCTGAAATCACCCGGAACACTTCCGGTGTCCGAATATAGTCGTCCAATATATCAATCTTTATGTCTCGGCCATTTCGAGACTCCTCGTCATGTCCGTGATCACATCCGAGACCCCGAACAAACTTCGGTACATCAAAACTTATAAACTCATAATAAAACTGTCATCGTAACGTTAAGCGTGCGGACCCTACGGGTTCGAGAACTATGTAGACATGACCTAGAACCATTCTCGGTCAATAACCAATAGCGGGACCTGGATGCCCATATTGGTTCCTACTTCTACGAAGATCTTTATCGGTCAAACCGCATAACAACATACGTTGTTCCCTTTGTCATCGGTATGTTACTTGCCCGAGATTCGATCGTCGGTATCCAATACCTAGTTCAATCTCGTTACTGGCAAGTCTCTTTACTCGTTACGTAATGCATCATTCCGTAACTAACTCATTAGCTACATTGCTTGCAAGGCTTATAGTGATGTGCATTACCGAGAGGGCCCAGAGATACCTCTCCGACAATCGGAGTGACAAAACCTAATCTCGAAATACGCCAACCCAACATGTACCTTTGGAGACACCTGTAGTACTCCTTTATAATCACCCAGTTACATTCTGACATTTGGTAGCACCCAAAGTGTTCCTCCGGAAAACGGGAGTTGCATAATCTCATAGTTACAGGAACATGTATAAGTCATGAAGAAAGCAATAGCATTATACTAAACGATCAAGTGCTAGGCTAACGGAATGGGTCATGTCAATCACATCATTCTCCTAATGATGTGATCCCGTTAATCAAATGACAACTCTTTTGTCCATGGCTAGGAAACTTAACCATCTTTGATTCACGAGCTAGTCAAGTAGAGGCATACTAGTGACACTATGTTTGTCTATGTATTCACACATGTATTATGTTTCCGGTTAATACAATTCTAGCATGAATAATAAACATTTATCATGAAATAAGGAAATAAATAATAACTTTATTATTGCCTCTAGGGCATATTTCCTTCAGTCGCCCACTTGCACTAGAGTCAATAATCTAGTTCACATCGCCATGTGATTTAACACCAATATTCATATCTGTATATGATTAACACCCATAGTTCACATCGTCATGTGACCAACACCCAAAGGGTTTACTAGAGTCAATAATCTAGTTCACATAGCTATGTGATTAACACCCAAAGAGTACTGAGGTGTGATCATGTTTTGCTCGTGAGAGAAGCTTAGTCAACGGGTCTGTCATATTCAGAGCCGTATGTACTTTGCAAATATTCTATGTCTATAATGCTCTGAGCGGAGCTACTCTAGCTAATTGCTCCCACTTTCAATATGTATCCAAGTTGAGACTTATAGTCATCTGGATCAGTGTGAAAGCTTGCACCGATGTAACTCTTTACGACGGGCTCTTTTATCACCTCCATAATTGAGAAATATTTCCTTAGTCCTTACTAAGGATATTCTTGACCAATGTCCAGTGATCTACTCCTAGATCACTATTGTACTCCCTTGCCAAATTCAGAGCAAGGTATACAATAGGTCTGGTACATATCATAGCATACTTTATAGAACCTATGACTGAGGCATAGGGAATGACTTTCATTCTCTTTTCTATTCTCTGTCGTGGTCAGGATTTTGAGTCTTACTCAATTTCACACCTTGTAACACAGGCAAGAACTCTTTCTTTGACTGTTCCATTTTGAACTACTTCAAAATCTTTGTCAAGGTATGTACTTATTGAAAAAAACTTATCAAGCGTCTCGATCTATCTCTATAGATCTTGATGCTCAATATGTAAGTACCTTCACCGAGGTCTTTCTTTGGAAAAACTCCTGTCAAACACTCCTTTATGCTTTGCAGAATAATTCTACATTATTTCTGATCAACAATATGTCATTCACATATACTTATCAGAAATGTTGTAGTGCTCCCACTCACTTTCTTGTAAATACAGGCCTTTCCAAAAGACTATATAAAACCATATGCTTTGATCAACTCATCAAAGCGTATATTCCAACTCCGAGATGCTTGCACTAGTCCATTGATGGATTGCTGGAGCTTGCACACTTTGTTAGCATCTTTAGGATTGACAAAACCTTCTGGTTGCATCATATACAACTCTTCTTTAATAAATCCATTAAGGAATGCAGTTTTGACATTCATTTGCCAGATTTCATAAAATGTGGCAATTGGTAACATGATTCAGACAGACTTAAGCATCGCTACAGTTGAGAAAAACTCATTGTAGTCAACACCTTGAACTTGTCGAAAACCTTTTTGCGATAAGTCGAGCTTTGTAGATAGTGACACTACTATCAGCATCTGTCTTCCTCTTGAAGATCCATTTATACAATATGGCTTGCCGATCATCGGGAAACTCCACCAAAGTCCACACTTTGTTCTTATACATGGATCCCATCTCAAATTTCATGGCCTCAAGCCATTTCGCGGAATCTGGGCTCATCATCGCTTCCTCATAGTTCGTAGGTTCATCATGGTCTAGTAACATGACTTCTAGAACAGGATTACCGTACCACTCTGGTGCGGACTGTACTTTGGAAGACCTACGAGGTTTTGTAGTAACTTGATCTGAAGTTTCATGATCATCATCATTAGCTTCCTCACTAATTGGTGTAGGAATAACTGGAACTGATTTCTGTGATGAACTACTTTCCAACTCGGGAGAAGGTACAAATTACCTTATCAAGCTCTACTTTCCTCCCACTCACTTCTTTCGAGAGAAACTCCTTCTCTAGAAAGGATCCATTTTTAGCAACGAATATCTTGCCTTCGGATCTGTGATAGGTATACCCAACAGTCTCTTTTGGGTATCCTATGAAGACCCATTTCTCCGATTTGGGTTCGAGCTTATCTGGTTGAAGTTTATTTACATAAGCATCGCAGCCCCAAACTTTAAGAAACGACAACTTTGGGTTTCTTGCTAAACCACAGTTCATATGGTGTCGTCTCAACGGATTTCGATGGTGCCCTTTTAACGTGAATGCAGTTGTCTCTAATTCATAACCCCAAAACAATATTGGTAAATTGGTAAGAGACATCATAGATTGCACCATATCCAATAAAGTGCGGTTACGATGTTCGGACACACCATAACGTTGTGGTGTTCCAGGTGGCGTGAGTTGTGAAACTATTCCACATTGTTCTAATTGAAGACCAAACTCGTAACTCAAATATTCGTCTCCGCGATCAGATCGCAGAAACTTTATTTTCTTGTTACGATGATTTTTCTACTTCACTCTGAAATTCTTTGAACCTTTCAACTATTTTAGGCTTATGTTTCATCAAGTAGATATACCCATATCTGCTCAAATCATCTTGTGAAGGTCAGAAAATAACGATACTTGCCACGAGCCTTCATACTCATTGGTCTGCATACATTAGTATGTTTTATTTCCAACAAGTCAGTAGCTCGTTCCATTGTTCCGAAGAACGGAGTTTTAGTCATCTTGCCCAAAAGGCACAATTCGCAAGCATCAAATGATTCATCACCAAGTGATTCCGAAAATCCATCTTTATGGAGTTTCTTCATGCGCTTTACACCGATATGACCCAAACGGCAGTGCCACAAATAAGTTGCACTATCATTATTAACTTTGCATCTTTTGCCATCAATATTATGAATATGTGTATCACTACGATCGAGATCCAACAAACTATTTTCATTGGGTGTATGACCATTGAAGGTTTTATTCATGTAAACAGAACAACAATTACTCTCTGATTTTAAATGAATAACCGTATTGCAATAAACATGATCAAATCATATTCATGCTCAACGCAAATGCCAAATAACATTTATTTAGGTTTAACACCAATCCCAAAAGTATAGGGAGTGTGCGATGATGATCATATCAATCTTGGAACTACTTCCAACACTCATCGTCACTTCCCCTTCAACTAGTCTCTGTTTATTCTGTAACTCCTATTTCGAGTTACTAATTTTAGCAACCGAACAAGTATCAAATACTCAGGGGCTACTATAAACACTAGTAAGGCACACATCAATAATCTGTATATCAAATATACCCTTGTTCACTTTGCCATCCTTCTTATCCACCAAATATTCAGGGCATTTCCGCTTCCAGTGACCATTTCCTTTGCAGTGTAAACACTCAGTTTCAGGCTTTGGTCCAGCTTTGGTCTTCTTCATGGGAGTGACAACTTGTTTGTCATTCTACTTGAAGTTTCCCTTTCTTTCCCTTTGCCCTTTTCTTGAAACTAGTGCTCTTATCAATCATCAACACTTGATGCTCTTTCTTGATTTCTACCTTCGTCGATTTCAACATTACGAAGAGCTCGGGAATCGTTTTCGTCATCCCTTGCATATTATAGTTCATCACGAAGTTCTAGTAACTTAGTGATGGTGACTAGAGAATTTTGTCAATCACTATCTTATCTGGAAGATTAACTCCCACTTGATTCAAGCGATTGAAGTACCCAGACAATCTGAGCACATGCTCACTAGTTGAGCGATTCTCCTCCATCTTTTAGCTATAGAACTTGTTAGATACTTCATATCTCTCAACTCGGGTATTTGCTTGAAATATTAACTTCAATTCCTGGAACATCTCATATGGTCCATGATGTTCAAAACATCTTTGAAGTCCCGATTCTAAGCTGTTAAGCATGGTGCACTAAACTATCAAGTAGTCATCATATTGAGCTAGCCAAACATTCATAACGTCTGCATCTGCTCCTGCAATAGGTTTGTCACCTAGCGGTGCATCAAGGACATAATTCTTCTGTGCAGCAATGAGGATAAACCTCAGATCACGGATCGAATCCGCATCATTGCTACTAACATTTTAAACACAATTTTCTCTAGGAACATATCAAAATAAACATATGAAAGCAACAACGCAAGCTATTGATCTACAACATAATTTGCAAAATACTACCAGGACTAAGTTCATGATAAATTTAAGTTCAATTAATCATATTACTTAAGAACTCCCACTTAGACAGACATCTCTCTAGTCATCTAAGTGATTACGTGATCCAAATCAACTAAACCATGTCCGATCATCACGTGAGATGGAGTAGTTTCAATGGTGAACATCACTATGTTGATCATATCTACTATATGATTCACGCTCGACCTTGTGGTCTCCGTGTTCCGAGGCCATATCTGCATATGCTAGGCTCGTCAAGTTTAACCTAAGTATTCTGCGTGTGCAAAACTGGCTTGCACCCGTTGTAGATGGACGTAGAGCTTATCACACCCGATCATCACGTGGTGTCTGGGCACGACGAACTTTGGCAACGGTGCATACTCAGGGAGAACACTTCTTGATAATTTTAGTGAGAGATCATCTTAAAATGCTACCGACAATCAAAGCAAGATAAGATGCATAAAGGATAAACATCACATGCAATAGATATAAGTGATATGATATGGCCATCATCATCTTGTGCTTGTGATCTCCATCTCCGAAGCACCGTCGTGATCACCATCGTCACCGGCGCGACACCTTGATCTCCATCGTAGCATCGTTGTCGTTACGCCATCTATTGCTTCTACGACTATCGCTACCACTTAGTGATAAAGTAAAGCAATTACAGGGCGTTTGCATTTCATACAATAAAGCGACAACCATATGGCTCCTACCAGTTGCCGATAACTTCGGTTACAAAACATGATCATCTCATACAATAAAATATAGCATCACGTCTTGACCATATCACATCACAACATGACCTGCAAAAACAAGTTAGACGTCCTCTACTTTGTTGTTGCAAGTTTTACGTGGCTGCTATGGGCTTAGCAAGAACCGTTCTTACCTACGCATCAAAAACCACAATGATAGTTCGTCAAGTTGGTGCTGTTTTAACCTTCACAAGGACCGGGCGTAGCCACACTCGATTCAGCTAAAGTGAGAGAGACAGACACCCGCCAACCACGTTTAAGCACGAGTGCTCGTAACGGTGAAACCAGTCTCGCGTAAGCGTACGCGTAATGTCGGTCCGGGCCGCTTCATCTCACAATACCGCCGAACCAAAGTATGACATGCTGGTAAGCAGTATGACTTGTATCACCCACAACTCACTTGTGTTCTACTCGTGCATATAACATCAACGCATAAAACCTGGCTCTGATACCACTGTTGGGGAACGTAGTAATTTCAAAAAATTTCCTACGCACACGCAAGATCATGGTGATGGTATAGCAACGAGAGGGGAGAGTGTATGTCCACGTACCCTCATAGACCATAAGCGGAAGCGTTAGCACAACGCGGTTGATGTAGTCGTACGTCTTCACGATCCGACCGATCCAAGCACCGAACGTACGGGGCCTCCGAGTTCAGCACACGTTCAGCTCGATGACGATCTCCGGCCTCCGATCCAGCAGAGCTCCGGAGATGAGTTCCGTCAGCACGACAGCGTGTTGACGATGATGATGTTCTACCGGTGCAGGGCTTCGCCTAAACTCCGCGACGATATGACCGAGGTGGAATGTGGTGGAGGGGGGCACCGCACACGGATAAGGAATGATCCGTAGATCAACTTGTGTGTCTCTGGGGTCCCC
>NC_041385.1:578973351-579037450 GCF_002162155.2 Triticum dicoccoides
TATATAAAGGAGCAAGGGGGGAGGCCGGCCGGCCCTTGGGGCGCACCAAGGAGGGGGGAGTCCTCCTCCTAGTGGGAGTAGGACTCCCCTTTCCTAGTCCAACTAGGAAGGAGGAAGGGGGAAGGAAAGAGGGGGAGAGGGAGAGGGAAAGAGGGGCCGCGCCCCCCTCCCCTAGTCCAATTCGGACTCCCCTTGGGAGGGGGCGTGCCACCTCCTGGGCTGCTGCCCTCTCTTTCCCCTCAGGCCCACTAAGGCCCAATACTTCCCCGGGGGGTTCCGGTAACCCCTCCGGCACTCCAGTTTTCTCCGAAATCACCCGGAACACTTCCGGTGTCCGAATATAGTCGTCCAATATATCAATCTTTATGTCTCGGCCATTTCGAGACTCCTCGTCATGTCCGTGATCACATCGGGGACCCCGAACAAACTTCGGTACATCAAAACTTATAAACTCATAATAAAACTGTCATCGTAACGTTAAGCGTGCGGACCCTACGGGTTCGAGAACTATGTAGACATGACCTAGAACCATTCTCAGTCAATAACCAATAGCGGGACCTGGATGCCCATATTGGTTCCTACTTCTACGAAGATCTTTATCGGTCAAACCGCATAACAACATACGTTGTTCCCTTTGTCATCGGTATGTTACTTGCCCGAGATTCGATCGTCGGTATCCAATACCTAGTTCAATCTCGTTACTGGCAAGTCTCTTTACTCGTTACGTAATGCATCATTCTGTAACTAACTCATTAGCTACATTGCTTGCAAGGCTTATAGTGATGTGCATTACCGAGAGGGCCTAGAGATACCTCTCCGACAATCGGAGTGACAAAACCTAATCTCGAAATACGCCAACCCAACGTATACCTTTGGAGACACCTATAGTACTCCTTTATAATCACCCAGTTACGTTGTGACGTTTGGTAGCACCCAAAGTGTTCCTCCGGCAAACGGGAGTTGCATAATCTCATAGTTACAGGAACATGTATAAGTCATGAAGAAAGCAATAGCAGTATACTAAACGATCAAGTGCTAGGCTAACGGAATGGGTCATGTCAATCACATCATTCTCCTAGTGATGTGATCCCGTTAATCAAATGACAACTCTTTTGTCCATGGCTAGGAAACTTAACCATCTTTGAGTCACGAGCTAGTCAAGTAGAGGCATACTAGTGACACTATGTTTGTCTATGTATTCACACATGTATTATGTTTCCAGTTAATACAATTCTAGCATGAATAATAAACATTTATCATGAAATAAGGAAATAAATAATAACTTTATTATTGCCTCTAGGGCATATTTCCTTCAATTCCATCCTCCTATCATGCGCTTGCCTTACATCAAAGTAGTGTTTGTCTGTATCATGCATCAACCAGTTATGCAGAGCTAATTTTATTCATTTTCTTTTAGTTATGACTTCATAAGGCAATATTAGAAAATAGGAAGGAAAAGAGTAAGTTAGGGGATGTTGGTGGTCCTCCAGGCTGACGCAAATAGAGACTCTCTAGATTTGCCACTACTACTGCTAATGAAGTTGAAGTCCCAAGTCTACATGATGAGTTCATCTCCCGTACTCGACCATCGCAGGTGCTTGCTCTAAGTTGACAGTCTGATAATTGGTTTCATGTTGCATATGTTGTCTAGCCTGTATTTTTTTATATTTTGATTAAATTGCACCTGCTAAGTTTATGCGTTATACATGTGCATTTGACATGCCTTTCTGTGTCTAGAATACACAGCATCTATCAATCATACCAAGTTCTTACATCAAAGTACTGCTGTTGTGTATCCCGCATCAGTCACTCATGGTTGGACGCTTTTAACATGGCAGTTTGATAGTGGTTGCATCTTGCATTGATTTCTATGTTGTACTGCTTCTAGTATTTCGAAATGCCACTTATGACAAGACACTTTTAACTAGGCAGAGTGATATTGGTTGCATCTTTCATATGGTGTCTAACTTGCATTACTTCTATTTTCTTGAAATTCCTTCTTCTTAGTTTACACATCGTAGCTGTGAATATGTCATGACATCCTGTTTTTCTTACATATTCCATCCTCATACGGTTGTTTTACATCAAATTATTGCTTGTCTTTATCATGCATCAATGAGTTCTAAAGAGCGATTTTATTCTTTTGTGTTGTGGCTACGACTTGACATGGCAAAGTCAAAAAAGAGAAAGGAAAAGAATATAGTAGGGAATGGCGTTACTCGACGGGTGAAATGGAAAAGGATCTGCCCTCGAGATTCTGCTGGTACTTATAGTGCAGTAGAAGGTCCAAGTCCACCGGCTAAATCTACAAACACAGTATCACCTGCTCCACCAGCTGCAGCATCCGCTTCAACTATACCAGCATCTCAACGAGTTACTCGTTCATTTGCTCCGGAACTGGCCAGTTCCCAAGCTGCCTTCACACCTAACACTACTTCTGAAGCACTGCTGACACAACAGGACTTGGCAAGATCAGTTGAACCTCATGAGTATCAACACCAAGATGGTACCTGACCGAGTCAAGTTGCAATTGCATGCTCCTTTATATGTTCTCTCACAGTTTGATGTGCACTAACACTTTCCATATTCGTTGTTGAACTAGCACCATGGCGCAGGCGGAAACAGACATCAGGGATAATGCTTGATAGATTAACAAAATCTAAAGGAGGAAGAATGGAGATCCATTTTGAGGCAGGTTTAAAATGGCCACGTGATGCTACAGATTCAGCCAAGTTAGTATCAGAGGCAACCATTTCCGTTAGGTGTCATGCACGTATCCTCCCAACGTAGATCCAGTATAGGAATGAGAAAGACAATAGCCAGTTTAACACCTTCCTTGAAAATTTGTCCGTAAGTAATGTTATTCATCGCAATTTTGTAATATTGTATTGCTTTGTGCCATACTTTCTATCTTCCTCCTAATAAGACTCACATTCTTTTCTCAACAGATGAGGTTCAAGTTCGATCCAAAAGATGATGCAACTAAACAAGCATGCACTCATGTTTTTCAGTCTGCTCTGCGACAGTATCGGTACCACCTTAGAAAATCTCACTTTAAAGGCAAGGCTAACAATGAAATCGCCCAAACATCTCCAGTGGAATATATTACAGATGAAGACTAGACAGCCCTTGTTAAACACTGGTCTGATCCAAAGTATCAGGTAGGGTATATGTATTTGATCAGACCACATATTGAACTTGTATTTATGTATGTTCCTTACAAGTGTATCTTCTTCTAGGTTAACTGTTTGAAGAACAAGACCAATCATTCTAAAGTGAAATTCCAACAGACAACAGGATCTCATAGCTATATTGCACAATGCAAGGCTCTTGTAAATAGCTGCTAGTTCCTTCTTTTTTTGTGCCATGTTACCGTATCTATATTGACTTGTTCCAAATACAGAGGAAAACTCGTGCAGACCAAAAAGAACCTGAACCGACTGCAGTGCAAATCTTCAAGGATTGCCACACCAGCAAGATGAAGGGCATGAGCACACCAGTTCAGGGCGCTGTTGTAAGTCCTTACTCCTCCTACCTTTGAACTGATTGGTACTGTGATGTGTTCATTTAACTGCTTGGTTTGCAGCCAATGTCAGTTACGCTATTCACTTTTATACGCAGTTGTCTTAACGTATCATTTCACCTTACATGGTTTAAAAGAGATGAAGGATATTCTTTTGGTCTTGATCTATAATCTAGTTGTGATGTTCACGTGCGCACACAATGATACAATAGCCTGTTTGTTTTATATATGTTTGCCCATGATATGAATGATGCCATACTATGTTCATCCTACTTTAAACCATGTATCTTTATCCTTAGATGTCAACGAATGTGAGGAAATAGACAATACAGTAGGCATGCTACATGGACATATGTTCCGAAAGTGGTTGTATGTAGTTGACACTACAATACATGCTAATGTATTACAGTAGTTCACCAAAATAAGTTATGTATAAACGTGAAACCTACTTTGTTTGTTTTGTTCTCATTAGTAACTTATCCGGTACACTAATCTACAAGTTCAAACTTTTAGCAAGCTATGGAACAAATGATTGAACAACCACAACCACCTGAAGGTGACGAGGCTACCACAGGCACAATGTCACCTCTTGCTGCAGTGCGTCAGTATCTCTCCACTAACAGTGCAAAAAGCACCTTCCTGCGTAATTCTGGGTTGGTTGTCAAGGTAACCTCGTCCAAATCGCCTACTGAACAAAATCTTCCGGCTAGACAGAGTGATATATTTGTGCTCCAGACACAAGTCCAATCCCTAATGGACGTTGTGTCGGAAACAAGAATAGTGGTTGACAAATGTCATGAAGATATGAATGGTTTTGAAACCAGACTATCAGATATTTGCTTCGTTGTTCAAGAGCAATGGCGGAAAAAGGGGATGATTGTGCTACTCCATCAGATTCTACAGCCTAAAACATTAGCACTTAGGTCAGATGATATGTGCTTCTATACATCTGATGGTGCTTTTATCTGCAAGGACTGTAAACTTTATGCCAACAGGCCTTTTGTTGTATGGTTGGAATTTATTTTGTTCTGATACCACATTTATGATGCTGCCAAAGGCTACAGTAATTATGATGCTATTTTTGTATAGTGTAGGTTTATATTAGTAATGTATTCGGCCGAAAGCTTCGTAGGAGCCCAATGTGCCAACATTCGTCGGGCCCATTCCAATTGGGCTAAAAACGATTCTGGGCCAAAATTTGCATGTAGCCCACTACAAATATCTGGGCCTAAATCAGCATAAGCTTTCATATTTTTCTGGTAGGCCTGTGCCCATAGTGGGCCTTTAACAGGCCGAAACATAATTCGGGCCCTCAGTAATAATAGGCCGTTTACAGGTGTAAATATCTCGAGCCCATAAAAAACATGGGCCTTTAATAGGCCAAAAGTAAGATTGGGGCCTCATTGTGCCAAATAACCCACCGGTCTTAGCAGGCCAAAATGGTGGCCCATTTACAATGGAGATCGTACACAGGCTAAAATTCAGACGGGCCATAAATGCGCCAACCTACTACACGGGCCTTTAACAGGCTGGAAGTTCGGTCGGGCTTGATTAGTGTCATTTTTATATGGGCCATTAGTAGGCCCGATGTGGTGTTGGGCCACATATGGCCTATGGATTTCGTCCAACGTTAACAGGCTGAAAGTCACGACAGGCCGAAAGTGGCCCAAATCTATAGTGGGCCTCTAACAGGCCGAATGTCAGACATGGCCAAATATGACCCATATCCTTCACGGTCGTTTATGGGCTGAAAGTTTCAATGGCCTATAAATGGGCCCAAATGAAGCAGGACCTTTAACAGGCCGGAAACACACCGGGCCATAATTCAGCCCAAATACTTAGCGGACTGTTAATGGGCCATAAGTGACCATGGGCCGCGATGATGACAAGTTTAGGACGGGGCGTTGACGGGCCGATTTGACACTATACGTACGGGCCTTAACTGATAATGTTGGGCCTTTAGCTGGGCCGGCCCATTATGGTCCGCTAAATCTTGTGGGCCTTTAGTTGGGCCGGCCCATTTAATCTTTATGGGCCACTTTTGGGCCGGTCCATGTGTCAACATATCATAGGCGCATCTCGCCCACTGGATGAGTGACACTTGTGCCAATGCAGAGCTGACACGTGGTTCCATCAGCCAATGAGAATTTTACACGTGGAAAATCGGCATTGGTCATGGTGGTTAGCGGGTTATCGGATCCAAAACCGGACCCGATAGCTTAAGGGTGACCCGTTATGGTGGATGCCACGTGTCAGTCACCCTTGACGAAAGCACTTCTATGACGCGCGATTTATCGTCATGGAAGTGGACACTTCCGTGATGATAATATTGGTAATGTCATGGAACACTTCTACGACAGCACATGTATGACTATCTTGATTCTGTCATAATATCGTCATGGATGTACATGCATGACAGAAAACGTGACCTACTGTGACAAACACGTATCATCACGGAAGTGTATTTTTTTTGTAGTGGTAGTAACAAGTTTCATCGTGGCAAGACTCCCTTAGGCTTGCTAATTTTCGGCTCTCATTTTGATGAACTAGTCTTAGGCAAGCTTGGCAAAAATGTGCTGAAAAGTGTGGCAATACAAGGCCTAGAACCAAACAGCCTCTGACAGCAAAAAAGTGGCAATAAGAGCATGGGGAGGCCCATTCAGACAGTGGGCGCACCAGTACAATGTACCTCCACGGACGCATAGAGTGATGAGCGAGGGATGGCTGCCCAGAGCAACAAATATCCACGCAACATATGTGGATTACGTCCCATTTTTGTTCACTTTAGCCACCTTTTCCCTATGTGAGGACAACAAACCGATCGACCTGGTCATTCTCTATTGTGTTGTCATGCATTTCTACCCTTTTTCAACCAAGAGACAAGAGACTCGTTCCTTAGCTACTAATTTCCCCCTTTTCAACTAAGATGCATGTTCGATACCTAGTCTCTTCGAGAGTACTTTCTCTCTTTCTTTCCTTATTCAACCCAAACATGGATTAGTCTGCATGAAGTAGGGTTTCCTTTAATAGTGCAAATTAAGGTTTTCATCTGCGTGACCAGTAGAGCAGAGGATACTAAATTGGGGAGATGGGGGAGTGGAAAAAGATCCACATACAGCAACATGGAAGATGGGGCAATAGAACAAGGGTATGGTTCAAAAAGAGGTAGTATACCCGAGGATCGGCGGGAGCTGGCTTCGCTCGTGGTCGTCGTCCTCCGCACACACTGCGGTAGCAAGCATGGGGATGGAGGACATACCGCGCCGACACTAGGTCTAAGAGGACGACCTTGTCATCAGTGTGTGACCTCGCTCGCCGACGATGAGTGTGTCAACACTACACGTCCTTTTCTTCCCTGGCGGACGGGATCCTGGCATATCTGTGACCATCAATGAGGAGGGAGAGAGAGGGTCCACCGCCATCTTTTTTAGATTTGGAGAGAGGGTGATAGTGTGAGAAGCAAGTGGGTGGCCCTTAGCAAGCAAGCACTGAAGCTCCAGCCTATATACTAGTACTAGAGGTAGAGTAGTGGTCGCTAGCTCTTCGGGGAAGATTCTGAACAGTGTCAGCCGGAAGACACAATACCATCTAGCCATCCGGCATAGATCGGACAGTACCAAAAAAATAAAATCGAGTGACCCCAATTTAGTTTTCAGTCAACAGACGTGTGACCAGTCTCGTACCTTATTGTTGATCTCTTAGGGTATTTCTTCAAATCAGAGATATGTGCCGTTCTTAACATTATGTGTTTTCTGCATCTTCAGCCACACCGTCTTCCTTCTCACCGCAGCTGCTCCAACAAAGCATACACCAGAAGGGAGCTATACTCCCCACTCAACAGTTCCCTGCCTCGAATGTGCTTGCCCGACATGGACAGCCACAACAACCATAGGGCCATCGACAAGTCAGCAGATGATGCTCACTCCTATGGATGGCGTCCAGATAGATTGTACCCTCATCTTACTTGTGTGCAACATTTATGGCTTCGTTATTCATCTAAGCATGGAATATACATTATCACATGTCCCTGTATATTCATGTTGATCTCTTAAGACTCTTGTTCGGGAGTTAACGTTGTTCCATAGTTCAGATAAGAGACTTGTTCAGGAGTTAACGTTGTTCCATACTTATCATCCATCAGCCGATGCTATCCCACGGGCTGGTGATTATACCACTTCTATTATTACCTATGTTGTTTCTCTTTAATACTTTTGTGTGCCATCTAGTTAATCTCGAGTACAAACAATACATATATTGTAGCTTTCATTTGTGTTCTCCCTTTAATTTTTGAGACCTGTTGCTGCTAGTTAAGTCCAGTCCTACTATTTATGGTGTCTTCTACAGGCACTCGTTACATAATCTAACTACTAGTTGTATTCCATGTATGTCAGATATAATTGCACACACTGATATATCCACAAGAACCTCATGGAGCAATGTAATGGCCAACAAACTTGACGTCAGTGATACCCAATATGATGGAACAGTTAAAGTCGGTTCTTCAGAAGACTTGTAGAAAGATGATGAATCATGTTCACCCAACAAGGTCATTTCCCTAACTTGTCCCGTGATATGGATACATGATGCATATAATGTCCTGGAGTGCATCTACTCTATTGCAATGCCATGTGCTTAGCCTGCTGATCATGCATGTAAATATGTCATGCCTTCGTATTTTTCAGTACTTATTCCATTCATGATAACATGTTTTTAAATTCAACTACTGTCATTCTACTCTGTCGCAATGCCATCTGCTTAGTCTGGAGATCATGATTCTGAATATCTTATGCATTGTTATTCATCAGTTTGTACTCCATCCGTCTACCATACCATGCTTTTTTACATTAAAGTGATGTTCTACTGGTCTGTTGCAATGCTATCTTACTTACCCAATAATACACGCATATGTTGCCTTTTTGTTTTTCCGTACCTATTACTCTATCATACAATTTTATATTCAACTAGTGTTTTTTACTCTGTTGTCCTGTCGTATCCCTAGCTCTTACATCATACTCCCTCCATCCGGATTACATGTCGCATAAATGGATAAAAATAGATGTAACTAGAACTGAAATATGCCTAGACACATCCATTTATTTTCGGATGGAGGGAATACATGCCAATATGCCATGCCTTTCTATTCTTCATTACCTATTCCATCTCGCTACCATAGCATGTTTTATAATTGAAGCACCATTCTTCTATATAAGGCATGCAAGGGGAAGACGGATATGTTAGAATCTGAAGGGCTACAAATAAAGTCTTTGCAAAAGATCCAAACGCCAGGAGATAGTAAACCAACTCCAGTGTTCATAGATACTGCTCTAGCACAGAAAACCCAACTCCTCGTGATAATCAGCAAATTCTAGTGGCCAGAGAACTAGTCCGCTCTAGGCCAGCAAAAATATGTCAACTCCTTTCTAAGAAGCGTGTGCATATCCTCACATCATGAAATTTTTGTAGCATTCAGATCATATTTTCACCATGTTTCTTACCCATCTCTCTTTTAGAAAACAAGCTTAAAGGATAGAAGACTTTCTAAACTGGGATCATGTTCAAGGAAAGTATCTTGCAGGAATTCTCTGTGCTCCAATGCTGATGTAAGTACCCACTACTAGGAAATACCTTATAGATAGACGCTTAGTAGTAGCGAGTGGTATATGAGCCACGCTGCTGCTAATTAGTACTAGCGAGGGTATAAAACCCACGCTACTACTAAGTTGATAGTAGTAGCATGGGCTATAAACCCATGTTGCTACTAAGTGGCCTCTACCGTGTCCCCCGGAATAGGCCATAGTAGTAGCGAGGGTAAAAACCTGACGCTGCTACTAAGTACAGGGTTTTTTTAACAGCCCTGCAATCCCCATCCTCATCTCTCTCTCTCTCTCTCTCTCCTGCAACTCCTAGCAGCCCAGCCACATACGTTGGCCGCCTCGCCTCGCTCCGGTGACTCCTGCCACCGCCAGGCATGCTCCTGAGCTTGTCTCCCTCCGCTACATCCTCCCCTCCGGCTGGATTCAACGCTCGTGCCCACCAGCAGCCCTCCCCGCGGCTAGGGTTTCAGGCACGGTGGCACCTCTCACTCCGGTGATGAGGGAGCTGGTGCTGATGCAGAGGGAGAGACGGCGGCGGGAGGAGGAGGAGGAGGAGGAGGCGCCAGATGTTCGGTGGAAGGGCGGCGCTCCATGCGACGGCGACTGCGGCCGCGCTGGGCCAGCAGCACCACCAGGGGACGGAGTATGAGGAGCTCGGGGCCTGCTCAGTACGGCAGCGGCAACACCAACCCGTCCCGCACACTCAGGTCCGTCCATCCGCCCGCCCAGATCCTCTCCCCCAAACCCCCCTACACTCACTGTTTTGTGGAAGGTTGTAGAGTTGCTGCTTCTAGGTTTGTCGTGCGTATGTGCCAATTGGGAAGGATTCAGATATTAAGGTTGTAGTTACTGCTCTGTTCTAGTGTGTATCAGTTGGGATGTTTAGTTAATTGTAGTACTACCAGTTCATCCTGTGTTTGAAGAATCCTCATGCTTTAGCTCTATTGTCTCGCTAAAATTTCCGTCATACTTCATGTTTGGATATTGTTCTATACTAGAATTTTTCTTGATGTGACTCATTCATCCTCATGTAGCACTAAAATTAACCAAATGGAGCTCTAGTAGCTATCACTCAGCCACTAATTTACTTGTTTGATTTAGAACTCGAGGTACTGTTCGATCATTCAAGGTTTATTTACTTGTTGGAGCAGTTGAATTTTGTTGGAGATCGAAAAATATTCTAAGTGGGCGGTAAGTATTACTGTTGCTAATAGTTTCCCTGATTTGCCTCAAACTTAGAGTGAGTTGTTTTTTCTGGTTCGCTGCATTGTCTTAGATATGTTACTAATCATAACCTTTCTATATCTTTTATCTTCTTTCTCCATGTGACTAATGATAAATACTGTCGTGGATTTGCCACAGCATATGTCCTAATGTGAGGACTTAGTCGTGAGGCCAACGCATCTATGTGGTAGCTTGAGAGGGGTTGAGTGGGACGAGAGACGCGAGGTTTTTTACCAAGGTTCGGCCCCTCACGGTGGAGGTAAAAGCCTACATCCTACTCCATTGATATTGATCATGGTGCTCACGATTAAAGGAGGCTCTATCTCGAGAGCTATAGACTTGTTTAACCCTAACTTATCAATTGTCCCTCTTGGGGTGCCCTGCCCCTCCTTATATAAGTTGAAGGGCCGGATTACATGAGGAGTCCTAGTAGGATTAGGACTAGTCTATCTTCTATTACAAGCCGGATACAAGTCCCGGTCTTGCTTCCTTGTAAGGAAAATATTCCTCATGCCTTTCCTCTTAAGCAGGCCCATCATAATATGAGCCGTCCTTCCCACGAGCCGCCTTCTGTGCCGTTGGGTCTTGTCGATCATCTGAACCACCGGTCGAGTCACCAATGAGTCACCAAGGCCCGGTCGGGTCATCAGTGAGTCACCAGTGTTCGGGCGGGTTACCGATGAAACGCTAAGTCCCAGCCGGGTCATATCTCCGGCCGGGTCATACCGCAGGGTATATCCCCGACATTAGCCCCCAGTTAAATTTGGATTTATCCATGTTAAACTGATCCTGCAAAATAAACACAAGAACAAATTTGACAGGTTGTGCTCCGGATTAAAAGTTTTTCTGAACCGGCACCTCATCATCCTTAAGTCCTTGTCATTTCTGTCTTCTGGAAAGTCTGGGTCAATAGACCAACTTCATAATCAATTTGTTGACATTGGTTTCTCATAGAAATATTGTGAAGAATAATTCATTTGATTCAGCTCCCAATGCTTAACAAAAATATTAATCTTGAAATACTCATCTGATTTTCAGCCGGCTTGAAGATGTAGAACTTGCCGGTTTATCATTGCCAAAATTGCCGGTTTGTCAATATTGATGGCATTGGGTCATAATTCTTTCTAACATCAAGCTTGAAAGCATACCTTCCTTATATGCATATCTTGTAGCCCCCAAGTCTTAAGAAGGGAGCATAGTAACAGCTTAAGACTTGCTTCAATATAAATTTTGCAACCTTGAAGAAATCCAGTTTGTTCATCTCAATCACTAGTCAAAACTGAATATTCCACATATGTAGCCCCCAAGTGTCGGGTTGTCATGCTTGCAGCAACCTAGGACTTGTAATTGCCTTATGCTCATAAAAATGTTAACCAGTGTAGCCCCCAAGGGTCGGGTCATTATGCAATAATGAGCAGGGACTTTGTAGATATGATCATGTAGACTTGAACCGCAACATGTAGCCCCCAAAGGCCGGCTCAGCAAGACAACACCGAGCTGGGATTTCATTGAAAATAACATCATATGATGTAGCCTCCATCATAGTGCTTGAACCCACGACCACAAGGTTAAGAGCCTTGTGCTCTACCAACTGAGCAATGGACCCTTCAATATAATGGATTAAGGCTTGTGTACTTTGAATTTTTGACAGGAGCAATTAGTAGCCCCCAAAGGCCGGCTCATTGTGGTGAGTCGGGTCTTTAATAAGGCGAGCAAAAAATTACTTTGCATTAGCCCCCAAGTGTCATGGTGCATGCTTGCAGTGACTTGGGACTTCCATATTTGATATTATCATGATTTGAATAATGTAGCCCCCAAGTGTCGGGTCGTGTGCCTACAGCGACTCGGGACTATTCCTTCCATTGTAGAATAAATCATATCTATTGATGAAGAAATAATAACCTTTGCGCTGAAGCGACTTTGAAAATCTCAATCATTCAATACTGGTTATAACAACCATAATAAAAAAAACAGCCATATCTGGCTATTAAAGACTGGAAGAATATAACCTGGCGTGAAAGCAATCACAAGATCTTGTCTGTTGATGAGTAAACCCAGAGTTTAAATACTCGGTGGCTCTTGGCCGATGGCGACTTAATGCACATCCATTGTAATGCGGGATTTTTGTAACCCAGCGGCTTATAGCCTTTGTGAAAGTCAATAATTGATAACCCTTTTGAAACACCAATTTCAATCTTTGATGATGGGCTTGAACTTAATCATTTATGTAAGTCATAGCTCCGCAAATCCTGTACAGAGTTTAAACAACATATGCCCTGATGACTTAACGTCAAAAGCCAGGGCGGTAACAACCCAAACATAATATAGCTTTATGCAATTATGGAAAAGACTAGAATTAAGGCCATTCCAGCCTAAACATACTGGCAACTTAAAGTTAAAAGCCAGGGCGGGTTATCAAACCTCGCATATTCATATAACCAGGAACACATACCTGTAGGATTGATTTATACTGTTGGCTTACATTGCCATACCCAGTGAGGGTAACAATCCAATTATTTAAAGCACATGAATTCAAATGGCGCAATCCAAAATATACTGGCGACTTAACTTCCAAAGCCAGGCGGGTTACCAAACCTCGCATATTCATCCAGCAATTTAAAAATATACTTGGAAAATGGGCTCAAATTGCCGGCTTACATCGCCACATCCAGTGAGGGTGACAGCCAAAAGTTTTATAAGCGCATAATCCCAATTGCGCAATCCAAAGTATAATGGCGACTTAAAGTCCATAGCCAGGGCGAGTTATCAAACCCAAAATATTCGTACCATTATTGAAAGACATACCTGTAGATTAATACCATGGTGATGCCTGTTACAATTATAATCCGGGGCCAGTATCAACCCTTAGTCACGAAATATCATCATTTTGATTTCCCAAGGCAAAAATATCTTGGCGACTTAAAGTCTGCTATCAGGGAGGGTTATCAAACCCAAAGATGCTCAATGATGAGTCATATAATCAAGGCTACATGGCCTATGAAATCGTTCATACTGTCGGCTTACAGCGCCATATGCAGTAAGGGTAATAGCCCAAAGACTTAGAGTGCAACACCCTGTTCAATTTATTCATACTGCCGGCTTACAATGCCATACGCAGCAAGGGTAACATCCCAAAGACTTAGAGTGCAGAGCTCCATGCGTATAATCAAATCATACTAGCGACTTATCGTCCAAAGCCAGTCCGGGTTATCAAAACTCTAGATAGATTCAAATGTGAATCACAAGGATCAAGGCGACGTGGCCTGAATCAATTTCAAACCATATATCAATATAGTACAAATGATGAACCTCAAAAAGTGTTCAAAACAAAAACAAATCAGAAAAATCAAGGCCTTCATAGGCTGCCAAGCCTCAGTATCAAGTACTATTCAACGGGCCGCACAGCCACTAAGTTAATCCTTAATTCAAACCTGTAAGCCGGGTCTCACATGACCATTCGCCGTTTTAACTTTGACAAGTTCAGATTCTTTATAAGATTGACTGTCAAGAGTAAGGTGAGCCATTCCAGGATTACCTGGTCGGAGTGGCATGCATACAAAGGCAGGATAAGCCGGATTTTTGGTGAATACACCTGGCGTCCATGCCTATTAGAAGGGACAATCAAAGCTTTGTTTCATTAAACAAGAAGCCCCCAAGTAATTTTTCAATCCAGACGTATAAGCCGGACCAATAGGGTAGTCATAGTTATGCTCAATGAGCAGGAAGCCCCCAAGTATTTTTTTAACAAGCCATCAAGGCAGGTTACCTATGTTTGAACTGCACATTATAGCAAGTTCTCTTTGGTAACAATTCAACTTGGGCAGAAAACCCCCAAGTTATTTGTAATCAAGGCGTATAAGCCAGATTAGTAGGGTAGTCATAGCTATGATCAATGAGCAGGAAGGCCCCAAGTAATTTTTAACAAGGCGTGTAAGCCGGATCAAGAGGGTAATCACAGCTATGCTCAGTGAGCAGGAAGCCCGCAATTGACCAATAATGTGATAAGTCAATAAGGCAGGATACACATGTTTGAACCGTGCATCATAGCAGCAAGTTCTCTTTGACAACCTTTAATTTTTCCTGAGAACTCGAACTTGCGAGAGATGGATTCTTTTTGAACCGGAATTGTAAACCGTATATTGAGAGCTTCAAAGCTTTGTGAGAGACAGATTTCCCTTGAGCCGGATTTTAAACCAAAATATTTCATTTTAAGCCAGAAATTTTTATCAATATGGCAATAGCCTCCAGAACTGGGTTATCTTCCCTTCAATGACCTTGAGCTCTTGAATTTTCTGAAACCGGCCAATTCTGTCGAGTCATGTCATTGTAGCCCCCGAGTTTTAAGACGACTCCAGGAGTTGTCTTGAGATTCTCCATATTTGACCGTGATATAAACCGGTAAGAATCATTCAACGGATCAGTAATATAATAGTCCCTTTTGCAGTAGACAACTTGTCCTGCGTTGGAGAACTTGCAAGCCAGAATAATTGCTCTTTTAAAGAAAGCACTATATAATATAAAAATATACTAGATGGATTTCACCTGATATGTCAGGCCAGAAATTATCCACCGCGGAGTTGATGATCACCATGGTGAAGCTGAAATCAATCACGGCCGAGTCGGCCGCGGGAGCAGACAGATGAGCAGGCCGCGGTGTTGTAAGTCAGCGCGGACGGGCGAGTCAATCGCAGGCGCGGCAAGCTACGCGGACGGGCAAATCAACCACGTCATATTGATATAAATTGGGCCGTAAAAACGGCGGTTTGCACATATATTCGTCGAGCATCATGACACGGTCTGATGCTAGTGCATGATAATGATGGCGTGAACTATACATCCATGACACGACCATTGCTCTTCAGTGAACAATTGTCCTACATCAAAAAACATCACGCTGGCAGCGAGGGAGGGACTCCTTGGCTCTCACTCGATTTCCTGGATGGCTCCTCTCTCCTCCCTCCCTTCCCTCCCTCCCTCCCCTCTTCCTCGCCTTGGTAGATCTGCTCCCCGCCCTTCCCCGGTGGCCGGTGCCTAGTCGCCCTCCCCTTCGCGTGCAGCTGCTCTCCCCCTCTCCCCCCATGTTTCCCCGCAAGTGGGGTTCTCCCCTCCCTCCTCTCCGCTGCCGGTGCTTGGAACTCGCTTTTGGGCCTTGGTGTCGGATGAGGAGGATTCGCAGTCTCCTTCCTCCTCCCCTGGTGGTGCGGTGACCTGCTCTGGGGGGCGGGGGTGGCCTGCACCGCCCCTCGCCTTCGTAAGTTCGCCCCCGGGGGTCGGGGCCGGCCGGTGGTGGTGTCTCCGTCGGTCGACGGCTGGATTCGGATCTCGCGGCGTCGGTGTAAATCTGGTAAGTTTGCGGTTGCATCTCCTGCTCCTTGTGTCTTGGGTTGTTCTCCTGATGGGGAGCTTGGAGGCTCTCCATCTCCATCTCCGTCTTCGGCTGTTGTGGCTTCGTCGCCGGTGGCGGCGACGGCGGGGCCGGTGGTCGCTCCGTGTAACCTAGATCCAGATCTCCGTGTGGTGGCCTCCGGCCTACGGGCCTGCTCTCCGTGTGGGCCGGCTGGGCCTGTCAGGGTGGTGTTGGCTAGTGGGCCTCCCCCCCTCCCTCTCTTCGGTGGTCGACTTTCCCCCTCTCGTTTCTTTTTGCCCAGTTGGGCCCAACGCCCGGCTACCGGCTCCTCATCCTCCTTCGGCCCATTTGACGAGTCGGGCCCAAGGGGGCACGGCTCGCTCGGGCTATATATGGATCCCACGCGGTTCAGTTCCCCCCTGCTAGGGTTTCCTACTCCCGCCTCTGATCTGCGCTGCTACCGCCTTCCCATCCGTCGCATCATTAGATCCCCCCACCGCCACCCCTCCTTCTTCCTTTTGCTGCGGTGATCTCCATGGAAAAACCAGGGGCTCTTCATGTGAGGCGCTTTCTGGTAGCAAGCGGCACCGCGAGGACTCCCCCGCCTCTGCGGTGGATCTGGAGCTTGAGGCCTCGCTCCGCTCCAAGCTGGAGTCGGAGCAGGCGGTGCGCGAGCAGGCGGCTCGTGCCCGCGAAGCCTGGGCTTCGGGTCCGGAGCGGGTGCAGAGCTCGGAGAGGGATGGGGTGACTGGATCTGGTCCGCAGGGCTCTGGGTCTAGTCCTTCTCCTTCTCCGGTGCTGGATCCATGGGAGGCGGCGGTGGCCTCCGGTGGTGGGGTGTCTTCGTCCTCGGCTTCCCTTCCTGTTCAGGGTGCGGGGCGTGGCTCGTCTGCCCCGTCTCGGCCCCCTGCCTCCCCCGCCTCCTCGCTCGTTTGGGGCTGGATCTGGTTTTCGTCCGCCGCCTCAATCCTTCACGGGGCCGGCGCGTCGGCCACCTGGTCCGGCCTCGGGGGCGCCCCTCCCTCCGGGCATGGGGGATGGGATTCTTCCTCCTCCCTCGTTGCATCAGCAACCCCGTCCCTCTCCTTCCTCCCACAGCAACCCTTCGGCGCTCACTTGCTTCGCTTGCCACAGACCGGGGCACTTCCAGTCTCGCTGCACCAATCCCCCATTCTGCTTGATATGTCGCTCTGATGGTCACCTCACGGTCAACTGCATGGAGAGGCAGAAGCCTCCCGCGGTCTTCCAGTTCGTTCTGGGCCTCCCTGGCTGCTCCTTCTTCGCTTTTGATGGTGACCTGCCTGTTCGGGAGGTGGCACCTGCGCTGTCCAATGCGGCGATTGTCTCTGTCAAGGACCAAAAGATCTCGCCCCAAACCCTTCTGGGAGGGCTTCGCATTTGGGATGTGGCTGGATGGGACTGGCAAGTTGTATAGTTATCGGACTTTGACTTCTCTGTGGTGTTCCCCTCCAAAGAATGCTTGCGTATGATCGCATCCTGCACCAGTTTCACCTTGCCTCTCAACCAACTGGTGGTTTCTGTTAAAGCGGCTTCCTACAATGGTACTGCAGTTGGCCCTCTCTCTCAAGTGTGGGTGTTGGTCGATGATTTGCCTGCTGGTCTGCGCTCGTCTGCTTTTCTCATGTCCTTTGGGGTTCTAATTGGGAAACCCATTGAGGTGGATGAGGAGTCTCTGAACAAGGTTGGTCCTGCTAGGATGAAGGTTTGGTGCGTTGATCCTGAACGGGTGCATGGCTTTATTGATGTTTACCCATCTCCCAATGGCATCAAGCTGCGGGTTCGGGTGGAGGGGGCGGCGGCGGCTTTCCAAGCTCCACCTCCCCCCCCTCCTCCTGTTAATCCTTCGGATAAGCATGACAAGGAAGGGGATGGTTCCTTTGGTGGCCCTAATCAGAGCTTTGGGTCTAATCTCCGCTTCACTCAATCCGAATGGGATGGCCTGGCAGACTCAGAACGGGAGTTGTTTCAATCTCAAGCGCCTTGTGGTGATGCCCCTCGAGATGACTCGGTGATCCCCCCTGCTGCTCAGAATGCTCCAACTGCTGTCGCTGATCTGCCAAAGGCTCTGCCTTGCTCGGCTACTCCTGTGTCTGGTGCTTTCTCCAATCTTCCTGCTCGCCCTCTCTCCCCCACCCGCTCGGGAATTGAAGATCTTCCTGTCTCTCCTGCTCATGATATGGTGGAATCCCAGCCCCCCTCGAAGAAGAAATCCTCAGTTCGCAAGTACTCGGCTAAGAGCCGGAACTCGTCGGGCTCGAAGCAATCCATGACGGGGATTTGTCGCCGTCTTGATCAAGATCTGAGCTCCATGTCCCGCTCGGGCCCCCATGTTAGCTCTCCTGTTGCGCGGTCGCCTGCTATCCGCTCCCCGGTGTCCACGGCCCGCAAAGGTAGGCGGGTGGCGCATTCTGGTGGTTCTATCCTGGAAAGGGCGGAGAAGCGGGCTGCGGCGAAGGACCTCCCTCCCCCAGGTACCTCACCATCCCCATCTATTGCTGTTTCTCCGGTTCGGGTGGTTTTACCTTCGATGTCTGATGATCATCTTTTAAACATTATGTCGGATGTGGGTGTGGTGGTTGATTTTTCTGTTGGTTCTCCTAGTTCGCTTCTTGCCATTATTCGGGCTAATGAATTGGCTCAGGCATCCATTGCGAAAGCCAAAGAGGCTGTTGCCTCGCGGGTCGCGGATGCTGGCTGTGCTGTGGGGGAGGCTTCGGGTGCTGGTAGTGGCCAGTCCCCTTCCTGCCTTGCCAAGAGGGGCGCTAATAAATGTTCTAAATCCTGCATGGCCCCCTGCAGGTCGAGTCTCCGTATCAAGAACCTTTCGTATAAATGAGGGCTTTATTCTGGAATATCAGGGGGTTCGGTGCTAGGGGGCGCCATGACCAACTTAAAGATCTGGTTCGTTCTAATTCTATTGATTTTGTGGGGCTGGTTGAAACTTTTAAGGATTCCTTCTCCCCTAGTGAGCTTTTTGCTATTGTGGGTATGGATAGATTTCATTGGCAATTCTTGCCTGCTTCGGGCCACTCTGGTGGGATTTTGATTGGCTCTAATAAGGATATTTTTGATTTTGTTGCTTTTGATCATGGGTTTTTTTGGGCCAGTGTTGTTCTCTCTCACAAATCTATGAATACCCTCTGTGAGTTTATCATTGTTTATGGGCCTGCGGATCACTCTCTTTCAAACCTTTTCCTTAATGAACTCTCGATCAAGATTGAGTCCTGTAATCTACCGATGGTTATTGGGGGAGACTTTAACCTGCTGCGATGCCCTCTTGACAAGAATAATGATAATTTTTCTTGGTCTTTAGCCAATGCTTTTAATGACTTCATTAGTACTAACGCTATCCGTGAGCTTCCTCGGGGGGGAGCTCGCTTTACCTGGTCTAATCATCAGGCTAACCCTATTAGATCCGTGCTTGATCGTGTTTTCCTATGTCCCAGGTAGGATTCCTTGTTCCCTAGGTCCTCTCTTTTGGCAAAATGCATTGTCGGGTCTGACCATACTCCCTTGATTCTTGACGATGGTTCCATTTGCAATAGACCTCCGGCTAGATTTCAGTTTGATGCTTCATGGTTGTCAGTAGATGGCTTTGTCGATATGGTCGCTGCGAAGATTTCCCAATCCCTTTCTTCCAACCTCCGCTCTTTTGGCCCTCTGGATGACTGGCAGTCGTGCTCCTATGCTTTACGTAAATTTCTTAGAGGCTGGTCGCGTAACCGTGCGGCGGAGGATCGTCGCACCAAAGCTTTTCTTGAAAATCAGATCCTCGAGCTGGATCGTACTGCTGACTCTATTGGGCTCTCTGACGATGGATAGACCGTTCGTTATAATCTGGAGGCTGCTCTGTTGCAGCTGCACCATCAAGCTGAGATTTACTGGCGCTAGAGGGGCACTCTTAATTGGACTCTCAAAGGGGACGCTCCTACTGCCTATTTTTTTGTGATTGCGAATGGTAGGCGTAGGCGCTGTGATATTAACAGTCTGATGATTAATGGTGTGCGCTCTTCTGATCAGTCTGTGATTCTGGCTCATGTGGTGGATTTCTTTTCGTCTTTGTTAGGGGCTAAACCTCAATCGGGCCTGTCCATTTCCCCCCACCTTTGGAGTTCTGGTCTTAAAATTACCCCCGAGGAGAATGCCTCCTTGATGATTCCGCTCTCTGATCAGGAAATTTGGGATGTGGTTAACTCTGCTAATCCCAATACTGCGTCCGGGCTAGATGGCTTTTCCATTCCTTTCTTTCAGAAATTTTGGCCCCAGTTGAAACAGTTGGTATGTAACGTTATTCAGGGTTTCTGTCTTGGTACTGTCGATATCTCTCGCCTGAATTACGCTATAATATCCCTGATTCCGAAGGTCAAGGGTGCTGATGTTATTTCACAATTTCGGCCTATAGCGTTGATCAACAACTTTGCCAAATTCCCTTCCAAAGGCTTTGTGAATTGTCTGTCTCCGGTTGCTCATAGAGTTATTAGCCCCTTTCAATCTGCTTTTATCAAAGGGCGCTTCATCCTAGACGGTATTCTTTCCCTTCATGAGATTGTTCATGACCTTCATGCGCGGAAAGCTAAAGCGATTATTCTTAAGTTAGACTTTGAAAAAGCGTATGACTCGGTTAGTTGGCCTTTCCTCAAGCAGGTCCTTGTTGCTAAAGGCTTCGACGGTGCTTATGTTCATCGTATCATGCAGCTGGTCTCGGGTGGTCATACTGCTGTTGCTGTGAATGGCGCTATTAGCAACTTCTTTGCGAATGGCAGGGGCCTTCGCCAAGGGGATCCAGCCTCCCCTGTTCTATTTAACTTTGTGGCCGACACCTTCTCTTGCATGCTCTCCAAGGCGGCCCGATGTGGGCACATTACCCCTGTGATCTCCCATCTACTTCCGGAAGGTGTCTCCCATCTGCAATACGCAGATGATACAATCATCTTGGTGGAATTGGATAATGCATGTATTGCCAATCTGAAATTCATCTTGTTGTGCTTCGAAGCAGTTTCGGGTCTGAAGATCAATTTCGCCAAGAGCGAGGTTCTGGTTACGGGTGTGGACGGGGCGGAAGCCTTGCGGGTTGCCAGGCTCCTTAACTGCTCTTTAGGCTCTTTCCCTTTCAAGTATTTAGGTCTTCCTATTTCTCCTGTTATGCTTCATGCGAATGACTTCGCTCCGGTGGTTGCTAAAGTAGGGAACAAGGTGCTCCCTTGAAGGGGTAGATATAATACCAATGCCGGCAAAGTGGCTCTAATCAATTCTTGCTTATCCTCTCTCCCTATGTTCCTTATGGGCTTCTATCTTCTCACGAATGGCATGCATTCTGGCTTCGACAAACATAGGGGTGGCTTCTACTGGAATTCTGTTGATAACAAAAGAAAATATAGGCTGGTTAAGTGGCAACTTATGTGTAAGCCTAAAAACCTTGGGGGGTTAGGCATTATTAACACTCGGGTGATGAACATCTGTTTGCTTATCAAGTGGTGGTGGAAAATTATGACTGTGGGGGACGGGTCGCTGTGGTTTTCGATTCTTAAGGCCAAATATTTCCCCCACTCCAACCCTATGTTTGCTTCCGCGCGGCGTGGTTCTCAGTTTTGGAAAGCCCTTGTTAAAGTTAGGCCGATTTTTTTGGAGCACGTCATGTTTTCTGTGGGTAATGGGTCTGCTGTTCGTTTTTGGTTGGATTGGTGGTCTGGGGATGCCCCACTTGCTATGAGCTTTCCGATTCTGTTTTCTTATTGTCCCAATCCGCAGATCTCCATCGCGGAGGTGGCTGCTAATAATTGGGATTTGGCTTTCCGTCGGGCTCTGTCTCCTGAAGAGTTGGAAGATTGGCAAAGTCTCTCTGCCCTCTTCCCCTTGCTCTCGGAGTCGGCCGACTCGGTGATTTGGCCACATTCGGCCTCTGGTAAATTTTCGGTTAAGTCGTTGTATTCTAGACTCATTGGTGGTACCCCCTCGGCTAGATTCTCTTATGTCTGGAAATCAAGGGTACCTACTAAAATTAAGATTTTTCTCTGGCAAGCCTTTCGTGGTCGCCTTCCTACTGCTGATCAGATCAAAAAACGCAATGGGCCGGGCTCGGAATTCTGTAACTTGTGTGGGGCCTTGGAAAACTCAGATCACATCTTTTTCAACTGTGTACTTGCCAAATTAGTTTGGTCCTGCGTCAGATCTTGGCTTTGGGTTTCCTGGAATCCCTCCTCTTTCTCTGATATTAGAACTCTAGCCAATACCTTGGTCGGGGTCACCAAGAGGGTATTTTGGGTTGGCTTGGGAGCCTTATGCTGGGCCTTATGGAACATTAGAAACAAATTTACTATTGAGCTTTCCTTCCCATCTAAGCCTGTTGATGTCCTTTTCAAAACATGTATATTCTTGCAGCAGTGGAGATCATTGACTAAGGAGCCTGATCGGGACGCCCTGGACCTGCTCATCGACAAAATTCGGGCTTCGGCTTCTCAGATCTCCGGGACGAACCCTGTTGTATAATCTGGTGCTATAGTTTGCGGACATTAGGTCTCTCTCCTTCCCCGGCCTGCGCGCTGTGTATGGCAGTTGCCTGTATCGTGCTTGCTTTGGTTTCTCTTAAACTCCTCTGTGTGGCTATGTTATCCTGTGAACCTGTGGTATCCGTGATGCTGCCTTGTGGCTTTATCTATAAAGTCGGGCCTTGGCCTTTTCTCTAAAAAAAACATCACGCTCCGGAGTAATTTTTCTCAGAGGAATGAAAATATATCAATAAAAATAGATCGGATAGATTTCACCTGATGCATTTGCATTTGGACCACAGATGATCTGTGCACAGGCTAAAATTTAATTGGGTCCAATAGCACTGTGCATGTGCTAGTATTTTAGTCTTGATGGGTTATTACTACTAGTAGTATAACTCCCTCACCGTATGATCATCGGATGTACTGTAAGTACTAGTTGATTTTGCCTCCGTCTTATTGTGAGAAAGTGGAGATGGCAGTGCCTAGCATCCCACGCAGGCTGCCACTGATTTCCTTTTGAGAAAAATTAACTGTAGATCCATGTATTTGAGCTGGCTGACACTTAAATACCACTACTTCAAAATACCCGAAATACAGTCCATGTACTTACGCAGGTGTTCACTTTGGTCCATATATACGAATTGAGCTACGTATTTGCTGACTTGGCCGAGTCAACCGTTGACAGCTGTGCTTTGACCGCCACTTGTGCAGCACCTGTCCACTTGTGCGTTAATAGTAGATGGCTGGAGGTTTTTTTTTGCAAATGCTCCTTCTCCTCCCAGGTAACCCCCGCCCGCCCGCCCCTCTCTCACGCGCCGTTCCTCCGCACGGCCCCGCATTCCCCTGCTCCGCCTCGGCAGCTCCGTCCGCGTGCCCCCGCCCGACGACGCCAACCCCTGCGGGAGGGGCGTCCACGAGCGCGCCGTCCTCGCCCACCGCCTCCTCGCCCTCGCCGCCTCCCCGCCGGCGCTCTGCTCCTCTCGGTGTGGATGGCGGTCGGCCGCGCCGAGGCCGCCGCGCTCGCCGCGGGCGCCAAGGCCGAGGGTCTGGCGTCCCCTGCTCCGCCCCTCTCCCAGGTAATCCCAGAGAAACAAATGAGACGACGACCATGGCTCCTCTCCAAGCTCTCTCTCCTCCGCCCTCGTCCTGCTGCTCCTCGCGCAGCACGCGCGCACGGTGAGGGCGAGCACGCTGGAGGACACGTGCAGCCTCGTCGGCACCGGCGGGGCGCAGGACTACGACTTCTGCGTCAAGACGCTGGGGGCGGACCCGGCGAGCGCGACGGCCGACGAGCTCGGCCTGGCCATCGCGTTGAGGATGGCCATGGCGACCGCCAAGGACACCGGCGACCGCATCGCCCGGCTGCAGGCCGCCGAGACGTCGCCCCGGCGGCGGCTGGCCCTGGACGAGTGCGCCAAGGATTACGCCTAGACCGTGCGCCGGCTGGGGCGCGCCGCCAAGGACTTCGCCGCGGGCGGGGACGAGGACAGGCTGACGGAGTCGGAGGCGACCACCTTGCTGGGGGACGTTCGTGACACGCCGGCGCGCTGCGACAAGGCGTTCGTCCTCTGGGCCGGCGAGAGGTCGCCGCTGACCGACGCGGGCCGCGAGCTCGACGACGTGATGGTGCTGGCGTTTAATATCTTGTGGCATAGCTTAAACCACGGGGCAAAATGAGCAAGTAGCACCAGGCCTTCTTCTACCTCCGGAAGAAAAATTATCATCTTTCCGGACAGTAAAATTTGTAATGTGCAACAAATATAATAATAACTTGCAAAATTTCCAATGAAGAACGATGTGGTGTAATCAGTATTTATTTATTTCAAAAATGAAGCTGAAGATTTCTCTCTGATTTACAAGAGTTCAGATCAGGCGAGGAAGGTTACCGTTCGATTCGCAAAAATGGCAATCCTACTCTTACTCTAGACCTTTCACGTTCAGTTGATCTCAACCAAAATTCGGCTCGCAGTGGAAGGCTAGGCCTAGGCGTGCAGCAAAGTGTGAAGCTAGGCGCGGAGAGTAAACTGGTCCCTTGGCCCGGCCTCTGCATGTGAATGATCTTTAATTCTTTATGCGTGAGCGGAGTCGCCGGAGTGAACTGGATTCGAATCGAGCGAGAGAAGCGAACGAAGGCACGCAAATACAGCAGCAACGGGGAAACGGGTAGAACACCATGAATCATGACGACTAAACCATCGAAATCGAGAACCCAACCAGCCATCGGCACATACAGTGCTTCTTCTTCCCATGCACGCACTCCCTAAGTTACATCATGGACCTTCAGACGTGCGGGCACGCCAATTCAGTTCGGATACAACGCGCGCACACACACACTTCACCCTAACACGAACACGATCGACGACGACGGTAGCTACGCCGGCTGGTTGGCTGGCTGATGGATCATCTAGTTGCTGGACACGGCGGCCCACGCAAAGTTGCAGTGCAGAGTAGCCATGCTCACGAACGCCAGCACCTGCGCGGGGACGAGGATCCCCGTCGCCAGGTCCACGGAGCAGCCGGACGTGTACCGGAGGCTGTAGTGGGAGGCGGCGAAGGCGAAGAGGCAAGAGGCGGCGCAGAGGGCGACGGCGAGGAGGAGCGTCGCGCGCAGCGCCGCCCGGCGCCCCCGGCCCGCGACGGACGCCAGACCCTCGGCCTTGGCGCCCACGGAGAGCGCGGCGGCCTCGGCGCGGCCGACCGCCATCCACACCGAGAGGAGCAGAGCGCCGGCGGGGAGGGCGGCGAGGGCGAGGACGGCGCGCTCGTGGACGCCCCTCCCGCAGGGGTTGGCGTCGTCGGGCGGGGGGACGCGGACGGAGCTGCCGAGGCGAAGCAGGGGAATGCGGGGCCGTGCGGAGGAACGGCACGTGAGAGAGGGGCGGGCGGGCGGGGGTTACCTGGGAGGAGAAGGAGCATTTGCAAAAAAAACCTCCAGCCATCTACTATTAACGCACAAGTGGACAGGTGCTGCACAAGTGGCGGTCAAAGCACAGCTGTCAACAGTTGACTCGGCCAAGTCAGCAAATATGTAGCTCAATTCGTATATACGGACCAAAGTGAACCCCTGCGCAAGTACATGGACTGTATTTCGGGTATTTTGAAGTAGTGGTACTTAAGTGTCAGCCAGCTCAAGTTTTGTGACCTATGGTGAATTTTTCTCTTTCCTTTTTAGCGTCTGTCGGGTGACTCGACGGGTCAATGTAAACCATGGATGGTAGAAATTCGGCCTGCGTGCCTGTTCAGTAGTCAGTTTTGCGGAACGAACACCGCCGTAAAATGATGCTTGCACGATCTCTCTCTCTCTCTCTCTCTCTCTCTTTTTCTCTCTTTTTTTTAAAAAAAATCACCACCGGAAGCTAGGCCTTATAATGTGTCTTCAGAAAACCCTGATGCAATCTTGGCAATTCTGACGGAGCTTTGTCCTCCTCCAAAGATGGATTTTTCTCAGTATTAGCCAAAGGGTTGTCTTGCCTTGTATAGAAATACTAACACACCCTTCCAGCCGTGTACCTGCCATAAACGACGACCGGACACGCTTGCAGGGGCGGTGCGCCGTGGTGCTAGAAGCTAGCAGGAGGCTCGAGGCCGTGCCACGGCAGAGGAGGTGAGGCTGGCCAGGTACAGTGCAACGACGACTCGCTGGCGGCCACGGCGGCTCAGAGATGGCGGCTCAAGGGTCAAGGCGAGGTTGGCGACTCGGCAGCCGGGACCGGTCACGGCAAAGGCGCAGCTTGGTGACGAAGCGACGCGGAGGTGAAGCGGCGAGGTGGCAGCGGCTCAGCCTGGCGCGACGCAGGCCCGGGCCCAGGGGTGTGCGGCCGGTGCGGCCGCACAAGGCCTCCAGCTGGCAAGGGCCCCCAAAGAGACCTCCTCGCTGGCGCCTTAAGCGCCAGTAGACGAAACCAGCGCTCACGCGGCTCTCTACATGGGCCGGCCCGAGAATGAGCGGACGAGCTCGCGCACCACGCGTGCTTCCCCTCGATCGCTAAAAAAAAGCTCGATCGTTTTGTGGTTGACTGATAGTGCTAGACCGGTTAACCATTGACTTTAGAGATTTTTTCTTCAAAAATTCAGAAAATAGAATTCAAGAATAAAAATGATCACAGATTCTAAAAAGTTCACTGATTTTCAATAAAAGTTCATCAAACTTTACAAAAAGTTCACGAATTTGATAAAAGTTCACCGATTTTGAAAAAAAATAATGAATTTTTCTAAAAAAGTTCATCGGTTTGGAAAAAGTTCACACATTTTGAAAAAAGTTCATTGAATTTGAAAAAAGTTCATCCACTTTCCATTAAAAAAGTTCACAAATTTGAAAAAAAGTTCATCATTTTGAAAAAAGTTCACGATTTTGAGAAAAGTTCACGAATTTGAAAAACAAGTTCATCGCTTTTGAAAAAGTTCATCTACTATATCAAGAAAAAGGTTCACGAATTTCGTTCACAAAAAAAAGTTCGCGACTTCGAGAAAAAGGTTAAAGGGACAGAGAAAAAAATGAAGAAAGAAGGAAAAAAAGGCTAAACAAACCACGTTGTAACACTTGAGGTTTGTTGGTCGGGTGGTTATGGCGTTGAATTCCTAAGAATCCCGTCGCCGGTTCGAATCCTGGGTTGCACGCACTTTTTCTCTTTTTATAGAAACTGAGAACGAGCATATGGGCCGGCCCGCTATAGAAACCTAGCGTACAGGTAGGGTATGCGCCGTGTACCAAAATGCCTATATTCGGCGCTTAAGGCGCCGAATAGGATTTGGCCCAAATTAGAGAGCTCCTAACCGGCGCTCTCAGCGCTGGTTCCTGGCATTTTCTAACGGGCGTCTTAAGCGCCCGTTTCTTCGATTGCCGCAAACGGGCGCATACCCCGCGCCGCGCTGGGCCGGCCCGTTTCATTCTTTTTCTTTCTCTTAAAAAAGAGCAGCAAAAATCTTATTGCGAATGTAAGGTCTTGAACTCACGACCTCGCTGTTGAAATCGTAGCACACTAACCAAACGACCACGATACAGATTGTGTCCATGTACTTATTTTCGCTCTTTTATTTACGTAGGCCGCGAGAGCCCACAAACCAGATTTCACCGCTCGCTGATTTCTGGGCGTTTTTTATTTTATTTCTGGTTCCTTTTTTCTTTTTCTTTTCTCATTTTCCTTTTTATATTTTCTTTAAAATGCGAATTTTTTAAAAAAATTGAAAATTTTAAAATGGAAGGAACTTTTATCAAATCGATAAACTATTTTTAAAATTCGATGAGAATTTTAAAATCCATGACCTTTTTAAAATTTGAACAATTATTGAGAACATGAACAAAAATTTATATACGACGAGCGATTTTCAAATATACACTAAACATTTTTTCGGTGTACGATGAACAATTTTTAACTACACAGTGAACATTTTTGTGATATACATTGAAATAATTTAAAATATATTATAAATTTTTATATATTAGATGAACAAATTTTATACATTGAACATTTTTGTAATATAATCTGAACAATTTTTAACTACACATTGAACAATTTTGTGATATGCGCTGAAAAACTATTTAAATATTCATTGAACATTTTTTGATGTACACTGAACTTTCCTTACTAACCTTTTCAAAATTTCATGAGCTTTCAAATCCATGAACTTTTTCCTGAAATGAGTGAACATTTTTGAATACATAAATCAATTTTTAAAACAAATTCGTGAAACTTCTTTTTTTTTGTTAGTTGGTGTACGATGAACAATTTTTAACTACACAGTGAACATTTTTGTGATATACATTGAAATAATTTAAAATATATTATACATTTTTATATATTAGATGAACAAATTTTATACATTGAACATTTTTGTAATATAATCTGAACAATTTTTAACTACACATTGAACAATTTTGTGATATGCGCTGAAAAACTATTTAAATATTCATTGAACATTTTTTGATGTACACTGAACTTTCCTTACTAACCTTTTTAAAATTTCATGAGCTTTCAAATCCATGAACTTTTTCCTGAAATGAGTGAACATTTTTGAATACATAAATCATTTTTTAAAACAAATTCGTGAAACTTCTTTTTTTTTTTGTTCGTTGGTTTTTTTTTTGGAACAACGCGGCTTCAGTTACGTATTAATAGTTGCACGGTAAAGTCAGCATGTCGAAGGCAGTAGCTCGTCGGTGCGAGTTCGAATCCTTGCTGCTGCTCGCACCAACATTTTTAGTGTTTTTTACGCAGTGTATTTTACGTTGGCGCTTCACGAGGGCGGTGCAGTGGGCGCCAATTGTGTTAGCGGCGCAGAAGGCGCCCTATAGGAGCTCCCTTCCTCGTACTGGCGCCCGAAGTCGATGCGAGTGGGCCGGCCCAGCGAAATTCAATCGTTACAGGGGTAGCGCGAAAAAAATGGAAAAAACACCTAAAATTAAATGTTTCTCGACGAGATTCGGTCACGCGCCTTAAGAATTGTGAACGCGCATGGCTAACCACCTGACCTACTCTGCGGTACTTATAAACAACAGGGAGAACATTAAAAATACATTTGTAGTCGCGGAATTTATTCCACATGTAAACTTTACTCCATCGCTTTGACTTTTATTTTTTTAAAACATTTTAGAAAAAGCTCATGAATTACAGAAAAGTTCTTTTGTTTTGAAAAATAAAATCAATTTTGAAAAACAGTTCGAGATTTTAGAGAAACATTTCTATCGATTTTCAAAAATAGTTCACAAATCTTGAGAAAAAATTTCAAAGATTTGAAAAAACTTCATCAAAAAATCAAAAAAAGTTCATCGATTTTGAAAAAAGGTCACCGATTTTGAAAAAAGTTCATCAATTTTGGAAAAAATAGTTCACGAAGTTGAAAAAAGTTCATCAACTTTTTACAAAAAAGGGGAAAAATTCATCAAATTTGAAAATAAGTTCATCAAAATTGAAGAAAACTTCATCAAATCTGCAAAAAGTTCATCGATACTGAAAAAGTTCATTGAAATTCGAAAAAAGTTCATCAAATTGGAAAAATAGTTCATCAAATTTAAATAAAAGTTCATCGAAATATAAAAAGAGTTCATCGATTTGAAGCAAACGTTCATTAAATTTGTTTAAAAGTTCATCGAAATACAAAAAGAGCTCATCGATTTGAAGCAAACGGGCGCCGAATAGGATTTGCCCACAAATTAGCAGCACATTAGCAACTAGGCCTACTCGAGCCAGCGGCCCGGATAGCGGCCCGGTCGCTAATCCATGGCCTACGAGAATACCCATCGTTCGCACTAACCCCAACGACGCAGCAGCCGGGCGACAGATGCAACCTGACGACGCAGCGGAGGAACGGCGGCCGCCGGCATCGGCAGCGCCCGCAACGCTGGCCGCAACAACCAGCAGGTAAATAGGGCAGGCACATGGCTGTATTCCAATGATGCGCCAGATCCACTTAATCAAATCAACTAATCACCATCACTTCATCCTCCAGAATAGGTACTAGCTTGCTTTTTGTTACTTTCCCTCTGAAGGAGAGACGAGGGACAGTTTGACCAGGTCACTTTTTAGAGAGAATTCCTTATTCGGCCCTTTCTTAAAGTTTAGTTCCTTATTTGGCCCAAAATAAATTTTCTTCTCTATTTGACATCTAAAGTAATTTTTGTTCCTTATATGACACTTCCGTCCATTTTCGACACTAACGGTGTTAAGTGTGAGGCAAAAAGACTGTTTTGCCCCTAATGTATTGTGTAACTATTCTGGATTTAATAAAAAGGCAATCAACTCATTCATGTTTTAGGGATGTTCAACGAATACCGTGCATGTATATACATGCTCTAATATTCTGGTTAGTACATCATGTGCGAGTGTGGCTGCAGAGTGGATGACCCACGGCGCTGGAGGCGCGCTCGGCCTTGGGCGTTCACGTAGACATGACACTGCTGGCACGTCTACCCATACCACAGTGGTGCCATGAGTTGCGGACGGCGCAGTCATTGCCTGCAATTCGTGACAGCCGCAATTAAATATGCGCCTTCGGTAGTCGGACATAGCACAGCTATGCCCGAGCTCATGAGTGAGGCCCTGGATGGAGCGATGGAGCGGCCCTGGGCGTCGTCATCTGCAGGTATGTAACTCGGTTTCGTCGAGCGGCCGTGGGCGTCGTCATCTGCAGGCCGCCGGAGTTGAGGTGCACATGCACACCAAGCACGCAGACAACCAGGTGGATTGATTCCACGTGAACCTATTACATGCACGTATACACGATCTGCACATACACAAGTAGCTACGTACCAAGCCGCCGGCTAACACACACCTGAGAACACGAGGCACACAACAAAGCGAGATTGGTTGGCCATAGCCACATGCCTGTCGTTTCTTTCTTCGGATTGATGATGATGATCTGGGTGCAAAAATATTACAGGGGTACACGATAGCCTACAAAGCTAACCTCCCATAACACGACTCGAATGATTGTTCCAGTCCAGGCCGGGCAGACTCTCTATCGTGCTTAATTCCAACAGAGGAGGCTCAGGCTACAGGCGTCGTTGTGCACGTGATGAACAAACCAAAATATGGTATGTATCGATCATGGATGTTTTGTATGGCAACCTAAGGAACAAAATATCGGACCATACCTATACATGCACAACATCCGTTGAACATCCATAAAACATGAGTGAACTGTTTGCTTTTTATTACATCCAGGATAGTTACACATTGCACTAGGGGCAACATGGTATTTTCACCTCACACTTAACACCGTTAGTGGCTAAAATGGACGGAAGTGCCATATAAGGAACAAAAATTATTTTAGGTGTCAAATAGGGTAGAAAATTTTATTTTGGGCCAAATAGGGAACCAAATTTTAAGAAAGGGCCAAATAAGGAATTCTCTCCATTTTTTACGTCCGTTAGTTCATCAGTCCCAATTCTACAAACAACTAGTAGAACGCCCGTGCGTTGCTACGGGCTGCAATGCATATGAATGAATCAAGAAATGATTAATGTTGTCTTCAAGATCCAAGGTTATTTCTCCCTCATACATTCAGGTGTGTTCGGACATTAGACAGGCGCCGAACGGGCTCCCAAATCCCGCCCATGTGTGAAGGAGAAACCTAATTGTCCGGACTATCCATCATGTTGTTCTATTTCAAAAATGTGTGTCAAAAATGGCATTTGCTTTGTATTCCTATAATGGCAAATTGGTCCTTTCCCACTCCTATCTTCCTCAGACCCCTTTCCCCTTTCCCCTCAACCTTCACTCTTTTATTTTTGTGCCATGACCCTCAGCCTTCATACTCTGGACCGTGTTTAATCTTTGTTTTTATGTTCTTATTCTTTCAACATATTATATTTTTTATTGACTCAAAATCCTTCTAACATCATTTTTGGAGAACAATCAATTGAATAAATAGAAAGCAATAATTTAATTGTTCATATTTTCCATTATAGTAATACAAATAAAGTTTGACACTGACTTGGCACGGATTTGATCAAAACATTTGTATCAAGAAGTTGTGATTCAACTGCTCCCCTGAGATCCTGACGTCCTGTGTAAGGCCATTGATGAAATGGGTTACAACACTGGGTTTGCACGTCAATATGCATGCCTGGTCCTATTCTGAGCATTGGGTTTGAATGGAGTCGTCGCAGCCTTTCGATAAATCAAACCAACATTGATCAAACCCAAAGAGGATTAGCGAACCTATCAATTTATCGATACAATCAAGAGTAGTGAAAGCATGATCCAGACCAAAATAAAGCTTTTAATTATACCAACTGTTGAGCTAACTTAGGTTTAGGGAGGATCAGAACAAACGAGGATGACAAGAATTTGAAAGTAGATAGGGAAGAACAGGAGAGTTCAGAGAAGGGGCGGGTGAGATTGAAAATTACTCCCTCCGTTTCTAAACATATGTTTTTTTAGAGATTTCAATATGGTCTACATGCGGAGCAAAATGGGTGAATCTACACTGTAAAATACGTCTATAACTCTATATACATCCGTATGTAGTCTATATTGAAATCTCTAGAAAGACATATATTTTTTTCCACAAGGGAAATATATTAATATCGCGGAGATACCAATTAAAAAATATACACATTGGCCTAGCCCATCCCCTCGTCATCTTCAGTATGCACTTTGTCGGTCCTGACAGTGAGTGACCTGCAGACACAAGAAAAATGAATCACAATTAATACTATTTGTACATGAATGAGGAACAAAGGGTATAGTATAACTTTTTGCATAACAAAAGTACATAACCCAACAAAGAAAAGCTGAAACATTTGAAAGGATGTAAGAGAAAATACAACTATTCCAATTAAAGGAGAACTGTAGAATTCTTAGAATACAAAAGTTAATTATACAAGAAGAAACATATGCTAGATTGAGCTAAATCTGGTGTAGGGAATTAAACACGAAGGAAAAACATAGAGCTCCCTATGAACATTTGATATTATCTTAGAAGGGAGACTAAGCAGTGACTGTTAAGTGCTTACGGCTTTAGAGAATGAAATGTCCAAGTCAAATAACTACTCACCAGTCACACCTCGGAGTGAAAAGGTAATTCATCAAAAGAAATCCGAAGGAAGCGTCACAAAGTGTGATAGAAATTGAAACCTTGAACTGCCACCCATTTAATAATGCAAGTGGACAACTCGAACATGCACTAACTTGGCTTTTCCACTCACTAAAAGACCTGTCAATAGCGGTGTGAATATTTATTAAAGCCTTTCTGCTTAATCGAGCCTCATTTGCATCAATACGAGAAACTAAGTCTTCTGTATGATGTTTGAGAAACTACAAAGAATAAATGATCTTTTTTACTCAAATCCGTAAAATGGCGAGCCTAAACACTGAAGTCCAAATTTATCGAATTTCATGAAGAAAACTTAGTTTTTCTTAGACATAAACGCTTAGTTTCTCTTAGAAAAAAAACTCAGTTTGTCAATTAAATGGAGTAATTGTTGGAGTTCATACTCAGACAATGGCAATTTGGAGGTTAAGGAGCTACAGTGGAGTATTACAGTTTTTGCAGAAAAAAGTTCCATCAATGATGAAACCTTGTTTTTGGTTCGATTGGTATCAACAAGAGCGCATTCGTACACGGATCACTCGAGATCGAATAATTATCTTTTGAAACAACAAATATATATAGTGCTTCAAGAAACCAAGACCTTCTCTTATACACTCCAGTCCATAGAAAGATGGTACCAATCTGTAGAAAATTGCCATATAGATGCATACAGAAAACAAAAACATTGAACTACTATGGGTTTTCATGATCGACAAAAGATAAGTAACAATACAATTTCCACCTATGTACCTAGAACTCATGGAAGCAACAAATTTGCAAGGCATCTAATTCGACCAGCTTAATTGAAAACTCTAATACCATCAGTGGAGGAGCAAAGTAATACTCACAGGTCGAGTAGCTCAGTGCGCTTCTGACAACGGCGTGAGCATCAACGTCTAGTGCCACTGATCAACCAGCATAGAGATGGCGCATAAGATGAGGAGATGGGAGATCAGTGTCAGCAGGAGAGATCATCGGAACATTGTTGTTGTACATAGGGGTAGCGCGAGCAGCAGGGAAAAACTCATGCAAGCAGGTTATGCTGCGCTTGAGAGACCGGAGAAACCATGGAAGCACCTTTGCCAAATGTGAAGCAGGACGCCCGACTGGAAGCTTTGTTGCAAGATGCATGAAACCAAACTCCGTCCCTTGATACAATTCAAGCAGAACAAAATATAGGTCACATAAAGAAAAAATAAAGCATAGTTAAACACAACTCTGATGTATTCACTTAAAATAGGATGATAATGATCTAAAGAAAACGGCAACCATCAAAGATGTCTCACCTTCAAACACCATGCTGAATTAATGATTGTTCCAAAATAAACAACTAAAAGATAAAATATTTAAAACATTACAGTGACATGCTATTTTATTTTTCTTCACAAACTAACATGATCAGGATCGCTCAACATGGACAAACAAACATTCCTCATGGTTTTCTTTTCTTGCTTTCAATTCACTGAAGGAAAGTAAACACTCGGCGTTGTGTGTGACTCGCCCACACACATGGGGAAGACAGGTCCATGGGCTCTGGCCACCCACAACCAGACTGCATGATCCAGCGTAAAGGCACTGCTTGCTGCTACCTCGGCTCCCCAACCATCACAACAGCAGGTTTGCATCGATTTGCACACAAACCATGTCTCTACTGGCTGCAACACAACCATGTCTTCCTATGTGGTTACCACACTCCTCTTTGATGTCCCTCCATCTCTCTCTCCCTCTCCCTCCTCTCAACGACCAGCACAAGGGACAAATAATAGCATGGAAAACAACACTCATCAACTCTTAACTACAACCCTTAGAGGCATATCATCATTAATGTTGTTTGTAAAGGAGGAGCCAAGACAACATCTCAAAAGCTTATAGACCATGAACACCATCCTGTGACAAGCCTCAGATTTCACAGGTCTGGCCTGCAACTTTACAATAGTTTTGCTAGAACTAAGTGTCATGGTCCAAATGTAGCAGTAGGACAGGACGAAGTGGTTGAGGCCAAACCTGCACAAAACTATCCATCTTGAGCAATGAGAGGCCATAGAGGTTAAGTGGTATCAGCAAGTTGACAAGGCCTCGCTGATTGCAGTCAACCAAGAGCTCCCTGGTGGTGGCAGGATGGTTACCCTGTGCATCGCTAGGGGTCATCAAAACAGAGAAAATATCCATTTAGTAGTAAAGAGAGAAGTTACGAAAGAAAACTTTTCACACAAAATCAGAACATGGATCCATATCAGAGCTAGAATACTTTTCACAAATAATCAGAATTGCGATCCATATCAGATCATGAAAACATTTCACTGAGTCAATACCGATACTGATATGAGCCAGTTTTTTAGACTATAAGATATGAACCAGTTTATAGAATTGAAAATCAAGAAACTGCAGTAATACAGATTAAATATGCAAATTTCGGCAATGAACTACTAGGATCGCTTAAACTGGAATTTCAAATAACATATACAGAGGCACTATAGTTCCATTACGACATAATCATATTCCGACAATCCGAGCCGAAAATAGTACTCATGTGATGAGAAGAAACGTTGTAGGTAGAGAGGTCAGTGAAGACATAGATCGAGGTGGGTGTGGCCGGCGACGATGTAGCAACAAGGTCGCCCACTACAGAGACATCAATGAGTGATAGTGCTTAGGAGGGAGGAGGTGGCCACCACTACTCACCTTCTCTAGCTCATCATCGTCATCATCAATATTATTGTTCTGCTGAAGCTAACCTTCGCATAAGAAATCCTTGTGTAGCATCCGAGTTTGGACCTTGGATATATGCTAAGGTGCCAAGCCTAAATCATGTTAAACAGTGTCTAGATTAATCATTTTGAACTAGTGTTTGCTCAAAACAAAGGAAACAACCAATGTGACATATCTTATAATTATAGAAAAGTAAGGCAATATATTTAAGGGAAATGTTTCCCATGTTCTATATTCAAAAAAAATATAGAATATTGGTCTAATATGATTTAAAATCGCCAAATCACAAGAACTAAAATATCATTGAAATGAACAGGGTTACATGTACATGATCTGTAATATTTCATCATACATAATCTTCACTTCTCTCATCTTCTTCATCAGGCAATGGGCCAATGCATTATTTCATCGTTGCTGTCGGCTGTCACAAGAGGCTAACATGCAATCAGGCACACAAATGTTGAAAAGCGTGAGTGTGCAGAGAAGAGGATGAGATGCACATGCCTTGCCATGCTCGCGGACCAACTGTAGATGTAACTATCCTCTATCCAATGCTGCAGGTCCCAGATTCAAAGCGTCCTCCTCGCTGGGCCAGCAGACGGCTGTGCCGGGGTAGCCGAACCGCTACAGGTCGCGACCTAGGGAGGCGGTGGTGCCGTGCTTTCTCATACACAACGGAGTGGGGTGGCAGCGGCTGGCCCCCTTTGCCGCGGCAGGTGCGGCGCATGGTGCTACGACGCGAGTGAGAGGAGGAGGAGATGGGCGGGTGGCCGGTACGGTGGTTGCTGCGGGAGAGATGGGCCGCCGTTGGGTGGTCACGGACTCGCGGGAGGGAGCCAGGGAGGGACGCCGGGTAGTTCGAGATTGGGAGAGAGGTCTGGAGATGGAGATGGAGATTGGGTCAGGGAGAAGGTGGAGGACGTGGGTTCTGCCCTGTTTTTGCGTCGGTGTGGTGCGCGATGTTTTCCCCAGATTTTTTTTCGTGCGTGCTATCGTACGAGGGGAGGAAAGGGCCGAATTGTGTTTTTCGGGTGTGGATCTGGTACGTGGGCTGAGTTGGCGATTTTTGGGCTGCTGCGAGCCTATGGCCCTTGCGAGCCTATGGCCCTTGCGGTTTTCGTTCGAAGGGGAGGAGGGGATCGAGAGGTCGAACCATCACGACGTTCGACCCCCCTTTAATAGTAAAGGCACTGCTTGCTGCTACCTCGGCTCCCCAACCATCACAACAGCAGGTTTGCATCGATTTGCACACAAACCATGTCTCTACTGGCTGCAACACAACCATGTCTTCCTATGTGGTTACCACACTCCTCTTTGATGTCCCTCCATCTCTCTCTCCCTCTCCCTCCTCTCAACGACCAGCACAAGGGACAAATAATAGCATGGAAAACAACACTCATCAACTCTTAACTACAACCCTTAGAGGCATATCATCATTAATGTTGTTTGTAAAGGAGGAGCCAAGACAACATCTCAAAAGCTTATAGACCATGAACACCATCCTGTGACAAGCCTCAGATTTCACAGGTCTGGCCTGCAACTTTACAATAGTTTTGCTAGAACTGAGTGTCATGGTCCAAATGTAGCAGTAGGACAGGACGAAGTGGTTGAGGCCAAACCTGCACAAAACTATCCATCTTGAGCAATGAGAGGCCATAGAGGTTAAGTGGTATCAGCAAGTTGACAAGGCCTCGCTGATTGCAGTCAACCAAGAGCTCCCTGGTGGTGGCAGGATGGTTACCCTGTGCATCGCTAGGGGTCATCAAAACAGAGAAAATATCCATTTAGTAGTAAAGAGAGAAGTTACGAAAGAAAACTTTTCACACAAAATCAGAACATGGATCCATATCAGAGCTAGAATACTTTTCACAAATAATCAGAATTGTGATCCATATCAGATCATGAAAACATTTCACTGAGTCAATACCGATACTGATATGAGCCAGTTTTTTAGACTATAAGATATGAACCAGTTTATAGAATTGAAAATCAAGAAACTGCAGTAATACAGATTAAATATGCAAATTTCGGCAATGAACTACTAGGATCGCTTAAACTGGAATTTCAAATAACATATACAGAGGCACTATAGTTCCATTACGACATAATCATATTCCGACAATCCGAGCCGAAAATAGTACTCATGTGATGAGAAGAAACGTTGTAGGTAGAGAGGTCAGTGAAGACATAGATCGAGGTGGGTGTGGCCGGCGACGATGTAGCAACAAGGTCGCCCACTACAGAGACATCAATGAGTGATAGTGCTTAGGAGGGAGGAGGTGGCCACCACTACTCACCTTCTCTAGCTCATCATCGTCATCATCAATATTATTGTTCTGCTGAAGCTAACCTTCGCATAAGAAATCCTTGTGTAGCATCCGAGTTTGGACCTTGGATATATGCTAAGGTGCCAAGCCTAAATCATGTTAAACAGTGTCTAGATTAATCATTTTGAACTAGTGTTTGCTCAAAACAAAGGAAACAACCAATGTGACATATCTTATAATTATAGAAAAGTAAGGCAATATATTTAAGGGAAATGTTTCCCATGTTCTATATTCAAAAAAAATATAGAATATTGGTCTAATATGATTTAAAATCGCCAAATCACAAGAACTAAAATATCATTGAAATGAACAGGGTTACATGTACATGATCTGTAATATTTCATCATACATAATCTTCACTTCTCTCATCTTCTTCATCAGGCAATGGGCCAATGCATTATTTCATCGTCGCTGTCGGCTGTCACAAGAGGCTAACATGCAATCAGGCACACAAATGTTGAAAAGCGTGAGTGTGCAGAGAAGAGGATGAGATGCACATGCCTTGCCATGCTCGCGGACCAACTGTAGATGTAACTATCCTCTATCCAATGCTGCAGGTCCCAGATTCAAAGCGTCCTCCTCGCTGGGCCAGCAGACGGCTGTGCCGGGGTAGCCGAACCGCTACAGGTCGCGACCTAGGGAGGCGGTGGTGCCGTGCTTTCTCATACACAACGGAGTGGGGTGGCAGCGGCTGGCCCCCTTTGCCGCGGCAGGTGCGGCGCATGGTGCTACGACGCGAGTGAGAGGAGGAGGAGATGGGCGGGTGGCCGGTACGGTGGTTGCTGCGGGAGAGATGGGCCGCCGTTGGGTGGTCACGGACTCGTGGGAGGGAGCCAGGGAGGGACGCCGGGTAGTTCGAGATTGGGAGAGAGGTCTGGAGATGGAGATGGAGATTGGGTCAGGGAGAAGGTGGAGGACGTGGGTTCTGCCCTGTTTTTGCGTCGGTGTGGTGCGCGATGTTTTCCCCAGATTTTTTTTCGTGCGTGCTATCGTACGAGGGGAGGAAAGGGCCGAATTGTGTTTTTCGGGTGTGGATCTGGTACGTGGGCTGAGTTGGCGATTTTTGGGCTGCTGCGAGCCTATGGCCCTTGCGAGCCTATGGCCCTTGCGGTTTTCGTTCGAAGGGGAGGAGGGGATCGAGAGGTCGAACCATCACGACGTTCGATCCCCCTTTAATAGTAAAAGATTTGCTGCTAACTGTTGGATGTGTAGACGTCTTGTGTTTCAAGATCCAAGGTGTGTCCTCTAAAAGTCTATCTGAAAATATGAATAGAAATATAAGTTTTTTTAGAAAAATTTAGAGGATTTAATTGAACATCATAAATGACATATTAGATAACTTGAATATACAATAGTTTTATTTTTCAAAGAAAGTAGGCCTCGTTTTAGTGTTTGGCACAGGGCTCCGAATTTTGCCGGCCCGGCCCTGGCGCGACGAAGCATCAGGACCGGCTCAAAGCAGGTTTAGGCGGGCATAACAGAAGCAGAAGCAAGGGCCCCGGGCGGTTTAGAAGCAGCGCTGCAGGCTCGCGCGGCGGGTCACCGGACGGTGGCTCGCAGCGGCAGCTGAGGCTGCTCACGGGCAGCGTGAGGGCGGCTCGACGCCCGACCGTGGAGCCACGCGCTGGTGGTTTGGCTTTGGCAGAACCAGCAAAGGAGGCGAGGCGCCCTCGGATCAGAGACCGTGTCTAGTGGAGGCCGGCTTGAGGTTGAGGCCAGCCAGACCGACCTGTTTTACCTCCTCTTCCGGCTCGTGGATAATCCGCCCCTACCATGTTTTTCCTTTTTCTTTTTTATAATTCTTTTTTTCTCAGCCGCGACGAGGTGGGGCGACTCGGAGATGGCTTGTTCAATCATGGCCTGTTGGAATCTTCCTCTGATGTCTTCACGTGGTAGTTAACGTCGATGCACGTAATACGCAGCATAATTAACCCATGACTTTGATGTGTTGATAGTACTATAGTAGTTTGTCTCGATCCTCACGTCAGCCGCAGCAGAGATTTTGTTTCTCGGCGAAAACTTGCATTTGGACCGATTCCACGGCGTACAGCACACCGCCCAAACAAAGAAAATCTTCTAAACTATCGAACTCGGCGACTTGCGGCGATGCGAAAACAAAAACCAACCTTCTGTTGGATTCGATTCGACGGATCGCTAAAGACGGGTGCGGGGGACTGATCGCAAAACCCTAAATTTCCTTCATCTCCAATATCATATATGTCGTCCCGGTTTCTTGCCATGGAGTTGATGTAGATCCTTGCAAAGCGGTTCTTCTTCATCCGGAAAATTACGAACTTTCTCGATCCTTTTAGAGAAATCCCTCTAAGAACTCATCACCACCGTGCGCAGGCCCCAGGGTGGGCGCCAACTGTCGTGGATTTGTGACGGCAGATGTCCTAATGGGAAGACTTAGTCGTGAGGCACAACACATCTATGTGGTAGCTTGAGAGGGGTTGAGTAGGACGAGAGACGCGAGGTTTTTTACCCAGGTTCGGCCCCTCGCGGTGGAGGTAAAAGCCTACATCGTGCTCCATTGATATTGATCATGGTGCCCACGATTATAAGGGTGCTCTATCTCGAAAGCTATAGACTTGTCTGTCTAACCCTAACTTATCAAACTTGTCCCTCTTAGGGTGCCCTTCCCCTCCCTATATAAGTTAAAGGGAGGGTTACATGAGGAGTCCTAGTAGGATTAGGACTAGTCTATCTTCTATTACAACTCGGATACAAGTCCGGCTCTTACTTCCTTGTAAGGAAAATATTCCTCATACCTGCCCTCTTAAGCCGGCCCAACATAATATGAGTCGTCCTTCTCACGAGCCGCCTTCTGGGCCGTTGGGTCTTGTCGACCATCTAAACCACCGGTCGGGTCAACAATGAGTCACCAAGGCCCGGCCGGGTCATCAATGAGTCACCAGTCTTCGGGCGGGTTACCGATGAAACGCCAAGTCCCAGCCGGGTCATATCTCCGGCCGGGTCATACCGCGGGGTATATCCCCGACAGATACCCTTCTGTCTTCTTTTTCCTCATCAAAATTTACTTCATGTGCAGATCAATGAGGTCGGTGCAGCTAGCAGTCAAATATATATGATGTTATCTTCAGTGAGGTAAATATTTGATACTGAAGCTAAGTTCTGTTATGCAAATTGCTGCACCATATTCTTTTAGCAAATACTTCCATCGATGCTTAAAGATTAGAAAAGACGTCATCCGCAATGCATACACTGAATGTGAGCTTTGCTAAACAAACAGGGGAGGGGTAAGAAGTTCAGATTATCAGCAATGTACTACCCTTTTTCTCCAATGTACGCGGTTGTATAGTGACCGTTATCTGTTTGGTGTAAGATTGGAGTGACATTTTTATTCATAAGTAATATGGTTTGGTGACTTTAGTATTATCCAATAGGAAGGAATATATGTTTGCATTTTGGTGGCCATTAGAGGCAACTTAATCTCATTTGACGAGAGTATCATTTTGTGACTGTAATAGTGCGTGTGATTTAAAACCCAAGGTGTGTGTATTCAGTTGAGTCATTTTGTGATCGATCAAGTTTACCTTTTCTAAAGTTGTTGTTGTTAAATATACATATGCAGAGGCATAGTGATTTCTCAGATCATATATATCTGTTAAATTTGGGAGTATCGTCTAAATATTCATCCCCCCTTGCAAGCTTCCCCCTAGGCCTTTTTACATGCATGCTTTTAAATCATAATTATGAGTTCCAACTAATTCTCGGTTAGGCAGGTAGATGAAATGCTTGCTCGGAATGTCGATTTTTTATACTTGTAAGGATGCATGTATTCCTGCTTTATGGATTTTGTTGGGTGGATATTATACTTTTACCTAATTTGTTCTTATAGGAAGTACATCAACATATTGCTTGAAAATATGAACTTTATGGCATAAGGTTGCTTCATACATACACTCCTTAACCTTTAATTAATGTCTTAATTATAACTGAATGATATGCCATTATGTATATAGAGTACTCTTGCAGAGCGCTCATGTTATTAAATCTACTTATTTGCTTTTTGTATGTGCGTCTAGGGACGCGCGTCACCTACTAAGCACTAGAAGAAGAGGCTATCTACATGAAGATTGGGCATCAGCAAGTAGAACCAGTGAGTAGTGATAGAGTGTGACATGGTGAGTTCCAGCTGGCTGCACGCCCTACACCATACCATGTTTTTTTCCTGAAAATAGTCTCCATGCCATCGTTAATCATCATGCTTGAAGTACATGTTTTGTACTATCCATGCATGCATATGTCGGTGCAACAAACCCTGGGTCTTTTGCCTAGACTGTGCACAGGCACGGGAACAAGATTGAAGCACCAGCCCAAGTCGGAGTACAAGACCCAAGGAATTCGAAGGACCAGCATACAGATTAGAGAGACCAAGAATGAGCCAAGGAAGCAGAATACTGCCAAGAGAGAGGCCTCCCATGCTGGGCAAACGACCCCAGCAAGGGGCGAGGCCACCACCAGAAGTAGACAACCAAGGCACCTCGACAGGGCCTGCCGGGGCTCGCGGAGGAAGAACCACCTCACCAACCACCCCACTATGACCCACGTCGTTGATCAGTGCGGTGTCAAGCCGCAAAGTGATTAAGTGGCAGCCATTCGCCACATGGCAGCCATTTCCTACAGGAGAAACCCACAGATGACACCCGTCCTGCGATGTGTCAAGAGAACAAGTGTGGATATGGCAAGATGGCCCGGTAAGCCGTGCTGAGCAACCAGCAATGTGACGTTAAGTGGAACATTTAATGAACCCTGTCAGCCCACAGAGTTAGGTATGATAGCATTGTTCGCTATCTTATCAGTGCATAATGACTACTTTGCCACTGTGGTTACCCCTTGATCTATAAAAGGAGGCTCATGGCAACCGTAGAAAGGTATAGAATATTGGATACTCACACCCCCATACGCGTGTAGCCACTGCTGCCCCAAGGCAACCCCTGCCGGTCACGTGTACTACGCTCATGAAGACCTTTTCCGCCATCAATCCACCAAAGCAGGAGTAGGGTTTTACGCCTCACGGCGGCCCGAACCTGGGTAAATTGCTTGTGTGATCTCTGTCGTGCTGCCCCACACTGGTCTGCTCTTTATGCAACGCGTCGCCCCCTTGCTGAACCAGTAAGGGACCTCCCCGGTCCCATAGCTGTCCGTGGTTCTCCCGACATCTTTGGCGTGCCAGGTAGGGGGTCTGCTTGCGCGAACCTGAAGGCGTGCGTAGCGCGTCGACTTCATCACCATCGCCATCTTCGACGACACCATCGACTATGGCACCCAAGAAGAAGCCCGGTCCTTCGGCTCACCCATCCACCTCGAAGGCTTCGCCGCCCGTGGCCTGCCGTGGGGAGTGCGGAGGCGCACGAGGACGCGGACGCTGCTGGGGAAGTGGTCGGAGTAGGCAGCACCATCACCACTTCTCCCGCGGCCGACGCAGGAGTAGGAGGCACCGGAGGAGAGCAGCATCGACAACACCCCGACGGTCACGCTTCCCAAGGTGCGGGTGAGGGGGACACTTTGTCTGCGCCTCTCTCAACCATAGCAACAGCGCTCGGACTGGGGCAAACCGCCGCCCTCCGGCCGGCCCCACCACGGGTGTGGTCGCATCGCGTGCACCTCCCCCGGGACGGGCCGACCAAGCCGTTGCGCCCAACGGAGCCACTGGCCCTCATGCGCAGGTGGTCGCCCCGCAACAGCAACGGGGGCGCAGTATTACCACCACTAGCACAGTCAGGAGCCGGGCGGCGGTACGATTGACATCGTCATCATCCCTGCCAAGTACGGCTTCGGAGGCCATGGCGCGAGCTCAACTGCTATTGAGATTTCCGCCAGCGGCCGAGCAGATGGATGAGTGGCGTGCGACAATCCAAAGCCCGACCGGCTTTGGTGAAGCTAGGGGCTCATAGCGAGCTGACCCGCCGTGACCTCCCCAAGCGACAGGAACAACTCGTGCTGCTGACCCTACAGAAGGAGCCGTCCCCACGATGTAGTCCCCACCACGGCAGCCCGCACGAGCGCAACCAAATCAAGACTACGACAACGTCTCGATGGCCTCTTCTGACCCTCGAGCACGTCCTAGCCAACGTCGAGCCTCAGAGGATAGGCGGAAAGGAGACGCGTGCGTCATCGAGCAACGCCGTGACGACCTCCGCCGGACCAACGGGTATAATAACCTCAACATCGACGAGCCTGCGTTCGGTGTTGGCAGGTGCCTACCCTTCAAGGTTGGCTACCCTGCCTTTACACGAGAGCTGCGGCAAGTCAGTTGGCCGCCCATTCGCACGTTCAAGCCAGAGATACCTAAGAAGTATGACGGGAGGCTGAACCCGACAGAGTTCCTAAGCATCTACACCATCGTTGTTCAGGCTGCCGGGGGAAGAGATGAGAAGGTGTTCGCCAACTACTTCCCTTTGGCCCTCAAGTCCAATGTGAGGTCTTGGCTGATGCACCTACCGGAGAACTCCATTTCATCATGGGCCGACCTGTGCCATGAGTTCAGTGGAGCCTTCACTAGCGACATTAGGAACCCGACAGGCCCAACGATTTGCTGCTTCTCCAGCAGAAGGAAGGAGAAACCCTCCGTAATTATTTACAAAGATTCAACAAAGTTCATAGAAATATCCCAAATATCCATCTGGCAGCCGTACTAGCTGCCTTCCAGTCTAGTGTGCGCAACCGTCGTATCCGCTCCAAGATGAACGTTTCGTTTGCCCAAGACCGTGAAGGAGATTTACACTCTGGTAGATAAGTGTGCTCAGATGGAGGAGGGGAGGAAGTTACCCGGAGAGGAAGATTGCATCAATGTTGATTTAGAGGATGATGATGAATCAACTAGTCAGAAGAAGGGCAAGAAGCGCAGCAAGAAGCGGAGAGATAAGGCAGTGATGACTGTTGAAGGTTCGGGTACGCTTATAGTACCGACAAGAAGGCCAAAGCTGAGTCCCCCGGCAAGGAAGCTGACGTGTGCGCTGACTGCCTGGACGCCGCTGCTGCCAAGAAAGTCGGGAAAGGCGATGGGCCGTATTGCAAGATCGACCGGACCAAGGGCCACGGCCTTCAAGAGTGTTACCAGGTGTTGGGGAACGTTGCAGAAAATAAAAAATATTCTACGGTCACCAAGATCTATATATGAGTTCATCTAGCAACGAAAGAAAGGAGTGCATCTACATACCCTTGTAGATCGCGAGCGGAAGCGTTCAAGAGAACGGGGATGATGGATTCGTACTCGCCGTGATCCAAATCATCGGAGATCCTAGCGCCGAACGGACGGCACCTCCGCGTTCAACACATGTACGGTCAGCGTGATATCTCCTCCTTCTTGATCCAGCAAGGGGGAAGGAGAGGTTGATGAAGACCCAGCAGCACGACGGCATGGTGGTGGATGCAGCAGGGATCCGGCAGGGCTTCGCCAAGCGTCTGCGGGAGGGAGAGGTGTAGCAAGGGGGAAGGGAGGCGCCAAGATGCAGTGTCCAGCTGCCCTTCCTCCCCTCCACTATATATAGGGGCTAGGGGGCGCATTCCCCCTTGGAGATCCCATCTAGAGGGGGGGCGGCGGCCTCCGGGGCAACGGCCCCCTTAGGGTTTCCAACCAGGGGGGGCGCATGCCCCCTCGAGGGGGCAACGACCCCCTAGGGTTTCTGACCCTAGGCGCCTTGGGCCCTTGGGTGGGGCGCACCAGCCCACCAGGGGCTGGTTCCCATGCCACTTCAGCCCATGGGGCCCTTCGGGATAGGTGGCCCCACCCGGTGGACCCCCGGGACCCTTCCGGTGGTCCCGGTACAATACCGGTGACCCCCGAAACTTTCCCGGTGGCCGAAACTGGACTTCCTATATATAAATCTTTACCTCCGGACCATTGCGGAACTCCTCGTGATGTCCGGGATCTCATCCGGGACCCTGAACAACTTTTGGTTTGCTGCATACTAATATCTCTACAACCCTAGCGTCACCGAACCTTAAGTGTGTAGACCCTACCGGTTCGGGAGATATGCAGACATGACCGAGATGCCTCTCCGGTCAATAACCAACAGCGGGATCTGGATACCCATGTTGGCTCCCACATACTCCTCGATGATCTCATCGGATGAACCACATTGTCGAGGATTCAATCAACCCCGTATTCAATTCCCTTTGTCAATCGGTACGTTACTTCCCGAGACTCGATCGTCGGTATCCCAATACCTCGTTTAGTCTCGTTACCGGCAAGTCACTTTACTCGTACCGTAATGCATGATCCCGTGACCAGACACTTGGTCACATTGAGCTCATTATGATGATGCATTACCGAGTGGGCCCAGAGATACCTCTCCGTCATATGAAGTGACAAATCCCAGTCTCGATTCGTGCCAACCCAACAGACACTTTCAGAGATACCCGTAGTGCACTTTTATAGTCACCCAGTTACGTTGTGACGTTTGGTACACCCAAAGCACTCCTACGGTATCCGGGAGTTGCACAATCTCATGGTCTAAGGAAATGATACTCGACAATTGGAAAAGCTCTAGCTAAACGAACTACACAATCTTTGAGCTATGCTTAGGATTGGGTCTTGTCCATCACATCATTCTCCTAATGATGTGATCCCGTTATCAATGACATCCAATGCCCATAGTCAGGAAACCATGACTATCTGTTGATCAACGAGCTAGTCAACTAGAGGCTCACTAGGGACTTGTTGTGGTCTATGTATTCACACGTGTATTATGATTTCCGGATAACACAGTTATAGCATGAATAATAGACAATTATCGTGAACACAGAAATATAATAATAACCATTTTATTATTGCCTCTAGGGCATATTTCCAACAGTCTCCCACTTGCACTAGAGTCAATAATCTAGTTACATTGTGATGAATCGAACACCCATTGCATTCTGGTGTTGATCATGTTTTTCCCTTGGGAGAGGTTTAGTCAATGGATCTGCTACATTCAGGTCCGTATGTACTTTACAAATATCTATGTCTCCATCTTGAACATTTTCACGGATGGAGTTGAAGCGACGGTTGATGTTTCTGGTCTTCTTGTGAAACCTGGGCTCCTTGGCAAGTGCAATAGCTCCAGTGTTGTCACAGAAGAGTGCGATTGGCCCCGACGCATTGGGTATGACTCCTAGGTCGGTGATGAACTCCTTCACCCAGATAGCTTCATGCGCTGCCTCCAAGGCTGCCATGTACTCCGCTTCACATGTAGATCCCGCCACGACGCTCTGCTTGCAACGGCACCAGCTTACTGCCCCACCATTCAAAATATACACGTATCCGGTTTGTGACTTAGAGTCATCCAGATCTGTGTCGAAGCTAGCGTCGACGTAACCCTTTACGACGAGCTCTTCGTCACCTCCATATACGAGAAACATGTCCGTAGTCCTTTTCAGGTACTTAAGGATGTTCTTGACCGCTGTCCAGTGTTCCTTGCCGGGATTACTTTGGTACCTTCCTACCAAACTTACGGCAAGGTTTATATCAGGTCTGGTACAGGTCATGACATACATGATAGACCCTAGGCATAGGGGATGACACTCATCTCTTCTTTATCTTCTGCCATGGTCGGGCATTGAGCCGAGCTCAATCTCACACCTTGCAATACAGGCAAGAACCCTTTCTTGGACTGATCCATATTGAACTTCTTCAATATCTTATCAAGGTATGTGCTTTGTGAAAGACCTATGAGGCGTCTCGATCTATCTCTATAGATTTTGATGCCTAATATGTAAGCAGCTTCTTCAAGGTCCTTCATTGAAAAACACTTATTCAAGTAGGCCTTTATACTGTCCAAGAGTTCTATATCATTTCCCATCAAAAGTATGTCATCCACATATAATATGAGAAATGCTACAGAGCTCCCACTCACTTTCTTGTAAACGCAGGCTTCTCCATAAGTCTGCATAAACCCAAACGCTTTAATCATCTCATTAAAGCGAATGTTCCAACTCCGAGATGCTTGCACCAGCCCATAAATGGATCGCTGGAGCTTGCATACCTTGTTAGCATTCTTAGGGTCGACAAAACCTTCCGGCTGCATCATATACAGTTCTTCCTTAAGGTGACCGTTAAGGAATGCTGTTTTGACATCCATTTGCCATATCTCATAATCATAGTATGCGGCAATTGCTAACATGATTCGGATGGACTTAAGCTTCGCTACGGGAGAGAATGTCTCATCGTAGTCAATCCCTTGAACTTGTCGATAACCCTTAGCGACAAGTCGAGCTTTATATATGGTAACATTACCATCCGCGTCCGTCTTCTTCTTAAAGATCCATTTGTTTTCTATCGCTCGCCGATCATCGGGCAAGTCTGTCAAAGTCCACACTTTGTTTTCATACATGGATCCTATCTCGGATTGCATGGCTTCAAGCCATTTGTTGGAATTTGGGCCCGCCATTGCTTCTTCATAGTTCGAAGGTTCACCGTTGTCCAACAACATGATTTCCAAGACAGGATTGCCGTACCACTCTGGTGCGGAACGTGTCCTTGTGGACCTTCGAAGTTCAGTAGGAGCTTGATCCGAAGTATCTTGATCATCATCATTAACTTCCTCCCTTATTTGTGCTGGCACCACATGAACATTTTCCTGAGTTGCGCTACTCACCGTTTCAAGAGGTAGTACTTCATGAAGCTCTACTTTCCTCCCACTTAATCCTTTCGAGAGAAACTCTTTCTCCAGAAAGGACCCGTTCTTGGCAACAAAGATCTTGCCTTCGGATCTTAAGTAGAAAGTATACCCTATGGTTTCCTTAGGGTATTCTATGAATACGCATTTTTCCGACTTGGGTTCGAGCTTCTCAGGTTGAAGTTTCTTGACATAAGCATCACATCCCCAAACTTTTAGAAACGACAGCTTAGGTTTCTTCCCAAACCATAATTCATACGGTGTCGTCTCAACGGATTTAGACGGTGCCCTATTTAAAGTGAATGTAGCTGTCTCTAGAGCGTATCCCCAAAATGATAGCGGTAAATCAGTAAGTGACATCATAGATCGCACCATATCCAATAGAGTGCGATTACGATGTTCGGACACACCATTTCGCTGAGGTGTTCCAGGCGGCGTGAGTTGTGAAACGATTCAACATTTTCTTAAGTGCGTACCAAATTCGTGACTTAAATATTCTCCCCCACGATCTGATCGTAGGAACTTTATCTTTCGGTCACGTTGATTCTCTACCTCATTTTGAAATTCCTTGAACTTTTCAAAGGTCTCAGACTTGTGTTTCATCAAGTAGACATACCCATATCTACTCAAGTCATCAGTGAGAGTGAGAACATAACGATATCCTCCACGAGCCTCAACGCTCATTGGACCGCACACATCAGTATGTATGATTTCCAATAAGTTGGTCGCTCGCTCCATTGTTCCGGAGAACGGAGTCTTGGTCATCTTGCCCATGAGGCATGGCTCGCATGTGTCAAACGATTCATAATCTAGAGACTCTAAAAGTCCATCAGCACGGAGCTTCTTCATGCGCTTGACACCAATGTTACCAAGGCGGCAGTGCCACAAGTATGTGGGACTATCGTTATCAACTTCACATCTTTTGGTATTCACACTATGAATATGTGTAACATTACGCTCGAGATTCATTAAGAATAAACCATTCACCAGTGGGGCATGACCATAAAACATATCACTCATATAAATAGAACAACCATTATTCTCGGATTTAAATGAGTAGCCATCTCGAATTAAACGAGATCCTGATACAATGTTCATGCTCAAAGCTGGTACTAAATAACAATTATTGAGGTTCAAAACTAATCCCGTAGGTAAATGTAGAGGTAGCGTGCCGACGGCGATCACATCGACCTTGGAACCATTCCCGACGCGCATCGTCACCTCGTCCTTCGCCAGTCTCCGCTTATTCCGCAGCTCCTACTTTGAGTTACAAATATGAGCAACCACACCGGTATCAAATAGCCAGGAGCTACTACGAGCACTGTTAAGGTACACATCAATTACATGTATATCACATATACCTTTGGTTTTGCCGGCCTTCTTGTCCGCTAAGTACTTGGGGCAGTTCCGCTTCCAGTGACCACTTCCCTTGCAATAAAAGCACTCAGTCTTAGGCTTGGGTCCATTGCTTGACTTCTTCCTGGCAACTGGCTTACCAGGCGCGGCAACTTCCTTGCCGTCCTTCTTGAAGTTCTTCTTACCCTTGCCCTTCTTGAACTTAGTGGTTTTATTCACCATCAATACTTGATGTTCCTTTTTGATCTCCACCTCCGCTGATTTCAGCATTGAATATACCTCAGGAATGGTCTTTTCCATCCCCTGCATATTGAAGTTCATGACAAAGCTCTTATAGCTCGGTGGAAGCGACTGAAGGATTCTGTCAATGACCGCGTCATCCGGGAGATTAACTCCCAGCTGAGTCAAGCGGTTGTGCAACCCAGACATCTTGAGTATGTGCTCACTGACAGAACTATTTTCCTCCATCTTAGAGCTGAAGAATTTGTCGGAGACTTCATATCTCTCGACCCGGGCATGAGCTTGGAAAACCATTTTCAGCTCCTCGAACATCTCATATGCTCCGTGTTGCTCAAAACGCTTTTGGAGTCCCGGTTCTAAGCTGTAAAGCATGCCGCACTGAACGAGGGAGTAATCATCAGCACGAGACTGCCAAGCGTTCATAACATCTTGGTTCTCTGGGATTGGTGCTTCACCTAGCGATGCTTCTAGGACATAGTCTTTCTTGGCAGCTATGAGGATGATCCTCAGGTTCCGGACCCAGTCCCTATAGTTGCTGCCATCGTCTTTCAGCTTGGTTTTCTCTAGGAACGCGTTGAAGTTCAGGTGGACATGAGCATTGGCCATTTGATCTACAAGACATATTGTAAAGATTTTAGACTAAGTTCATGATAATTAAGTTCATCTAATCAAATTATTTAATGAACTCCCACTTAGACAGACATCCCTCTAGTCATCTAAGTGAAACATGATCCGAGTCAACTAGGTTGTGTCCGATCATCACGTGAGACGGACTAGTTAACATCGGTGAACATCATCACGTTGATCGTATCTTCTATACGACTCATGCTCGACCTTTTGGTCTTCCGTGTTCCGAGGCCATGTCTGTACATGCTAGGCTCGTCAAGTCAACCTAAGTGTATTGCGTGTGTAAATCTGGCTTACACCCGTTGTATTCAAACGTTAGGATCTATCACACCCGATCATCACGTGGTGCTTTGAAACAACGAACCTTCGCAACGGTGCACAATTAGGGGGAACACTTTTCTTGAAATTATTATGAGGGATCATCGTACTTATTACCGTCGCTCTAAGTAAACAAGATGAAAAACATGATAAACATCACATGCAATCATAATAGTGACATGATATGGCCAATATCATATAGCTCCATTAATCTCCATCTTCGGGGCTCCATGATCATCTTCGTCACCGGCATGACACCATGATCTCCATCATCATGATCTCCATCATCATGTCTTCATGAAGTTGTCACGCCAATGACTACTTCTACTTCTATGGCTAACGTGTTTAGCAATAAAGTAAAGTAATTTACATGGCGTTCTTCAATGACAGCAGGTCATACAAAAAATAAAGACAACTCCTATGGCTCCTGCCAGTTGTCATACTCAACGACATGCAAGTCATGATTCCTTTACAAGAACATGATCTCATACATCACATATATATCATTCATCATTCATCACAACTTTGGCCATATCACATCACAAAACACTTGCTGCAAAAACAAGTTAGACGTCCTCTAATTGTTGTTGCAAGTTTTTACGTGGCTTCTGTAGGTGATCTAGAAAGAACGTTTTCTTACCTACGTTAAAGCCACAACGTGATTTGCCAACTTCTATTTACCCTTCATAAGGACCCTTTTCATCGAATCTGCTCCAACTAAAGTGGGAGAGACAGACACCCGCTAGCCACCTTATGCAACTAGTGCATGTCAGTCGGTGGAACCTGTCTCACGTAAGCGTACGTGTAAGGTCGGTCTGGGCCGCTTCATCCCACAATACCGCTGAAGCAAAATAAGACTAGTAGTGGCAAGAAAGTTGACAACATCTACGCCCACAACAAATTGTGTTCTACTCGTGCAAACAGAACTACACATAGACCTAGCTCTGATACCACTGTTGGGGAATGTTGCAGAAAATAAAAAAATTCTACGGTTTCACCAAGATCTATCTATGAGTTCATCTAGCAATGAAAGAAAGGAGTGCATCTACATACCCTTGTAGATCGCGAGCGGAAGCGTTCAAGAGAACCGGGATGATGGAGTCGTACTCGTCGTGATCCAAATCACCGGAGATCCTAGCGCCGAACGGACGGCACCTCCGCGTTCAACACACGTACAGTCAGCGTGACATCTCCTCCTTCTTGATCCAGCAAGGGGGAAGGAGAGGTTGATGAAGATCCAGCAGCACGACAGCGTGGTGGTGGATGCAGCAGGGATCCGGCAGGGCTTCGCCAAGCGTCTGCGGGAGGGAGAGGTATAGCAAGGGGGAAGGGAGGCGCCAAGATGCAGGGTCCGGCTGCCCTTCCTCCCCTCCACTATATATAGGGGCTAGGGGGGGCGCATGCCCCCTTGGAGATCCCATCTAGAGGGAGGGCGGCGGCCCCCTTAGGGTTTCCAACCAGGGGGGGCGCATGCCCCCTCAAGGGGGCAACGGCCCCCTAGGGTTTCCAACCCTAGGCGCCTTGGGCCCTTGGGTGGGGCGCACCAGCCCACCAGGGGCTGGTTCCCACGCCACTTCAACCCATGGGGCCCTCCGGGATAGGTGGCCCCACCCGGTGGACCCCCGGTACCCTTCCGGTGGTCCCGGTACAATACCGGTGACCCCCGAAACTTTCCCGGTGGCTGAAACTGGACTTCCTATATATAAATCTTTACCTCCGGACCATTCCGGAACTCCTCGTAACGTCCGGGATCTCATCCGCGACTCTGAACAACTTTCGGCTTGCTGCATACTAATATCTCTACAACCCTAGCGTCACCGAACCTTAAGTGTGTAGACCCTACGAGTTCGGGAGATATGCAGACATGACCGAGATACCTCTCCAGTCAATAACCAATAGCGGGATCTGGATACCCGTGTTGGCTCCCACATACTCCTCAATGATCTCATTAGATGAACCACGATGTCGAGGATTCAATCAACCCCGTATTCAATTCCCTTTGTCAATCGGTACGTTACTTTCCCGAGACTCGATCGTCGGTATCCCAATACCTCGTTTAGTCTCGTTACCGGCAAGTCACTTTACTCGTACCGTAATGCATGATCCCGTGACCAGACACTTGGTCACATTGAGCTCATTATGATGATGCATTACCGAGTGGGCCCAGAGATACCTCTCCGTCATACGGAGTGACAAATCCCAGTCTCGATTCGTGCCAACCCAACAGACACTTTCAGAGATACCCGTAGTGCACCTTTATAGTCACCCAGTTACGTTGTGACGTTTGGTACACCCAAAGCACTCCTACGGTATCCGGGAGTTGCACAATCTCATGGTCTAAGGAAATGATACTCGACAATTGGAAAAGCTCTAGCTAAACGAACTACACAATCTTTGAGCTATGCTTAGGATTGGGTCTTGTCCATCACATCATTCTCCTAATGATGTGATCCCGTTATCAATGACATCCAATGCCCATAGTCAGGAAACCATGACTATCTGTTGATCAACGAGCTAGTCAACTAGAGGCTCACTAGGGACTTGTTGTGGTCTATGTATTCACACGTGTATTATGATTTCCGGATAACACAGTTATAGCATGAATAATAGACAATTATCATGAACACAGAAATATTAATAATAACCATTTTATTATTGCCTCTAGGGTATATTTCCAACACCAGGTTGAGCAGCTTGTTAAGAAGCAAAAAGAAGAATATGAGAAGCGTGATAAGGAAAAAGGGCAGAATGTTGCTGGCGTTAAGGGACGAGGTGGTGAAGTAAATCGCCCCGGCAAACCCTTTCAGAACCTTGGAAAGCCCACCAGAGGTCGAGAGAAGCAAATCTATGATGATGAGATGGTGGAGGGGATGAAGAGGAATCTAGTGAGCGGGAGTTTCAGAAGGCCACAGACGCCCTATGCATTGACGGAGGTGCATCTCTGCACGCTTCCCACCGCCAGCTTAAGCCATGGGCGTGAGAAGTCAATGCCGTGGAACCAGCGCCAGAGGCCCGGAAACCGCTCAAGTGGTCCCGCACGCCCATCATCTTCGACGAAGAGGACCATCCTAGCCGTACCCACTGCGGTAGGATGTTTGCCATTGTTGGTCTCTCCAACAATCCGCAACCTCAAGGTCACAAAGATGATGGCGGACAACGGGGCTGGGTTGAATCTGATTTCCCCGGCAGTCATCAGCAAGCTTCAGATAGGAGATGAAGAGCTAGAGGTTACCGGCACATTTCAAGGAGTTAATCCGGGCAGGAGTCGTCCTAAGGGAAAGATTACGCTGTCGGTAATGTTTGGGGAGAGCTGAACCACCGGACTGAGAGGATTGTGTTTGATGTGTTTGATCTTCCCCTGCCATACAATGGGATTCTTGGACGCCCAGCTCTGGCTAAGTTCATGACAGCATCCCACTATGCCTACAACACTTTGGAGATGCCTGGACCCCTGGGAGTCATCACCATCCCATCAGTTGAGAAAGACGCGATCATTTGCATGGACAAGATGTACCGGGACGCAGTTGTGTAACAAAGGCAGCAACAGCGACAGTTCCCGCCAAGGAAAATAGAGGGAAAGAAGAGAGACTGTAGGAGCTCTGGCAAAGAGTCTGGGAAGCATGCCCCCTCCAAGTGTACGACACCCATTGACGACGTGCCGGAGTGTTCTAACAGCAAGAGATCCAAGGTTGCTGCACCCCAAGTGAAGAAGGTCCCGGCTGGGCTGGCTAGCGTTGATGGTACCTTTACTATCAGTGCCACCCTTGATGACAAATAGGAAAGATCACTTGTTGCCTTCCTGCGGGCGAATATCGATGTGTTTGCCTGGCAACCATCTGATATCCCCGGTGTTCCCAGTGGGTAATCGAGCACCACCTTGTTGTCTGCCCACAAGCCCGACCTGTCAAGCAGAAAGTCTGGAAGCAGGCCTTGGAGAGGTAGCAGTTCATTGCAGAAGAGATCAAGAAGCTTGAGGCAGCTGGTTTGGTCAGTGTATTGCACCCCACATGGTTGGCAAATCCAGTGGTAGTCCGGAAGGCTAATGGGAAATGGAGGTTGTGCGTAGACTTCATAGACCTTAATAAGTCTTGCTCGAAAGACTCATTTCCCTTGCCGCGCATCGACCATATCATGGATTCCACTTCATGTTGTGATTTGCTCTCCTTTGTGGATGCATATTTTGGGTATCACCAAACCTTTATGTCCAAGGAAGATGAGGAGAATACGTCGTTCATCACTCCGTGTGGTACGTACTGTTTTGTCCGCATGCCATTCGGATTGAAGAGTGTTGGGTCTACTTTTGCAAGGGCAATCCAGACTGGTTTTCAGCCATAGTTGCACAGAAACATAGAAGTCTATATGGATGATATTGTGGTCAAGACCAAGGATAAGGCCACCCTTATTCGGGATTTGGAGGAGACATTTGCTAATCTGTGCAAGATCAATCTAAAGCTCAACCCAGAGAAGTGTGTATTTGGTGTTCATTCCGGCAAGCTGCTTGGGTTCTTCGTATCCCATCGCGGGATCGAAGCCAACCCCGACAAGATCAAGGCCATCGAGCAGATCCAAGCGCCAAGGATGGTTAAGGATGTGAGGCACCTGACGGGATGTGTTGCCGCGTAACAAAATTCATTTCCAAGTCTGCCGAGCGCACCCTGCCGTTGTTCAAAATTTTGAAAAAGGTTGGCCCTATGAAGTGGACCTGAGAGGCAGATGCAGCTTTGCAAGAATTGAAGGCCTACTTGTCCTCGGTGCCAACCTTGGTTGCTCCAAAACCCCAGGATATGTTTTGCTATACTTGGCGGCAACCAACCAAGTGGTCAGTGTGGCCTTGGTAGCGCAGAGAGAAATGGATGAGGCAGAAAGTGTTAAGGGACTAGAAGAGTCAGAAAATGGATTAGGACAGCGGTGAGCACGACAGTGAGAGCAACCCCAAGGACGCGGCAAGGAAGAAAGTGGTGCAGCTCCCAGTGTACTTTGTCAGCTCCCTATTGCAGGGGGCTAGATCAAGGTACTCTAGCGTGCAGAAGTTGAGTCTTGGTCTCATTATGGCCTCAAGGAAACTGCGCCGCTACTTCCAAGCCCATGAGATCATGGTTGTCACTCGTTTTCTGTTGCAAAGGACACTCCGAAACCCTGAGGCTACCGGCAGAAGTGTGGAATGTGCTTTGGAGTTATCCAGCTTTGGTTTGAAGTTTGAGAGCACATCAACTATTCAGAGCAGGCATTGGCAGAGTTTATTGCTGAATGGACGCTAACCCCTGATGAGGAAGTGACAGAGATAGTTATCCCCGACAAGGAATCGCCCCAATAATGGATTATGTATTTTGATGGTGCCTTTTCCCTACAAGGTGCAGGGGATGGTGTGCTTCTTGTCGCCCCCTCCGGGGAGCACTTGAAGTACGTCATCCAAATTCACTTTGCCAGGGAAGAGGCCACCAACAATACAACAGAGTATGAAGGGCTCTTGCGTGGCTAAGGAATATTGCAGCTGAATTGGGAATTAAGAAGCTGATCATTCGAGGAGATTCATAGCTTGTGGTGAGACAAGTCAACAAGGATTGTCAAAGTCCATTGATGGAGACATACGTCGAGGAAGTGAGGAGATTATAGGAGCACTTTAAAGGATTGCAAACAAAGCACGTACCCCGTGCGGAGAATAGCATAGCTGATCATCTGTTAAAATGTGCTGCGCAGAAGCTTCCTGTGGAACCAGGGACTTTTCTTCTCCATCTCACTCAACCCTCCGTATCACCAGCAACAATGGCCCGGAAGAGGAGAAAGTTGGACTACGGTAAGCCTCTCCCGGTAGAGCCTTCCGCTCCTGGCAGAGACCCTGCCGGAAACAACTCCCCATAGCCTGTCGGACCACCCCCTCCATCCGAGTCCACGAACCCCGCGAACGAGGCCAGTGCTCCCGCAGCCAAGGAGATGCCGCTAGTCCTTGTTGCTGAGCCCAGGCTCCAACTTGGGAAAGGCACATTGTCCACTTCCTCCAAACCGGAGAGCTGCGACTAAGATGAAGTTGAGAAAGTAGCCCGGAGGGCCAATATGTACCAGTTTGTCGACGACACTCTATACAGAAGGAGGCCCAATGGTGTGAAATTGAAGTGCGTCTGCCGGGAAGTAGGAAAGGAATTGCTGGCTGAGATTCACAGAGGAATGTGCGGCTCCCACATTGGAACAAGGGCATTAGTTGGGAAAGCATTCCGGCAAGGATTCTATTGTCCCACTGCCCTCCATGATGCGGTCGAGCTTGTCACGACATGTGAAGCCTTCCAGCTCCATTCCAAGAGAACACACCTGCCTGCCCAAGCTCTTCAAACAATCCCTCTATCATGGCCGTTTTTGGTCTGGGGGCTCGATATCCTCGGCCCCTTCCCTCGAGCAATCGGGGGCTTTGAATTCTTGATCGTTGCTATCGACAAGTTTCCAAAGTGGCCGGAAGTGACTGCCATGAGAAAGGTGACTTCTCAGTCAACTATCAAGTTATTGAAAAATCTGGTGTGTCGTTCTAGAGTTCCAGCAAGGATCATCACCGACAACGGCACCTAGTTCATGAGCCACGCCTTCATGCAATGTGTTCATGCCCTCGGATGCAAGATCTCATTTGCCTCTGTGTCACACCCACGGGAGCAATGGACAAGCTGAGAGGGCGAACACTGAAGTGCTGCGTGGTCTCAAGACAAGAACTTTTGATACATTGCATAAGCACGATATGTGGTGGATTGAGGAGTTACCGGTAGTTCTTTGGTCCCTCAGAATGACACCAAACCGAGGTACCGGGCAGACCCCCTTCTCCCTGGTCTACGGGGCAAAAGTAGTTATCCCCACGAAACTCATTTACGGGTCGCCTTGAGTGCTTGCCTACGATGAAGTAGCGCAAGATCAGCACTGGCGTGACGACACTATGCTACTCGAGGAGAACCATCTGATGGCTGATACGCGTGTTACACGCTACCAGCAAGCCCTGCATCGCTATCACAGCCGCAGGGTTCATGCCCGGTGTTTTGAGGAAGGTGACCTTGTCCTTAGGCGCGTTCAGTCTGCCAAGGGTACACACAAGTTATCACCAAAGTGGGAAGGCCCTTACTGGGTAGTATGAGTCACCAGACCCGGTGTAGTTCGTCTGGAGACTGGAGATGGCACTCAGTTGCGAAACACAAATATTGAGCATCTCCGTCGGTTCTACCCGTAAGGCACGGCTGTCAGGCCCTGCCCGACAGCCACCCTTTGTACAGGCCTTGCCTCTCAGTTGCATGTAACCCCTTGTACAAGCCGGGGCGATGACCCCGTGCAAGAGAAAACAAAGAAGCGCTGTAGGGGGCCCCCAACCTAGATTGCATGCATGCATCAGCATTCCCAGATCACTGCATAAGCATTTCATGAGCATTTGCATATGCATATAGATAGGATTGCATCCTGCATTCATTCTCATCTGCACTGAGTTGCAGGTTCCTGCCGTGAACTTGGCTTCGACAAGGAGTGAGAAGACTGCCGGGCACTACGATCCCCGGCGAGCCAGACAGATAAGTTCTACCTTGTCCATTAGTGTTCTGTAAGCTATAGCTTGCGCATAAGGAAACCTCACTGCTCTTTTGAGACTTAGGTGCTCCCATCCTTGACTCGAACGTTGCTTCGGTCAGGATGGTCGCAGTGGCCTTTGACGACAAAGAGTTAGTGGGGGGCTGGGCCCTTTACATTTTGCCAGGCAGACGCAGCTCTCCGGCAAGCAAAAAGGTCCCGGCAAGATGATCTGTCAGGGAAAACTCATTTATTTACAGTACAGAGGCACTCTACCTCTGCATGGACATATAGATGCACAAGTTCCCGGCAAGGTTCATCTTTTCCATTATTGCATTGGTAATACAAATACAAGCATTACAGAGCACAAAAATGGACTAAGGAGATTACATTATTTGAATTAAAGTTTGGCGAACGCCGGCGGATTAAGATTAAAAAAAGATTAGTGCCCCGTTATGCCTTTGCCCTTCACTGGTATAGCGAGGTGCTATACAAACGGTTTTTAACCCCTTCCCGCGAAGACATTTGGAACCGTCTCCAAGTGAGTGTGGGCGATAGGGGGGGTCCTTCCCACACGACCCAGAAATCGTCGGGGATAGGCCCTCTTGGGACACAGGCTGGGGCAAAATGAGCTCGTGTGCGATTAGGCGAGGCATTGAAACCCAATCATTTCCATTCGTATGTACATCCCACATGGTGAATCCCAGAAAAACATTTCCGTTCGTATGTATATCACACACAGTAAATCCAAAGAATACGTTTCCGTTCTTATGTACATCCCACACAGTCAATCCAGGGAAAACGTTTCCATTCGTATGTACATCCCACACAGTTTTATGTATAGGCTCGTGTGTGAAAGGTGTAACTATCACACACGCTCTGCCTTGGTTAACTGTTTGCTTTTATCAACTACATCACACACGATTTGATGAAGAAAACTGTGTGGCATTGGGCTGTCCATCACAAGCGCTTTTACTGCTAGAACCGTTTGCAAAGTTCCATGACCGTTTGTTCTCTTTTACATCGCACAAGTTGATTTCTTTCTAATCGCGTGCACATTATTTTATTAGCTATTGTATATTTTTATTTTTTCCTGTAATTTATTATTCGAATTGGAAATTTGAAATATGAAACGTGCAATTCAAATTCTCAGCACAATGGTTGAACAACGAATCCATAAATAAAATTGCCAATACAATATGTTCAGTAATTAGAGGATTAGACAGCAATTAACTATGATGAACCATAATATTTAAAGACGGTAAAGGTGAAGAGACAAGTGTAAGTCATTTTCACTGCCGATGGTGTTGAAGAAGCGGAATGCCCATAATGTGCCTTCCTACATGCCATAGGCACGAACCACTTTTGTCCAACCCCTTGTGACGATCGCCCGCCCATCCTGCACCGCCTTCAGGAAGACTTCTAGAGCATTATCATGGTAGCATGAATTATATACTTTAACCTTAGTTGCCTCTAGTCTGGTCATGTAGTTTGCAAGGTAATCATCAGTAAATAGCTTCGGAAACCACTGAAAAGAGAAAAATATCAGATACTGAGGTCTAATAGAGTAGCTTGTTGTGGGAAGGGGGAAAAGGCAACACATTACTTACCATCCTAAAGTTCACTGTTGTCTTGGACAAAGTGTAGATAAAGAGCTCAATTCCAATCACCCGTTTCTTTCGCCTAACAATCTTTCTTAGTTTCCTCACTTGACGCTTGTTCATGAATATCTCATTTCCCCATACGCAAAAGGGATCGAAGCATGGATCAGTACCGCTCATATATGTACCTACAACCAACCAGTAAATGTTAGAAGCTAAACTGAGATTCCACAAATGATGTAAAATACAACTATCTATGTTCCTAAGTACAAGTTTTTTTGAGATTTCAATATGAACTACATACAGATGTATATGGAATTATAGATATATCTTAGATTAGAATCTAGATTCACTCATTTTGCTCCTTATGTAGTCTATATTGGGATCTATAAAAATACTTATATTTAGAAATAGATGGTGTATAAGACATGGGATGCAACTAACCTCGATGGAAAACAACAGCATCGCCCATTGTAGCCCTGTGTAAGTACATGGAAAGCCAATGTTAACTACAACATGGTTAACATCCACCAAAAATAGCAAATGGTAATAAAACGGCATCATCTGTAGTGATATCTTCATTGCGAAAGAGTGGCACGGTAGCAAAGGGACAGATTAAAAAATGGAGACAACTGTTAATTGTAACATGCTTAACAACATCCTAATTCATGTTTTGAAAGTTTGTAGACATTGAAATACAACTCTTTAAAAATGGATACAACTGTTAATTGCGACATGCTTAATGGCCATTGAAACTGGTACTGATAAAAATGCAATTGGCAGAGTTAAACATCACAAGGCAGGTGCTGCTAGAGTAGATAATGGCCCAGTTGTCTATAAAAAGGTAGGGAAAATAGCTAAAACGTGTTAGGCATGTTTACTACAACATGTTTAATACACCGACCGTACAAAACATAGCCATTAATTGCAACTGGTATTGGTAAGATTGAACTGGTGAGTACATACTTGGTAAGTCCCGAGAGGTAGTTGCTGGGGCACTTCATCTTGGCCACAACCCGCACAAAGTCGTCGGTGGCGAAGGCGAGCTGTTCCTCCGGGTCGAAGCATGGATTAGTGCCACTGACATGTGTACCTACAGGCAACCAGTAAATGGTAGAAGTTAAACTGCAATTGCACAAATGATGTGAAATACTGTAAGACATGGGATGCAGCTAACCTCGACGGCAAACAATAGCATTGGCCATTATGACCCTGCGTAAGTACATGGACATGCATGTTAAGTACAACAGGGTTAGCATCCACCAAAAATAGCAAATGGGCAACATCTTAAGTATATCTTCATTGCGGGGAGTAGCGTGGTAGCAAATGGACAGATTAAAAAAAGGATACAACTGTTAATTACAACAGGCTTAACAGCATCCTAAGTCATGTTTTGTAAGTTTGTAGCCATTGAAATACAACGGTTTAAAAATGGATTCAACTGTTAAATGCAACAGGCTTAATAGCCATTGAAACTGGTACTGATAAAAATGCAATTGACATAGTTAAGCATCACAAGGCAGGTGCTGCCAGAGCAGAGAATTGCCCAGATGTCTATAAAAAGGTAGGGAAAGTAGCTAAAACGTGTTAGGCATGTTTAGTAGAACATGCTTAATACATCGACCATACAAAACATAGCCATTAATTGCAACTGGTATTGGTAAGATTGAACTAGTGAGTACATACTTGGTAAGTCCAGAGAGGTAGTTGCTGGGGCACTTCATCTTGGCCAGAGCCCACCCAAAGTCAGCGACAGCGGAGGCGAGCTGTTCCTCCGGGTCGAAGCGTGGATCAGTGCTACTGACATGTGTACCTACAGGCAACCAGTAAATGGTAGAAGTTAAACTGCAATTGCACAAATGATGTGAAATACTATAAGACATGGGATGCAGCTGACCTCGACGGCAAACAACAGCATCAGCCGCTATGACCCTGCGTAAGTACATGGACATGCATGTTAAGTACAACAGGGTTAGCATCCACTAAAAATTGCAAATGGGCAGCATCTCTAGTGATATCCTGAGTCATGTATTGTAAGTTTGTTGCTGGTATTGGTGAAATTGAGCTGGACACGGTAGCATTTGAACATCACACAGTGTGCAGTACCGAAATAAACAAGGCACGGACATGCTTAATACATCAACCATACAAATCATAGTCGTTGCAAGTGATATTGGTAAGATTTAGTTGGTCAGATATTACCTGTTAAGTCCTGGAGGGTAGTCGCTGGGGCACTTCATCTGGGCCAGAGCCTGCACCATGTCGGCGGTGGGGGAGGCGAGGTGTTCCTTTGGGTCAACATGCATAGCGGCCATCGCGCCATCGACCGCCATCATCTCCTGGCGGTGGGGATTTGGAGGCATGAGGATGTTTCGCATGCGCCGTTTAAGCAATCAGGTCGGGGCCGTGATAGAGATCGGTGGGTTACCTGACTAGATTCGAGCAGAACATAGATGTGGTTGAAGCTGTCATTGCGGCAGCGCCGGTTTGAGATGCCGGTAGGGGGAGGCGCGGGAAGGGGGGGTACTGAGGGTGGGGATGTGGTTGGAGGAATAAATTCTGAAATCGCGCGCCTAATGAAAATTTTGCTGTGAAACTTGAAACTTGGTGGGGGAAACACATAACGCAGACGAAGCGCGTAAAATACTCGTGTGCGAGAAAACAAAACGTTGGCTGATCCCGTCTCCAAAAAAAATGTACACGTGTAGTTGATTTTTTTTCGGTCAATGGTACACCTGGTTTATTAGGAAACATCGCACACGTAACTGACTTATGGATCATTAACGCAAAAAAATGCAGACAGGTACGTCATAGAAACCATGTGTTTTGTGATCTTCTAATGACTAACGCAAAAAAAACACACACGGACACACATGCTAATCAACGCTCAAAGCCCTCAAAGGACGCTTTTACCAACATTGTATGTTAATAGTACAAACTTAAAGTAGTAATGGTAATTTTCTTTAACACTACAAACTTAAACTACTTCTCACATGCTGCCATTGGGGCATGCTGGCCAGACGTCGGCATTCTCCTTCTCGGCCTTGTAGGTGGCAGCCCACCATGCTTCGATCTCTGCGAAGCTCTCCTCACCATGGCGTGCGGCCTCTTCTTTCTTGTAGCGGCGGGACTCTCTTTTCTTGACTGCTTTCTACCATTTCCGCTCCTTCTGTGTGGCTCTGGCCACCTCTAGATCCACCACCCATTCAACCATGGCAACCTCAAAGTCCACCCATGTAACTGTCTGGCCGCCGGTGGTGATGAACTCAACGCGGTGAGATGCCATCACTTCCTTACCATGTGTGTGGTCGCGGTCGGCGAGGAACAAGGCGCGACTGTCACAACCGGTTTTCTGGGTATCAATTTCCAGAAAAAGACCGTCGTGCTCATCAGCCCCAGGATTACTATTAGCTGATGAGGCTCCAACTTGATACAGAAATTCCAAGCAAAATACAAAATATGTGGTACGAGACCATTCCGGCCTGTGAGTACAACAAATGGTTTCTAGTGGTTGAGGGCGGAAGCGGTTTGAGAATCATCAGTGTCTATGGGACTCCATTTCCCAACAGGAACAGCTGACCAGGTTAACTCCTATCTTCACGAGGCTGCTATCACCGTTGCTTAGGTTCCAGGGCTGTCATCACGTCGCTCCTCTCCGTGCAAGAAATCTGGCCAAGACAATAGCCAGGGACAAGTCAGTGAGTACTTTGAATGTACTCGCAAACATTATGAGCACAGGTATACCATAACAATGGTGTGCTGAAAATAGTCTATGCTCATGACGTCAGTCACAAAGATAAATAAAACTCTGATGCGTAAAAGCATGTTATTTATGAATATGCAATAAGATAGTAGTATTAAAATCTATGAAATAAATAACAAGCAATGCCACGGTCGGGCGTCTGAGCGACACCACATAAAGGGCTTTAAAAGAAATGCCACAGTCGGGCGGCTGAGCGACACCACATAAAGGGCCTTAAAAGAAATGCCATAGTCGGGCGTCTGAGCGACACCACATAAAGGGCTTTAAAAGAAATGC
>NC_041385.1:579037657-579044431 GCF_002162155.2 Triticum dicoccoides
GCCACAGTCGGGCGTCTGAGCGACACCACATAAAGGGCTTTAAAAGAAATGCCACAGTCGGGCGTCTGAGCGACACCACATAAAGGGCTTTAAAAGAAATGCCACAGTCGGGCGTCTGAGCGACACCACATAAAGGGCTTTAAAAGAAATGCCACAGTCGGGCGTCTGAGCGACACCACATAAAGGGCTTTAAAAGAAATGCCACAGTTGGGCGTCTGAGTGACACCACATAAAGGGCTTTAAAAGAAAAAATCATAGTGAATATCCCGGAGGTAGAACCATCCCAGAGATACTCGATAATAGCAATAATATCACGGGTTAGTCAACAATAATAAGAATAATCATAATTATCACAAGTCACAAGTAGTAATTCCATTTCTGGTTTAACAGTTTCACCTCCGAAGACCGACACTAAGACCGACACTTGACCCATCCCAGACTGTAATCCTTAACCATGGACACGGCTATTCGAAGAGGTTTAATCTCTGCAGAGGGTGTACTCTTTACCCATGAGTAACGGATTTCTTTAGTCCATCGGGACTAATTCCGTCTACGGTCTTTTTGTTGAAAACACACCCAACTTGCACACACCAGCTTAACTCACACGTGTCTGGAATCACCCACGACACCAGTCAAGCAAACTCTAAGTGGGGAGGCTACAACCTCGCGTAGCATGGGATCAAATTTATATCGCGCGCTCTAAGGGGTGGCCTCCCCTCTCGGTCCCAACCGGAAACACCCATGCCCCCGGACCAGATGGCCTGCCTACCAGCTACAACCGGTATCTTCCACCCTGGCCTCTCTGTACGGTGTGTGCTAGAAAGAGGTTGACAACTTACTGAACCGTACTCTACTTGCTGTAGAGACGAGTGGTAGTACGAAGCAAGTATGGGGGTTACTGGAACAAGACTCGATCTACGGTCGACTCAGGAGGTTTATAGTTTCCTGCATGACATGTATAACAAAAAATATTTCAACCAGTACAATCAACACTCATTATATCTTACCATGCCATACCAGACATACCCATCCCGACGGAGACCGGCGACAAGCTCACGCCTACCCAAGGCAGAGGCTTTCCCGGATTCCTTTCCGGCATGCATGCAAGATACATGAGGATGCTTGCCATCACAAGTATACTCATTTCCAACAGCATGGAAATGACTAATATGCATCCACTCAAATGATCATATCACATGAAATAACAAGTCCTTCGAAATGAGGTGGTGATATAAACGTGTCAACGAACACACCAAAAATATTATGCCGGGGTTCAGAATGCTTGCCTTCAGGTCACGGGAAGGCGTGCATTTCAAACTCTTGAAATATTTCTCCACTCTTCAAAAATACTATTTTAGCAATATAAATGAATTAACACACAAAATAAAAACAGCACAAAAAGTTATTCTGATTTTTTTTCAAATAAATCTTAAAATAAACTAGACAATATTTGAGAAACGTAGGAAAGAGAATTAATTCATTTGGAGTTATATTTAAAAAGATATAGTCAGTCAAAGTTCTGGTCAAATCTGATTTTAAATAAAACAGAAAAGAAAAACGTTTCAGAGGGGAATACGCTTTCGAAGCGGGAGAAACGTACTCGGGTGGATTACGCCTTCACTTAAACACGTGGACGGCGCGGTGAGACACTGACAGTGGGTCCAGGGGGCCCACTAGTCAGGTTTGACTATTTCTTTTCCCCCTCCTTTCTCTGTCCCGAGCGGAGGCGGAGCTTCGGCGATCGTCGCTGGCGACTGGCGGCTCCTCGCGGGGCCCCGAGGGCGGGGATGGATCCGCCACTCCAGGGCGGTCCTCCCGGTGGTCGCCAAGCCGGTGGGGACGGAGGGAGTTGCCGGCGGTGAGCTTCGCGGCGGAGGAGGCTTCGGTGGCAGAGTGGTTTTGGGGCGAATGTGGTTCCCGATCAAAATCAAGTAGGGGGTTGGGTTCCTGGAAGGAAGGAGGTGTTCTTGGTGAAGAGAAATGGGAGGGAGAGGCCCTGGGGGCGGTGGGAGAGCTGGGGCCATGGCGGCGGCCGCTGCTGCCGGAGGTGGGGAAGATGACCTCCCCGGGTCGATTGGCTGCCCCAAGGGGTCCTAGGGGATGGCGTAAGAGTCGCCTACGTGCTCGGAAGGTTTCGGGGCGTCCTTTTATAGCGCGACGAGGTCGGTTCCGCGGCGGTGGATGAGGACGCCGGCGAACCGCCCCTCTGTAGCTTGCATGGCGTCGTGGCGGCGACGAACGCTAGCGGACACGCTTGCGGATGAGTTCGGGCTGTGCCAGGGGCCAGGTGGCGAGCCGGGGTGGCTTGGGCGGCGCTGAACGGAGCAGAGGCTGTCGGCCGACACCGGCGTGCCGCCAAAAGTGCTCTGGCGGTGGCATTGTAGGGTACCAGGGCGGGCTGGCGTGTAGTGGTGAGGCGGGGAGTGCATGGCAGCTAGCTGCAGGTGGTCACGAGTCGGAACGGGTGTGGGGTGAGACGCGACGGCTCGGTTGCACGCGTGCGCCAAACGCACACTCTGCTCGCGCTCTGGGCGTGCACAGGACGTGCTTGAAGAAATGCCAGTGCATGCTGCAGAGCTTGGGTGAGGCTGGCACTTAACAGATCCAGGACAGGAGCCACTGGGAGTCTAGTGGACATGTTAGTTCTATTAGGGGTGCAAGCTCCAGTGCAATGTCAAAAGTCATGTCAAAACAGATCATGCCCATAAGGTGTTTGACAAAATGCTAAGGGCACTTAGGCATTTCTTGGAGTGGCCAAATTCTCCAGATCAGTGTCTCTTTAGAAGCAAGAGAAGGTGGTAAGGTTAGTTTGGCAAAAAGAGAAACTTGCTAGTGCAGGTTTTGATGAACTTCAGTTCTGGACAGGAGATGGATGGCATCATTTCATGAACCAAAAATGATCCAATAAGTCCATGCTCCTGGACTTCGGGGTTTAGTAGGGAGGGCTACAAGTAAGAAAAGGAATCATGAATAAAGGAGCAACTAAAAATGTGGTTGCTGTACAAACCATCATGTTGGGCCAAAATGAAGATGAGGTTGTTTCACTCAAAATTTTCAAAGAAAAACCCTGGATTTTTGCATACAATGGAATGATATGCTCCTACTGACATCCCATAATTTTGGTGGAAGCTGGAAACAAATATTTAAAAGGGTTGTAGTGCAAAATTGCCCACTGGACCAGAGAAGGAAAATAGGTGTAGCACTCAAAATATGCAATGAATTAAATATATTATTGCACAAAAGTGATTTAGAGACATCACATGACATCTCCAAATTTTGGTTAGATTTTTAGATAAATCTATCAACTGGTTGTAGTACAAAAAGAGCTCCAAAACTCAAAACAAGTCATTTAATGAATAAAGCTCAGGGTGAAATAATTTAATAAATAAATCTACTGATTGAGAGATGTTTTTAAAAGAGAGGGAAAATAAGTCCAATATGTTTTGGAAGGATCCACTTGGGAAAAACTCCTTAATATTAAAAGAAAAGTTTTGAAATCAACAGAGATATTCTTGCACGCAAAAATTTTAAACTCTTGGCAAAATTTTAATAACTAAAACCTGGTTAAATTTTTGGGGTGTTACAATTACTACCCCCCTTAAGAAAAAAATCTCGTCCCCGAGATTTGCTAAGAGCCGTTGTGAAAAACAAAAGTTCCATCTGTGTTCGAGCGGTTGTGAGTCTGCTGCCGTGGTGCTGCGTGAAATAAAATAGTTCTACGCCGTGAGAAAATACACGATGCGACAATTCAGTAAAAACAAAACCCATACTAGGATCTTTTGCGGTTGCACAAGTTAATCACGAAGAAAACTACTCATACTAGTAGAAACTAAATACATGACTCATCGCACACATTCGAGGTACCATGCATAAGTTACAATGCAAATATAAATGCTGCAAAAACAAATACAGTAGTGACGTCTAAAATGAAAACAGTAAATGGGTGGGCTCCTGATAAAATGTCTCTGGTAAAGGGATACACTCCTCTTCTATCGGAGGAAGTGGATTGACCAGTCGATGTATGCGTCTCTCCGGGTCGGGTCTCAGTGGTCTGCCGATGGCAATCTGAGGATTTAAATCATCGAGACTCTGGAGATAATCCATCACTCGCTGGTTCAAATGCTCTTGAGCGATGATGTACTGGATAAGGTTGGCTAGTACTGGGTCTCTCTCAATCCGTCCACCGGGAAAAGATGTTACTCCTCCAGGTGTTGCACGGCTCGGAAAATAATAATATCCTCGTTCGCGGGCATAAGGTACTGCGGATCAAAGACGAGCAATCGCTTCTTTCGCAGCAGCTTCTATGGCCAAGTGTGGGGTTGGCATAGATTTCCCCATGAACGAAACTTCCGTTGGATCTTGATTGGAGTCTATGGGAGGGATGGGCACTGCTGCCCAATATTCTGAGGTGGAAGGGATGATTCTCTATTTGAACAGCTCGTACTGGGGTGGCTGGGTAGAACCCATGGTACTGCGGGTAAAGTCCCACAATATTTTGACAAAGCTACCTGGGGTTGCATCTGGGGTTCTCAGATAAATACTGGGGCTCGGCATGGCGAGAAATGGTTGTGAGGGTGGTGCACAATGTGTGGGGTGCTGGGTAAGATCACAAGGTGGCCTTTATATAGCAATGGAGCTGGGTCATTTTTATCGTGGTGGAAGGTAATAAATTTGCCAGCTTAGCTCCAAAGGTCGGGTCAGTGTCAGAGATACACATATCTCATAAAGAGACGTGTTACTGTGGTTGTCGTCGGGTTGGTTTTGGTAGTTGTGCCCAGAAATTATGCAACTGTGCACTGACAAAATACGCAAGGCTACTATTAAAACAGAGGCACAACGACAGGCTGCGTTAATATACACGGCCGCACGATTACAAAGTGAGGATACACTGAGACTCGGTACTACTCGTACGACTTAGTCTACCTTGTTTACGTCTAACCGGGCGTGCCTGGTGGATGTCGAGGCTTCTCCACGTGTCTCACTGCCGGGATTAGTCGGAGATGGTGGAGGAATTGCAGGGTCGGGGTAGCGATGATGACCATCGCGGGGATTGTTGGCCACAATCCCGTTGGAGTGTGCTCCCAAAAGGCGACGAAGCACTTCTGGGGTCATCAAAGCATCTCGGTTGGTGGCTAGAGCTGATCTCAGGGTCTCGATCGGTTGTCCGAACAACACGACTGGGTTGTCGGTGTCGGGCTCGTCTTCTCTTCTTGCTGGGGCTCGACGAACCAGCTCTCCTTGAGCTGCGATCAGATCAATGGTGATATGGTCGAACAGTGCCTCTAGTGCACTTACATAGCGCACTAGGTGCAATAAGGCGGGATCTGTCTCGTGATCTCCGTTGGCAACTTGGGGTGGTCTTCCATACCTTTCACGTCTGGGGTAGTAGTGGTATGAGCGACAGTTAACTCTGGGTGACAAATGCCTGAGATGAACTATAGCCTCTCGAGCGGCTAGCTGGATGGCTTGTGGCTCGAAGGAAGTTGTCCTTCCGGTGAACCTGTAGGGGCGTTCTGGCGACAGACCCCTACCGTAGATGTGCACAGTGGCCCAGAATTGGCGGTCTTCACCGCTCATGGGTCCTTGGTACACAACATATTCTGGGGGCTCTTCTAACGCATAGGCACGGCGGGTGAGGTTTGCGAGTATAGTCACAAAGCCTCCAAGATTGGTTGCTGTGGTCTCATTGTGCACGACGGGGCCGGGAATTGTGGCTAGGTTGGGGAAGAGGCTGTGCTATGCTGAGTTGAGGCTAGCGTGCCCTTTTTATAGAAAAGGGGACGGAGTCTTCCTTCGCACGCTTGCGAATGAGACATTTTTGCCATCGGTCACTGGTGTGCGATCGACAGGCTAGGCTGATAGGTTGGGCACCGACTGCCAAAAGTGTCGGGATTTACTGTGTGGCTATCTTGCACGGGAAGCTTGGCTGGGGTTTTGGTTAGGGTCTGGTAGGTTGGTTTGCCTAAGTTGATTGACCTGGCTAAGAAAGGATTAGCCAATGGTCAGCCTGGCTCTGATACCAAGTCTGTCACAACCGGTTTTCCGGGTATCAATTTCCAGAAAAAGACCGTCGTGCTCATCAGCCCCAGGATTACTGTTAGCTGATGAGGCTCCAACTTGATACAGAAATTCCATGCAAAATACAAAATATGTGGTACAAGACCATTCCGGCCTGTGAGTACAACAAATGGTTTCTAGTGGTTGAGGGCGGAAGCGGTTTGAGGATCATCAGTGTCTATGGGACTCCATTTCCCAACAGGAACAGCTGACCAGGTTAACTCCTATCTTCACGAGGCTGCTATCACCGTTGCTTAGGTTCCGGGGCTGTCATCGCATCGCTCCTCTCCGTGCAAGAAATCTGGCCTAGACAATAGCCAGGGACAAGTCAGTGAGTACTTTGAATGTACTCGCAAACATTATGAGCACAGGTATAACATAACAATGGTGTGCTGAAAATAGTCTATGCTCATGACGTCAGTCACAAAGATAAATAAAACTCTGATGCATAAAAGCATGTTATTTATGAATATGCAATAACATAGTAGTATAAAAATCTATGAAATAAATAACAAGCAATGCCACAGTCGGGCGTCTGAGCGACACCACATAAAGGGCTTTAAAAGAAAATGCCACAGTCGGGCGGCTGAGCGACACCACATAAAGGGCTTTAAAAGAAATGCCACAGTCGGGCATCTGAGCGACACCACATAAAGGGCTTTAAAAGAAATGCCAAAGTCGGGCATCTGAGCGACACCACATAAAGGGCTTTAAAAG
>NC_041385.1:579044740-579055495 GCF_002162155.2 Triticum dicoccoides
GTCGGGCGTCTGAGGGACACCACATAAAGGGCTTTAAAAGAAATGCCACAGTCGGGCATCTGAGCGACACCACATAAAGGGCTTTAAAAGAAATGCCACAGTCGGGTGTCTGAGCGACACCACAAAAAGGGCTTTAAAAGAAATGCCACAGTCGGGCGTCTGAGCGACACCACATAAAGGGCTTTAAAAGAAACAATCATAGTGAATATCCCGGAGGTAGAACCATCCCAGAGATACTCGATAATAACAATAATATCACGGGTTAGTCAACAATAATAATAATCATAATTATCACAAGTCACAAGTAGTAATTCCATTTCTGGTTTAACAGTTTCACCTCCGAAGACCGACACTAAGACCGACACTTGACCCATCCCAGACTGTAATCCTTAACCATGGACACGGCTATTCGAATAGGTTTAATCTCTGTAGAGGGTGTACTCTTTACCAACGAGTAACGAATTTCTTTAGTCCATCGGGACTAATTCCGTCTACGGTCTTTTTGTTGAAAACACACCTAACTTGCACACACCAGCTTAACTCACACGTGTCTGGAATCACCCACGACACCTGTCAAGCAAACTCTAAGTGGGGAGGCTACAACCTCGCGTAGCATGGGATCAAATTTATATCGCGTGCTCTAAGGGGTGGCCTCCCCTCTCGGTCCCAACCGGAAACACCCATGCCCCCGGACCAGGTGGCCTGCCTACCAGCTACAACCGGTATCTTCCACCCTGGCCTCTCTATACGGTGTGTGCTAGAAAGAGGTTGACAACTTACTGAACAGTACTCTACTTGCTGTAGAGACGAGTGGTAGTACGAAGCAAGTATGAGGGTTACTGCAACAAGAATCGATCTAGGGTCGACTCGGGAGGTTAATAGTTTCCTGCATGACATGTATAACAAAAAATATTTCAACCAGTACAATCAACACTCATTATATCTTACCATGCCATACTGGACATACCCGTCCCAACGGAGACCGGCGACAAGCTCACGCCTACCCAAGGCAGAGGCTTTACCGGATTCCTTTCCGGCATGCATGCAAGATACATGAGGATGCTTGCCATCACAAGTATACTCATTTCCAACAGCATGGAAATCACTAATATGCATCCACTCAAATGATCATATCACATGAAATAACAAGTCCTTCGAAATGAGGTGGTGATATAAACGTGTCAACGAACACACCAAAAATATTACGCCGGGGTTCAGAATGCTTGCCTTCAGGTCACAGGAAGGCATGCATTTCAAACTCTTGAAATATTTCTCCTCTCTTCAAAAATCCTATTTTAGCAATATAAATGAATTAACACACAAAATAAAAACAACACAAAAAGTTGTTCTGAAATTTTTTCAAATAAATCTTAAAATAAACTAGACAATATTTGAGAGACGTAGGAAAGAGAATTAATTCATTTGGAGTTATATTTAAAAAGATATAGTCAGTCAAAGTTCTGGTCAAATCTGATTTTAAATAAAACAGAAAAAGAAAAACGTTTCAGAGGGGAATACGCTTTCGAAGCGGGAGAAACGTACTCGGGTGGATTACGCCTTCACTTAAACACGTGGACGGCGCGGTGAGACACTGACAGTGGGTCCAGGGGGCCCACTAGTCAGGTTTGACTATTTCTTTCCCCCCCCTTTCTCTGTCCCGAGCGGAGGCGGAGCTCCAGCGATCGTCGCCGGCGACTGGCGGCTCCTCGCCGGGCCCCGAGGGCGGGGATGGATCCGCCACTCCAGGGCGGTCCTCCCGGTGGTCGCCAGGCCGGTGGGGACGGAGGGAGTTGCCGGCGGCGAGCTTCGCGGCGGAGGAGGCTTCGGTGGCAGAGTGGTTTTGGGGCGAATGTGGTTCCCGATCAAAATCGAGTAGGGGGTTGGGTTCCTGGAAGGAAGGAGGTGTTCTTGGTGAAGAGAAATGGGAGGGAGAGGCCCTGGTGGCGCTGGGAGAGCTGGGGCCATGGCGGCGGCCGCTGCTGCCGTAGGTGGGGAAGATGACCTCCCCGGGTTGATTGGCTGCCCCAAGGGGTCCTAGGGGATGGCGTAAGAGTCGCCTGCGTGCTCGGAAGGTTTCGGGGCGTCCTTTTATAGCGCGACGAGGTCGGTTCCACGGCGGTGGATGAGGACGCCGGCGAACCGCCCCTCTGTAGCTTGCATGGCGTCGTGGCGGCAACGAACGCTAGCGGACACGCTTGCGGATTAGTTCGGGCTGTGCCAGGGGCCAGGTGGCGAGCCGGGGTGGCTTGGGCGGCGCTGAACGGAGCAGAGGCTATCGGCCGACACCGGCGTGCCGCCAAAAGTGCTCTGGCGGTGGCGCTGTAGGGTGCCAGGGCGGGCTGGCGTGTGAGGCGGGGAGTGCGTGGCAGCTAGCTGCAGGTGGTCACGAGTCGGAACGGGTGCGGGGTGAGACGCGGCGGCTCGGTTGCACGCGTGCGCCAAACGCACGCTCTGCTCGCGCTCTGGGCGTGCACGGGACGTGCTTGAAGAAATGCCAGTGCATGCTGCAGAGCTTGGGTGAGGCTGGCACTTAACAAATCCAGGACAGGAGACACTGGGAGTCTAGTGGACATGTTAGTTCTATTAGGGGTGCAAGCTCCCAGTGCAATGTCAAAAGTCATGTCAAAACAGATCATGCCCATAAGGTGTTTGACAAAAGGCTAAGGGCACTTAGGCATTTCTTGGAGTGGCCAAATTCTCCAGATCAGTGTCTCTTTAGAAGCAAGAGAAGGTGGTAAGGTTAGTTTGGCAAAAAGAGAAACTTGCTAGTGCAGGTTTTGATGAACTTCAGTTCTGGACAGGAGATGGATGGCATCATTTCATGAACCAAAAATGATACAATAAGTCCATGCTCCTGGACTTAGGGGTTTAGTAGGGAGGGCTACAAGTAGGAAAAGGAATCATGGATAAAGGAGCAACTAAAAATGTGGTTGCTGTACAAACCATCATGTTGGGCCAGAATGAAGATGAGGTTGTTTCACTCAAAATTTTCAAAGAAAAACCCTGGATTTTTGCATACAATGGAATTATATGCTCCTACTGACATCCCATAATTTTGGTGGAAGCTAGAAACAAATATTTAAAAGGGTTGGAGTGCAAAATTGCCCACTGGACCAGAGAAGGAAAACAGGTGTAGCACTCAAAATATGCAATGAATTAAATATATTATTGCACAAAAGTGATTTAGAGACATCACATGACATCTCCGAATTTTTGTTAGATTTTTAGATAAATCTATCAACTGGTTGTAGTACAAAAAGAGCTCCAAAACTCAAAACAAGTCATTTAATGAATAAAGCTCAGGGTGAAATAATTTAATAAATAAATCTACTGATTGAGAGATGTTTTTAAAAGAGAGGGAAAATAAGTCCAATATGTTTTGGAAGGATCCACTTGGGAAAAACTCCTTAATATTAAAAGAAAAGTTTTGAAATCAACAGAGATGTTCTTGCAGTCAAAAAATTTAAACTCTTGGCAAAATTTTAATAACTAAAACCTGGTTAAATTTTTGGGGTGTTACAGCGACGGGATGCCATCACTTCATTACCAGTTACTATGCGCCGCGGTGCCATGGACAACGCCATGGAGAAAGCTCTGGGACGGAGGGGCTGGGCAGCCGTACAGTGCGGTGGTATTCAAGAGCTCAACGACAAACGACAACAGAAATTTGGCTTCCCTTACAATTTTGCTCATTCATTATTGCACATGGTTCATATCCGTCGCTTCCGGAAATAGTGTGTGCTGAGCCTATTGTGTGTTGCGTTATGGTTGGCCAGAACCCCAGCCACGCGGATCGCGCATGTGCACCGTAGGATACGCCGCGATCGAACGGCACTCCATGTCCCTCACATCACACTCGTGCAGCTGTAGCTGGATTGGATTTATATGCGCTAAATGCCTAGAAAATGCACATAATCCCCTAAATATGGTAAACGAGCCCGAAAAAATGCCAAATTTGAACACGGTGATTTGGAGGGTGTATGTTCATCGTAGAAAAAAACTCCAGGGCAAAGAATGAAGAAAATTTGGATTCCCCTTCAATCTTGGTGATTTCCCTCTCGAAAGCATGGAACTTCTTTGGTGATGGTTCGATTTATGAAGGGAAGCCAAACCTTCTCAAATTTTTACCAGGGCATGGTGAGGTCATACCATGGCACACCATGCCAGGAGTCATGTTTTTCAAGCATTTATTTCATTTTTTCTATAGTTGAAAACCCAATAAACAAACATTTGTGGTTGATTATTGCCACACATTTCATCGAAATATCTGTCCATTCCTTGTAAAAGGCATGAGAACTTACTAAATGGCACGAGCATGGTTTTCCAGGCCGTTCTTGTGCACCCTTTCATGCACCGATTGTTTGAACTTGAATTATGTGCAGCCTAGGAAATGCACATAATCCCCTAAATATGGTAAATGAACCCATAAAAGTGCCAAATTTGAACACGGTGATTTGCCGGGTGTATGTTCATCATAGAAAAAAACTCGTGGACAAAGGACAAAGGAAATTTGGATCCCCCTTTAATCTTGGTGATTTCCCCCTTGAAACCATGAAACTTCCTCGGTGATGGTTCAATTTATGAAAGGCGTGCATCACGACATAAAGAAAACATTCTCCAATTTTTACTAGGGCATGGTGAGACCCCATGGCACCACGCCAGGCGTCATGTTTTCCAACCATGTGTTTCATTTTTGTATAGTTATTAACCCAGTAAATGTTAATGACGGGTTTATGGTTGACTATTGCCACACTTTTCCTTGAAATATCTGCCCATTCCTTGTAAAAGGCATGAGAATGTACTAAATAACACGAGCATGGTTTTCCAGACCGTTCTTGTGCACCTTTTCATGCACCGATTGTTCAAATTTGAATTATGTTCATTAATGCCTAGAAAATGCACATAATCCCATAAATATGGTAAATGAGCCCGGAAAAATGTCAAATTTGAACATGTTGCATTTGAGGCGGTATGTTGATCGTTGGAAAAAAATCGAATGACAAACTAGGACGGAAATTTGGATTCCCCTTCAATCTTGGTGATTTCCCTGTCGAAAGCATGGAACTTCCTCGGTGATGGTTCAATTTATGAAGGGCGTGCATGATGACATAAGCCAAACCTTCTCAAAATTTTACCAAGGCATGGAGAGGTCATACCATGGCACCATGCTAGGCGTCATGTTTTTCAAGCATTTATTTAAATTTTTCTATAGTTAAAAACCCAAACAAACATTCGTGGTTGACTATTGCCACACATTTCATCGAAATATCTGTCCATTCCTTGTAAAAGGCATGAGAATTTTCTAAATGGCACGGGCATGGTTTTCCAGGCCGTTCTTGTGCACCCTTTCATGCACCAATTGTTTGAACTTGAATAATGTGCATTAGTGCCTAGGAAATGCACATAATCCCCTAAATATGGCAAATGAACCCCCAAAAGTGCCAAATTTGAAGACGATGATTTGCAAGGTGTATGTTCATCGTAGAAAAAAACTCGTGGACAAAGGACAAAGGAAATTTGGATGCCCCTTCAATCTTGGTGATTTCCCCCTCAAAACTATGAAACTTCCTCGGTGATGGTTTGATTTATGAAAGGCGTGCATGATGTCATTTTTACCAGGGCACAGTGAGGCCATACCATGGCACCACACCATGCGTCATGTTTTCCAAGCATGTATTTCATTTTTGTATAGTTGTTAACCCAGTAAACGACGCGTTTATGGTTGACTATTGCCACACATTTCCTTGAAATATATGCCCATTCCTTGTAAAAGGCATGAGAATGTACTAAATAGCACGAGCATGTTTTTCCAGACCGTTCTTGTGCACCTTTTCATGCGCCGATTGTTCAAATTTCAATTATGTGCACAATTAATGCCTAGAAAATGCACATAATCCCCTAAATATGGTAAATGAGTTCGGAAAAATGTCAAATTTGAACATGTTGCATTTGAGGCGGTATGTTGACCGTTGGAGAAAAACTGAATGACAAACTAGGACGGAAATTTGGATTCCCCTTCAATCTTGGTGATTTCCCTCTCGAAAGCGTTAAACTTCCTCGGTGATGGTTCGAGTTATGAAGGGCGTGCATGATGAAATAAATCAAACCTTCTTAGCTTTTAACTAGGGCACGGTGAGGCCATACCATAGCACCATGCCACGCGTCATGTTTTTCAAGCACGTATTTCACTGTTCTATAGTTGACAACCGAGTAAATGACGCATTTGTGGTTTACTATTGCCATGCATTCCATTGAAATCTCTGCCATTCCTTGTAAAAGGCTTGAAAAATTACTAAATACCACGGGTATGGTTTTTCCACACCGTTCTTGTGCACCATTTCAAGCACCAATTGTTTGAATTTGAGTTATGTGCATTAATGCCTACAAAATGCACATAATCCCCTAAATATTGTAAATGAACCCGGAAAAGTGTCAAATTTGAACACGGTTATTAGCAGGGTTTATGTTCATCGTAGAAAAAACTCATGGATGAAGGACAAAGGAAATTTGGATTCCCATTCAATCTCGGTGATTTACTATCACACACGATTCATCTCCGTCGCCTCTGCGAACCGTGTGTGTTCACTCACACATGAAAAAGGAAAAAGAAAACCCTCGCCCACTTCGTCCCCACTCACTCATCGCAGACTCCTCTGCGACTCTGCACCCTAAGCTCGACGGCTGTTGGCGGCGGGCGTAGGTCGCGCTCCAAACAACATGGGATTTTGCCCCTACAGCTTTCCGCCACCTATCTGCACCGACATTCTCGACTCTAGTCGACTGTGGTTTTCTAAGGGATTGGGTCGGGGATTTTTCTCATGAAGAAGGTAATCAACTTAGCGAAATATTCACTCAGTCCGTCCATCGCTGTTAATCAACCAGTGGAAATAACCGTGGAATCATTTTTGTTCTAGCTGATTCATGGGTGTTCATTCATGTGTCCATAGTGCGAGTACAAATCGGGTAACTGTGGTCGTGGCCAGTCAGAAATGAAGTTCTATCTCACCATTCCGGATGACTTCAAGGAGCACTCGGTATGTTCAATCTCCACCTACCACGGTCGGCATGGCCTAAATTTGTGAACATATACCGTCAGTTGCTACATTATCTATATATTTGCATCAAATCTTTGCTACATTATCTATTTTTAATTCTATATTTATGTACTTTGCTTTCATCTATATATTTATCTGTTCTATCAGTTACTCCCATATTTGCATCTTGCTATGTTATTTCAGTATATCTAATTTACGATCTTAATTTTCATTTCAAACAGTACATCCCTTGCTTTGCAAGAATAGGAGTAGAAGGAAATGTTGGGCTTGTTGATGACTCCCAACATATGTCGTATTGACAACGCAGCATGGATTTACAATGGCGGTTAGCATAAAACTTGATAAAGATGGTCACTCCTATTTTAATGCGGACCTTTGGAGAAGAATGTCTAAGTGTTATGAACTGAAATCTAGCAATAAAATTCTAGTGCGTGCACCACAACCTAGTCTAATTAACATGGATGTTTACTTCGCAAACGTCATCAGCCGATCAAAGTCTGATCGAGGTTAGTGTCCTTTCAACTTTCTCCATGTTGTCATATTACTTAGCAAAATCGGGGTATTTGTTCTGACTAATTGATCACTATTTAAGCAACCAATTGTGATTCCATATTCTGACTCCATTCCTAGACAGTAACAAATTCTATTTACCAATTTATGCGCACTATATATTCTTCTGCCATGCTCTGAATAAATAATACCTTTCCACCTTTTAAGCAGGATATGTTGGATGCATAGTGAATGATCTGTATGCTACTAAGCGTACCAAATTTCACTGGAAGGACTTGAAGCATGTAATAAACTTTGTTGATAATCTGACAGAGATAGCACAGCGTATGAATGCTGGATTTTGGATGGGATTAATTAGACCTATGGTGCACACACTGAACAAGAACAATTGTGTGCACAAAACGCTGGAAAAAAGTCTTATTTTAAAGTTGATGCTCATAAACTATATATATCTTCAACGAATAAAAATATGTTACAATTGGTTTTTATTCTACATGTCAACCTAAATTGCCCGCTATAGTATTTCTTGGATCAATTTCCTGGCGTGGTCGAATTACACTTGTGCCTGCTAATAACGCCAAAGTGATTGCAAGGTACTGCATTTTCCACAGAAATGGAACCATTCAAATTAACAAGTTCTCGCTTCTCGTGGAAATGCATCCACATTGGAAAATTGGAGACACGGTTCTACTCATGCTCTACCAGGGCACAGGAGGGCTCTTCCTTTTCATTGACGAGATGCCGAGTCACTGTGATCAAGTTGCTTCCAGTGGATAGTTGTGGTTGTTGGCCCTCAGCCTCTTAAAATGTGCTAGCTGTTACTATGTTAAGTATGTAGATGACCATATGGTTGTTGGCCCTTAGCCTCTTAAAATGTGATAGTTGTTACTATGTTAAGTATGTAGATATGGACCATATGGTTGTCAAAACCGTGTTACGAAGATCCTCCTTTTGTTGAATAGTGTAACCACTATATATATGTTACTCAAATGTTGTTACCCAAGTTCTTAAATTTTCTTGGAAAGTATCAGTATCATACACAGTTCATTGAGTTTAAGCGTGTGCCTGATGTCCAGAAGGCATTTGCATATTAACTATCCATATTGCAAATTCACACACATGTTAACATAAGGAAACGTATGTGTAACATAATAATAATCATCGCACACGAGTACTCGCAGACGCATCATGTGTGATACTCCTAGCCACCGCAAGCAACTAGTTTGCATTTTTCAAAAAAAATTGTACACACAGAATCGCACATGAACTAACTTTATTAAATGTATGTGTTGTAATTTCTCATCGCAAACAGTTCATCCGAGTTGGCTATTTGCCACGTATCACACACATCTTGTTTACACGACTCGTTTGTGTTCTTTTGGCTCATCGCAAACAGTTCATCCATTTGAACTGTATGCCGCATATCACACACATCTTGTTAAGTTGAACCGTTTCTGTTGTGTTCCCTAATCGAAAATAGTTCGTTCGAGTGAATCGTATGCCGTATATCGCACACACATTGATATGGCTGCCCATTTATGTTGTTCTACCTCATTGCAAATAGTTCGAATGGATTAACCATGTGCCCTGCATCGCACACACATTGATATGGATGCCGTTTCGGTTGTTCTGCCTCATTGTAAATAGTTCGAATGGATTAACTATGTGCCCTGCATCGCACATGCAACCAATATCTGAACCATGTTTGATGGCTCTGCCATCGCAAATGTTTTGCAACTTTTTTGACGGTTTTTACACCACCGTTTGCGATTAATGCATCGCACATAGTTTCGGCAAAGGGTCTCTGATCGTAGTGTCGTGTTAGTAGTATCCTATAGTAGTGCTTGTCCATCTCCCTCAGGGTATTACAGGGAGGGACTAAAGAAGCAAGCGGCGGACCCGGCTTGGATTCGGCGCCTCCCCAGGATCAAGCCGATGCCATCCTCTGCTTGAGAGAGAGGAGCCGAGGGGCAGGAGGATGGTGGCGCTGAAGGGGGCCCAGATGGGGGTAGCGGAGTTACCGGCAAACATGAGCCGTCAGGACAACCGCCCCTGTCCTTGGCGCGTCGTGAGTTGCTACTACCTCCCGTATAGCTGCCGTTCGATGACCCTGTCGCGGCAGCCGCCCTAGACACCATGGTCTTTGAGGGACTCCCCACAAAGAGCATGGTCGTTCCCAGCGGCCTGGATATCAGAAGCCACCATGCGCCCTAGAAGACATAACACCGCAAGGAGGAGGAGAATAGGGAGCGATTAACTACCACGCATCGTGCCTGCCTCGAGCTGCGACATGGTGTTGTTCATGTCCCCTCCCACTGGAGTCAAGGCCATGGGCGGCCCAGCGGCAGACGCACCGGGATTGCCACAGCCGGAGTTGTCACCGCGCCGCCTGAGTCCCCCTTTCAGACCTAAGGAAGGCTTCGAAATGGGGCCAAGGGGCTGGCCCCAAGCCCTCTTCCCGAGCATCACCAGCAAGATCAAAAAGTATAAGAAGAGGAGGAGTGCAAAGATGGGTGACTCTGCCCTCCTCCACCCTTCCCTTTTATAGGCGAGGGCAGGAAGGGCAACTGCTCCATCAACGGGAGGACACCGCACTCCTCCGCCAATTCGAGACGACCGGGCCCTCACCGTGATTCCCTCCCGCGCCACGCGTCTCCGTTACCTACCCCGCGCGATGCATGCGGCATACGTGGCCAAGGATAAGGGCGTGGTGGGAAGAGTAAATTGGCCGTCTCTACACTACTAGGGAAAACCTTATACACAGAATGTTACCAGTAGCGCTGTAGAAAATCAAACGCTACTGCTACTTAGTAGTAGCGCGTACTGCTATGACTTTAGCAGTAGCGCGTACTAGCAAAAAGTGCTACTGCTATGTTTGAACTGGGTGCACATGGCTAGCCCAACCTAGCAGTAGCGCGTATACTGGCCCGACGTTACTGCTACTCTCCTTAGCTGTAGCGCGCTTACGTGTAAGGCGCTACTGCTAACGGAAATAAAATAAAGTGAAAAACAAGTAGAAAAGTAAATGAAAATGAAAGAAATAGAAAAAGGAGAAAGGAAAAAAATAAAATGTAAAGAAAAATAAAATAAAAAGGGAAAAAAGGAGAAAGGAATATCAGTAGCATGTTTTCAAAAACGCGCTGTAGCTAACTTAGCTATAGCGCGTTTTTGGAAATGCGTTACCGTTACG
>NC_041385.1:579056137-579076438 GCF_002162155.2 Triticum dicoccoides
CCAATTCGCCGTCGCCCCACTTCGCCGCCGTCTCCTGCCGGCGTGGATGCCCGCAACCTCACCGTCTCCCCCCGAGGCCGTCGTCATCCTCACCGCCGCCACCCAAGGCTGCCCTCAGCCTCACCACCGCCGCCCGATCGAGGCCGCCCTCGACGTCACCGTCCACGCCCTCCACCTCACCATCGCCCGAGCCCGCCCAGGACCGCCGTTGCCCGTGCTCGAGCCCGCCCTCTCCGCCCCTGCCTCCGTCACCGAGCACCTCCCCGCCACCGTCTCTCCCCTCTCTGTAAGTCCCCCACCCCCCCACTCCTCTCTCTCTGAATTTTAGAGAAAAAATTAGTAGAGCAAAAGTTTGTTTATAGCAAAAAATTTAGTTTAGAGCAAAGGATGTTAAGTAGTAGATGTTAGAGCAAAAATTAGTTTAGAGCAAAAAATTTGGTTTACAACAAAAGTTAGTGAGGGCAGTAGGGTTTAATTAGGGTAGATGCTGCTTGTATAGTATATAGTGATACTAGTAGATGTTAATTAGGTTAGGGCAATAGTGGCACTAGTAGATGTTAATTAGATGTTTTTCAGTTAGGGCACTAGAGTTTTGCTAGGTTAATTAGGTTAGTAGTGCTGCTAGTAGTAGTGGTACAGTAGGTTAATTATGTGATGTTAAATGAATAACCTAAATGAATGAAATTAGTAGTTAACTGATTTTTTTTCTTTTCATCATTATAGAGCACTAAAGTTAACTGAATTTTGTTCTATTAGTAGTTAAATGAATTTTCTTCTACATTTTGTGTTTGAATTAGCTTGTGAAATTTGGACATGTGGTTGCTCGTGTATATTTGGACATGTGTTGCGGTGTCGAAGAGGGATATTTGAACACTGTTTCCAGGGAATGATGCTGAGTGGCCTATGTTTTGCCGGAATGTTGATTCATTTCTGTTCCGGCAAATTTCAGGTTCTCGATTTGTCCACTTTTTAGCAAAGGTCATGCCGAAATTTTCCGTGAATTTCGGCATGACTTGTGCTACAAACTAGGACATATCGAGTGCCGGGGATTTGCCGCACCAGGAAGGAGTCAACATTCCTCCAAAACAATAGTCCTTTTTATGTCATTATTCATTTTATTAGGTCTAGAATTAATTGACTAGATTTAATCATAGGAAACATGGCTAGCAACGATGAAGGATAGGGTTCTAGTGATTGCGACGACGTCTACTGGGCGGCAAACGAATTTTTTAGCCTTACCGACGATCAACTGATGTTGTTGCTGGGCCCACCGGTGGCATCGGGGACTGAGATTGACACGCAGACTGGTGCTGAGACCGACACGCAGACCGGTGCTGAGACTGAGACCGGCATCAAGACCGGCGCTGAGACCGGTGATGCCTCGGGGAGCGGAGCCGGTGTAGAACCGAAAGCAAAGAGGCAACGGCTTCCTAACAAACTCAGGACTACTAGACTGGTGGTCACGGAGGTGGACGACGGCAATTTTGAGCCAAAGGCGCCCGAGTAAGCGCGCGCGTGCTACGGCAATCAAATAGGCTGCATCATACGGACAACCGCCACCATCAACGATGAGAAACTAAAGAAGATAGAAAATATGAGGAGCTCCCTCCTAAAGAAGTTTCACCAGATATTCTTGTTCCCGGGCCGGAACGAGAAGGATTATGAAGATCCAGACAAGGACCCGGCAATGAACAAGATAAACAAACACGCCATGACCAAGTTTAGCGATGCGTTGGACGCCTGGAAAAATTGAGTGAAAGCAAAGATCAAAGATGGGGAACCCTACTCCGAGATTGTAAAGGATAATCCGACAATCACGGAAGAGTAGTTTCAAATATTCAAGGAGGCTTGCGAGGCCGAAGCTGCCAAAAAAAAGTCTAAGTACATGAAGGGGCTTCAAAAGAGGAACATTGGGAGCCACCACCTCAGAAGCCGTGGTTACGGCGGAAAGAGGTCGAAATGGGCCAAGGAGGACGCAGAAGCCGCGAGTCTGGGCATCCCAGACCCCTTGACGGATTTCACCGTCTCGCAGGAGCGTGAGGTCCTGAGGGCCCGGCACTGTTGGGACCCAGTGAAGAAGGTTTACGAGACAACACCGGTCATTACGGAGTTCATGAGACTGCTGGTAATTTTAGTTTCTGATCAATTCGACTGCACACGTTAGTCATATTTGTAAACGATCCTTGTGCCTTTTGCAGAGAGAGCAGCACCGGATTGCGGCCGAAAGCGACTCGCCGTCGGAGGCATTGGCGAGGCCCAAGTGGGACACTCCATTCAACCGGGCGTTGAACATATTGAAACAACAACCGGTGGATACTCGACCGTCGTATGGACGCGTGCACGGTGTCGGAGACGGCGCCACGTGGAAGAAGTACTACCGTGAGACCACGGAGGATAAAAAGGAAAGACGGAGGTTAACTGAAGAAAGCATCGACAAGAAGGTTGAGATTGCGGTTGAGAAGAAATCATCTCAGACAGTCGCAACAGTGGTAGCTGCCGCAAAACAGGCGATTGCAGATATATCTACTTCCTTGGTGATGGGCGTTTACACTTGGACAAGGCAAAATCCAGAAAAAAATGCAGAGGACTTTCCCCTTGCTGACTTCTTGGGAGCACCTGCTCCCGCACCGGCTCCAGTACCTGCTCCCGCACCTGCTCCCACACCGGCTCCCGTACTGCTCCCGCACCGGCTCCCGCACCTGCTCCCGCACCGGCTCCCGCACCGGCTCCCACACCGGACGTGCTCGGTGGTGCCTCCTCTTTGGCTGAGCTCGACGCCCTCACGGTATCTGTCACACCAGCCCCCTTCAATATAAATGTATAATCTCCCATTTTTGTTGCCTTTCGGATGTCTCACATCGCAAACTTTTCTTTGCAGGCCGACGAAACCCCGTGCACCATATTGTACACCATCGGCGAACATAAGGTGGACGTGGGGAAGGGGACAATAATGGAGCCGAAGGAACCATTGTTCCACAGCCGGTCGATCCCCCCGAACGTCTTCAAGGTTTCCGTGGCCAGTGTCAAACCGGGCCACGAGAATTTGCCTCCTCTAATACTAGTGGGGGATGACGATGAGACCCCACGGCGGCTTGGTGATTGTTGCAATGGGTGGGTCCTGTTGTGGCCAAAGAGTCTGCTTCGTCTGGAGACGGCCGGGAGCACACCCACGAGCACGTAGCCTCAGCAAGGTAAGAACATCAACACCCCACCTACCCAATTAGCGTCAGGTGTCGGGTTGGGTGATAGCGGACGGGGTAAGCAGGTGGCTCCATTAGTCGCTGATGACGTCGCCTTGGATGAGGATGAGGATGACGATGGCGCTGAATAGTATGTCTATACTGGCGCCTCCTTAGGGTTTGAGCGTCATGAGTCGGTGCCGTGAATTACCGTCTCAACGTATTATTGACGACCATCCGGTGGTAAAGAAGTCTAGGAAGAGAGCGAGGAAAGGCAAAAAAGCTGATTCTATGATCCAGCCGCCTCAGCAGCCTCGGCTTCAGGACCGTGTAGATATCCCCGATGCGGATAAATGGCATATCCCCGGTCGACCAATCCTACCTGAAACAGCGCTACGGGCCAGATTCGGCAATCTAAGGAGACTTCATGACGATGTGCTGCGGGTAGAGAAAGGCCTCATCGCCTCGAAAGATCCAGGATACCCACTCTACGTGGTTAACATTCCGCGGCAAATGTCGTACGTCGACGGCTTCCCCGCGGATAAGTTCTTCCTCTGATTCGATTACATATTCGACATGTTTCACGTGAAGAAGCTGGATTTTACGTTTGTCCGCCTTTATGCCTTGCACATGAACTACATCATTGGGGTTGAGCAGATACGTTTTATCTGTGTCGCTGACCCGTACTACATGCACGAGGGCTTCTTGGGAGTTTGTGCACAGCATCGTGAATACGCGAGGGATTACATCGTCAGTTTCATGCTCACCAATAAGGACAAGGAGGCCATTCTCGTGCCTTATCATCCGTGTAAGTCATCCGCGCTGCTATCCTTCCTTCGATTTCAATAATTCATTTGCACAGTGGAGGCTAATTAATTTGAGGTGTACTTATATTGCGCAGCGGCGGGCGCGCCGTCCTCATCATCCTCTACCCCCGATTCTCCCACGCTCTTTACTTGGACTCGTCGAAGAACATTCACAAAAAGGATTACACCCACATCAAAGATGTTCTCGACAGTGCTATGTTTTACTACCAAGCAAGGGGTGAAGAGGTTAGGGACAAGAAGAGAAGGGGCGGCAGGGCCGCCTTCAGCCATAAAACCGACTTCTGCTGCATCCAGCAACCGAACGATTCTCTTAATGATGGATTCTATGTCCTACACCACATGCTGGAGTACAGACGGGATCACCAGAACCTTCACATGGCACCTAGATGTGGCGATGCCCATATTCTTCAATGCACAAAGGACATAGGAGATATCGAGGATCATTGACTTCGAGCTGAGTTCTATAACATCCAGCGCGAACTTGCCCAAATCATCATGAATGAGGTCATCGGAAAAACAGGGATCTTCCATGCAGAAGGACAAATGTCGTGGGAAGACGTCCGAACATGGATAGCCTCTCAGCGTCTCTACATGAAGCCTTTCACTAAGTTCGATGACTATGTCCCTGACATGGATGGATGGCACGACATGATGGAGTGATTGTCGATATATGTCAATGTGTCCGTTTAGTCCATACTTTCTTTTATGACGAAACTTTGAGTTATGCACGGTGAAACTTTATTTGTGATGTAATTAAACCGTCCTCCTCCTCGACTAGAGAAAATCACTCTAGTTAGGTCATTTTGGGTATGATGAACTTTGTTATTTATGCTTATGATATGTTGTTTCTATTTTTGCCAAGTCTGTCTCTTTCTGTTGCTCAACTATATATGTTGCATATCATCGACTCATGTGACGATGCAGGTGCATAGATCATAGATGGCGAAGAAGTGCTACGCCAGGAGTATATATACGACAAGTGGCCGGAGTGTCAGGCCCAGGTGTACCGGTTTTCAGTTTCCGAGCGACACGCAGTACTTAGTTTAGGTTCATGCTAAAGCAAGAGAGGGATGACGATGTATTTGCAAGTAATCGAGACTTGTATCGCTATTTTTGAGATTGATGATGAGAGACCACTTTGTGTTGGATGATGATTATGATGATGACATGATTTGATGAGACTAATTGTATGTATATGCTATGATTACATTTGTATGTGGATGATATGCTAAAGATTATTGTATAAAGCCTATTCAAATACAAAACAAATAAAAAACAAATATGCAGGAAAAAAAACTAATAAAACTAGTAGTAGCGAGGGGGGGGGGGAAATTTAGTAGTAGCGCCGACTTACCAGTAGCGCTTCCTGCTAAACAGCGCAGCAGATAATATCAGTAGCGCCCTTTTCCAAAGAGTGCTACAGCTATTCATCAGTAGCAGTAGCGTGGGTCAACAGGCGCTACTGCTATACGTTAGCTGTATCGCCTTATTAGTAAAGCCGGTACCCGCACTACTGAGAGGGCCAAAACCCGCGCTGCTGCTAGGCTTTTCCCTAGTAGTGCTACCCCATGCGTTAAAGTCATTCATGGGCCATTACTGGAGCGGCCTCATCACTTTTGGCTTTGTGTGACGCGCGGGAAACCGAAAACTGGCCCGGAATCAAGGATAGTGAAGGAGCAAAGAAGATGTCAAGAGACCAACCTCTTCAGCAACCCTTGCATGTGCACTTATTAAGCCCTACCCCAACGACGCTCGGCAGTGTGTCTGGGGCATGCCCGGGGGCTTCTATTGGTGCTACAAACCCTGGGTCTGTTGCCTAGACTATGCACAAGCACGGGAACAAGATTGAAGCACCAGCCCAAGTCAGAGTACAAGAACCAAGGGATTCAAAGGACCAGCATATAGATCAGAGAGACCAAGAATGAGCCAAGGAAGCAGAATACCGCCAAGAGAGAGGCCTCCCTTGCCGGGCAGGCGAGCCTGGCAAGGGGCGAGGCCACCACCAAAAGCAGAGAACTAAGGCACCCGACAGGGCCTGCCGTGGCTCGCAGAGGAAGAACCACCTCACCAACCACTCCACTACGACCCACGTCGTCGATCAGCTCGGTGTCAAGCCACAAAGTGATTAAGTGGCAGCCATTTACCACATGGCAGCGATTTCCTATAGGAGAAACCCACAGATGACACCCGTCCTTTAACGTGTCAAGAGAACAACTGCGGAGCTGGCAAGATAGCTCGGCAAGACTTGCCGGGCAACCAGTGATGTGACGTTAAGCAGTGCATTTAATGCGCCTGTCAGCCTGCAGAGTTAGGTATGATAGCACTGTACTCTATCTTATCAGTGCATAATGACTACTTTGCCATTGTGGTTACCCCTTGATCTATTCAAGGAGGCCCATGGCAACCGTAGAAAGGGTTAGAAGATTGGATAACTCACACCCCCATACGCGTGTAGCCACTGCTGCCCCAAGGCAACCCCTGCCGGGCAAGTGTAGTATGCTCATGACCACCTTTTCTGCCATCAATCCACCAAAGCAGGAGTAGGGTTTTACGCATCACGGCGGCCCGAACCTGGGTAAATTGCTTGTGTGATCTCCGCCACGTTGCCCCATGCTGGTCTGCTCTTTGTGCAACGCGTCGCCCCCCTGTCGAACCAGTAAGGGACCTTCCCGGTCCCATAGGTGTCTGTGGTTCTCCCCGACAACATGATATATAGGCAATGCATATGCTAACTCACCATTCATGGACATACTGATTCCTGCTACTACATGGTTTATCTATAGGGATTTTTACATCTGTGCCCCTGGTTCCTTAGCCATACTCATTCATCCCCACGCTCTTAACTTTTGCTCACTTTTCCCCACTCCCTTGCCCGAAACCCTCAAAACTGGTCACAAACGGTGGATGCCGTCGGGTCAGTGCTTTGACCATTAACTCTGGTGAGTGGGGCCGTGCTGACTGTGTTGCCCGTTGGACCTCATGAGTGGAGTCGCGTCGGACGGTGCCGCTGTTCGCCCGTTGGGCCGTGGTTAGACTGTTGGGCCGTGCGCGTGCCGCAATGCCAGAAGCCTATCATGCATGCATGCCATGTCTAGCTAGCCTGCTATGCATGCACGTCACTATCCTACCTGCATGCGCCGCTGCCTGCCGCCATGATGCGCTTACCGGCCTCTTTTTCACGGGAGCCGCCACGGACGCAGGGACGGTTACTGTCGCTAGTTCATCTCATCTCCCACGCGTTTCTCCTTGATGTAGCTCATTGTTTCACACTTTTGGATCCGCTCACATCTATTCAATGTGGCAATTAAAACCTGTTGGCAATTAAAGTGGCATATCGAGATTGACGCGACTCGTTTGAACGTAAGTGCGGCCGGTGCCACTCCCCTTCCCTTCCCCTTTCCCTATTTGAACCACCACCCATCCACCTATTCTCCACACATCCATTTGTGCCCCCCTTCTCTTCTTCACTCAAACCCAGAGCACTCTCAAAGCAAGGCGAGGATGCAGTACAACGGCCCACCTTCCAGCTCCCACCGACCGTGCCGAAGAGACGGTATCTGGCCGGCGTTGTCGTGGAGAGGACGCTCCGCATGTGGGCGTTCTCACGCTAGAGGGGTGCAAGGGGGTTTGCCCAGTGGTTCCTCGGTCACTACAAGAAATATGTCAACTAGTGACCTTTTGTCACTGACCCTGGAAGAATTGGTCATAAATTTATGACCATTTTAGACCAATAGGTCAAAAGCTGTTGGGGGGCTCCAAACCCTACCCTATAACGACCATTCTGGTCAGAAAGGTCATAATGTCATTACAGGAAATGGTCATAAAGCGGGAAGCACTGTCCACTGCCTCACGCCTAGCTGATAACGACCAATATAACATGGTCACTACACTTGATTTTGAATGAATTAGGATGATTAGGCAGCCACCTCAGCAACCTTGCTTATGTGTCACTGTCTAGGTGTCACTTTTGGTTAAATATTAATATTCAACAACAGACAGGGCACATACTGACATGCAGGACCCATTTGACAGGAGGGGCCGAGTGCTTAATTCGCCCAAAAAATGTGCGCTAGCGGGGACTCAAACCCACGACCTCGCGCTTGCTTCGCTCGTTCGGTACCGCTGGGCTAGAGAGGGATTGTTGCTCTGGTATGGGAACTTATCTATACATTATATAAAACCACGGCTCTCTCCTATCAGTGACAAGTGGGGCCTTCCGACCAGGTGGCGTCGAACAGAGCAACACTGACAGGCGGGAACCATTTGACAGGTGGGTGAGCCACTGACAGCTGGGTAAGAGAGCGTTTAATTCCCTAAAAAATGTGCGCTTTAATTCCTAAAAAATGTGCGCTAGCGGGGACTAGCACCCACGACCTCGCGCTGTTTAACTTGTTCGCTACCACTGGGCCAGAGAGGGATTGCTGCCCATCTAGCGGAATGGCTCTATATATTATATTATAGCGCCAAATCTAAGTCATTGACAAGTGGGACCAGGTGGCGGCGGGCTGCGGGCAGAGCCAACACTTAGCCAAAAATTTCTAGGTCTTCCGACCAGGTGGCGGCGGGCTGCGGGCAGGGGCGGGGCCGGTGGACGAGGGCGGGGCCGGCGGCCGAAGTGACCGGGGCAGGGGCAGGGGCGACCGGCGGTGGTGGGGCAGGAACGGCCTTGCCGCAAGTGACCCCGCCCACGGCCTCGCCGCAGGTGACCTCGCCCACGGCCTTGTCGCTCGCCTTGTCCCCGGTGGGGGCAGCAGCAGCGGAAGCAACCGGCGGGTGTGGAGGCGGGCTGGCTACCGAAGTGACCAGCAGGGGCGTGGGCCACCTGCAGTGGTGGAGCCGGGCGCAGGAACGACACCCACGTAAGGAGAGGCTCGCCGAGCATGGGGGACTCGCCACCGCCGCAAGCACACCTCCCGGTATGCACCCCTCTCCTCTTCCCCACTCTCCTCTCTCACTATTTGCACCTCGTCGCCGAGCACAGATGAATTTTGTTAGATGTTCTTCAGCATAGATTAATTTTGTTGATGCACTGTTAGGAATTAGGAGATAGCTTGCTTGTTTGGTAGATATTGCATAGATGAATTTTCTTGATGTACTATTGGGAGTTCTTCAGCTTGTTTGTTAAGAATTGTTCAGGCCTTGTTCGGTTAAGATTTGGGGGGAATTTCAGCTAGATGGGATTTATTCCCTGCCAATATCTGTTAACCCCTCTCATTTATCAAGGCCAGAAACATGGCCTTGGTCTTCAATTGTTTGTCTACAGATTGTTAGGATAATTGTAATTTTAATTGATTGAAACAGCATAGTAATTTTTAGGAGCTAGCTAGCTAGTTTGGTTTAATTTGAATTAGCCTTCTCTGCAACATAAATTCATGCCAATTTCAGTGTTGGTTTGATTTATAGTTTGGTTTGTTTCAATGTTGTGGTTAGGCAATTAGCATATAAAATTTTCTGGAATTTTAGCTTCCATTAGTTCCATCCATTTTCATTAATTAATGTTGATGCACTTAGATTGATTTGCTAAGTTGCAACAATTTGTTGTCTTTGGCAGATGGACAGAAGCTGGATTAGAAAAGGAGTTAGAAAGTTTTTGAAAGAACATATGAAAGGAGTTGATGATTTCATGGCATTTGTTCGGGCAAATTTTGCTAACGATGCTCACATTCTTTGCCCATGCTGCGAATGCCTCAACCGTCCAAGAATGGCTCAAGGAAGAGTGGAAGATCATCTGCTTCTTAATGGGATGTCCAACACATATGATAGATGGATATATCATGGAGAACCTTTGGACAGTCAACCTCAACATTTTGAAGCTGATACAGAGGCCCCTCATATGATGGGTGGTGGTGATGCTGGCATTGATTTCATGGAAAAGGTTTTGCGAGATAATGCTGTTTTGGAGGAAGAGGATGGGCATGAAGATGATAGGATTCCTGACCTATTGAAGGATTTGTACGATGCTGAAGATCGTGCTGATGGACAGAAGTCGTTGTTTGCTGAGGTGTTAGAGGAGGCGAAGCGCGCAACTCATGAAAGGGGTAAATTTTCAAGATTTACCTTCACAGTGAAGTCACTCCACATCAAGTCTTTCTACCGGATTAGCAATGCCGCATTCAACGCAATACTCCGTCTTTTGAGCTTGCAATTCCCTGATAGTTGTGTTCCCAGATCATATGATGAAGCATTGAGCATAATCCGCAGGCTGGGGTTAGGTTATGTGTCAATACGTGTGTGCCCAAATAATTGTGTCTTGTTTCGGAAGGATTTAGCAAAGCATGACAACTGTCCAAAATGCAATGCATCTAGGTGGAAAGATGCTGATGGGAAGAAGTCAATACCGGAGAAGGTACTGAGGCATTTTCCCTTGATACCAAGGCTGCAGCGGATGTTCATCTCGAAGGAATCATCGCGTGAGGTACAGTGGCACAAGCTGAAGCGGCAACCTGTGGACAATGAGCTGAGTCATCCAGCGGATGGAGAGGCATGGAAAGAGTTTGACAGTATACATTTAGATTTTGCTGCAGATCCATGGAACATAAAACTTGGCATTGCCACAGATGGGTTTAATCCGTTTGGGAACATGAGCACGTCTTATAGCATGTGGCCAGTTTTTGTGGTGCCGTACAACCTGCCACCATGGGCATGCATGGATCAGTCCAACTTCATGATCTCATTGCTTATCCCGGGTCCAGAGTCTCCAGGAAAGGATTTTGATGTCTTTATGGAGCCCCTCATAGAAGAACTGCTCCAGCTCTGGACTGGTGTACCTACATACGATGCCTTGAGTCCGGAAGAAAAGTTCAATCTACGTGCTGCAATCATATGGTCCATCCATGATTTCCCGGCTGTGCACACTCTGTCTGGGAGGATCACAGCGGGTTATCAGGCTTGTGTCCATTGTGACAAAGACCCTTGCTCAAAGAGAATAAGGAGCAAGATCTGCTATATTGGGCACCGCCGCTTTCTTCCCCAAAACCATCGCTGGCGAAGAAGCAAAGATTTTAATGGTGAGAATGAAACCCGTGACAAGCCAGCTGAATTTACTAAAGAAGAGCTGGAGCAGCAACTTGAAAAGGTGAAAGATGTGAGACCAGGAAAGCTGGCGAAGAAAAGAAAGCGTGAGGAAGGTCAATGTTGGGACCGGAGGTCTTGTTTGTGGGACCTGCCATATTGGGCTGATATGAAATTAAGGCATAATCTCGATGTAATGCACATTGAGAAAAACATATGCGAGAATATGCTAGGGACATTTCTGAACATTGAAGGGAAGACAAAGGACATGGTTAGTTCTAGGCTTGATTTGGAGGACATGGGCATAAGAGAAGATTTGCATCTACAGCACAATGAAGATGAAGATTCATTTGAAATGCCACGAGCATGGTATACAATGAGTAAAGAATGAAAGCTTGCATTCTGTGAATTCCTAAGAGCAGTGAACTTTCCAGATGGTTATGCTGCTAACCTAGCAAAGTGTGTTACTTCTGATGGATTCAAGCTTTCATTACTGAAAACCCATGATTGTCACACCTCCTCCAAAGGATTTTACCGGCGGGCCTCCGAGGAATCATGCACAAGGATCTATATGAAGCGGTTGCTGAGCTGGGAAATTTCTTTAGAGAACTGTGCTGCAAAACACTCAAGTTAACTGTCCTGGAAAGACTTGAAAAAGAAATCCCAATTATTCTTTGCAAGCTCGAGAAGATTTTCCCTCCAGCTTTCTTCACCGTGATGGTCCATTTGGCGGTGCACTTACCAAAAGAGGCAATGCTTAGAGGCCCTGTGCAATACGGTTGGATGTACCCAATCGAAAGAAGGCTGCTTACTTGTAAGCGTTATGTGCAAAACATGGCAAGACCTGAAGGTTCTATTGCTGAAGCATATGTCGTTGACAAGTGCTTGACTTTTTGCTCTAGATACTTTGGCGATGTGGAAACAAGAAGGAACCGGCCGGGCCGAAATAGAGAGCGGTCTGATTCGCAAAGTGGTGATGTCTCTGTTTTCAACCATGGTGTGAACTTTCTTGGAGCCTCACAATACTTGGAGGCTGGTGATGAGTATGACAAGCTGGTTTGGTTTGTGCTTAGCAATTGCGCCGAGGTTCTACCATATATCGAGTACGTTATATCTTGTGCACTCATTATATTTTTTTTGCTTGGGTTGGCACCAGCCTAATGTTTTAATTCACATGTTTTGTTGGCATTGCAGGAAATGCAAGGAAGAGTTAAATCAGGAAGAAAGCAATATCCATGTTGATAAAAGGGTTGCCAAGGGGTTTGCTAAGTGGTTTAAGAATCATGTGAGATATTTAGCCACATGTTTTATGTTTTCTGTGTTATTCACCAATTGTTAAATACCATTGTTTGCTAAATGGTTTATTTGTGGAGATTGGAAAGTTGCATGAGGAGAAGAAGGTCAGTGATGATCTATTTGGTTTGGCATGTTTACCAGATAAGCGAGTGAGAGTGTATTCAGCATGCATTGCTGACGGTGTCTGGTACCACACCGTTGACCGCGAGGAAAAAAGGAAGACACAGAATAGTGGAATCGTCACTGAGGGGTCACATGATGGTGAGATCATTGACTTCTATGGTCAGTTGAGAAGCATCGTAGAGTTGCAGTACAACTGTAGTGGAGGCATCCATTGCTCGATAGTCTTATTTCGCTGTGACTGGTTTGAGCTTGGTAGCAAGAAGAAGAGAGACTCTTTTTTCAAATATGATGGCCACTTCAAAAGCATCAACACTGCAAGGTGCTAGTATAAGGGTGATCCCTTTATTCTAACAACACAAGCAACAATGGTGTTTTATCTGCCAGACACTCTTTTGCACAGAAAATGGCGAGTTATGCAAAACTTTCAGCATAGACACTTGTGGAGTGTGACTGAAGCTGAAGTGGAAAAGGGCCCCGGTGATGGTGGACTAACATACCAAGATGATGACTCTATGGAAGTTCCGTTGCAAGCTGATGATGACTCTATGGAAGTTCCGGTGCAAAGAAGAGTGCGAAGGGACCGGGAACGTGTGACCGTTGGTGCTGCAACAGTTGAAGGCATCAAGAAAAGAAGAAAGGTGGTAGCGGATGGACATGAGAGCGAGGATGAGGAAGACCGGACTGATCATACTATGCTGCAATATTGTAGTGATGATGAGGAAAACAGGAGTGGGCATAGAGTTCCTTGTTTTCGTATCAATGATGATGAGTAGCGAATGGACATGAAGGCTATACTATTACTGCATGTTCCTTGTTTTTATTGGTGATCAACCTTCTCTGTAGTTTTTGTTGATGTGATCCTGATGTAGTTTTTCTACTACAATTCTCTCCAGGTAGCAAAATGCATGAGACTTTGGTGATGAAGAGGCAGATGGTGCATTAAAACTCTGGTGCCATTTTGGCTGATACTTTGGTGCCATTTTGGTGGCATTTTTTTCTGTTTTGGACGATGTTGTTTTGGTGCTGTTTTGGTGCCATTTTGGATGGCTGAAGTGACTGTTTTGGTGCTGTTTTAATGCTTGAAGATTGATCTCTTAATATGGTTGCAGTGATAATTAATTTTAGAGCAAAATATGGCTGTTATTTTTTTTGTTTCAGAAACAGGAGAAACCAAAGGGCCCATGTCTCCCCTCTAGAGTTTTCGAGGGCCCACGTCTCCCCTCCTGGACGTTTGAGTTTTCGAGGCAACTCCCCACGTCTCCCCTCCACTAGCAACTCCCCATGACGCAGAGGGGGTTTTCTTCCCACGTCCAGGTAACTCCCCTCCAATTCCATTGCCGCTCCATCTTCCTCCCTCTGCCTCCCTCCTCATTCCATTGCCGCTCCATCTTCCTCCCTCTACCCCCCTCTGCCTCCACCATCAAGCAACTCCCCTTTGCCTCCACCATCGCTGGCCAGGAGGGCAATGGAGGAGGAATCGTGGAGCAACTCCCCTCCGTCTGCCAAGAGAATGGTGGAGGCATCATGGAGCAACTCCCCTCCGTCTGCCAAGCATCACCGTGGTGAGGCGTCTGGCAAGGAGCCGCTGGTGGTCGACGACGACGTTCCGGTCCCCGGGCAGAAGAAGGACTACACCGTGCCGCTCAAGGTTGATATCCACCTGAAGGAGCCACTGGATGTCGTATGCACCAGCAATCCAGATGAAGCCGACAAGAGGATCCGCGAGATCAGGAGGAGGCTCGGCGGCATGCTTTCTCGGTCGATCGGCGTTGATGTCGAGTATACCAGGGAAGACGAACCTCCGCAAATGGCTGCAGTTCTGCAGTTATGCGTGGAGGATCTCGTCCTGGTATACCACATCACCGCGACAACCAAATGGTAAAAACATCCAATTCTGAAGTTTCTGAAGTTTTGAAGTTTCTGTCTAATTAGTAGTTTCTAAAGTTTTTGAAGTAGATGCAATACTAGTTCTGAAGTTCTGAAGTTTTTGGAGTTCTGAAGTTTCTGTCTAATTAGTAGTTTCTGAAGTTTCTGAAGTTTCTGAAGTAGATGCAATAGTTCTGAAGTTCTGAAGTAGATGCAATACTAGTTCTGAAGTTCTAAAGTTTCTGTCTAATTAGTAGTTTTAAGTTTTTGAAGTAGATGAATTTGATGCACCAGATTAATTTGATGCAGGCCCAAGGAACCCCGCCCGCTCCTGCAGGAGAAGAAGCTGTACACCTTTGTTTGCTTCTCCATTGGAGGTGACAAGGAGAAGCTGAAGTTGTCTGGTTTGGAGATCAACCCCGACAAGTACGTCGACATGCAACACAAATGGAGAGTTCCAAACAATGGAAAGAAGTGGCAGTCTTTGGCTGAGTTTGCAGCCAGCCTCATCCACCCATCCTACAAGGAAATGAAGCAGAAGATCAACAAGAAATCAGACCACCTACTATGGGGGGACAGCCCACTGCCAAACAAGCTCATCGAGTACGCCATGAAAGATGCGTACGTCACCTACGAGGCATGGAAGAAAATCCAAACCATCAAAGAAGGTTTGGAGCTATGGCAAGAGGCGGAGGATCATTGGGATGACCCCTACTACTGGGGATATTGAGTTGTTTGTGGTATTATGTGTCTCAGTTTGTAGTTATGTGGTTGAACAAGTTTGCTTTTGTTATGTTGAACAAGTTTGCTTTTGTAATGATGAACAAGTTTGCTTTTGTTATGTTGAACAAGTTTGCTTTTGTAATGATGAACAAGTTTTCTTTTGTTATGTTGAACAAGTTTGCTTTTGTAATGATGAACAAGTTTTCTTTTGTTATGTAGTTATGTGATTGTTATGATGCTGGTGCAGAACACTTGTTGTGATTGTTATGATGCTGGTGCAGAAATGAAAAACACTTATGGTTGTGATGCAAAGTCCTTCAAGTTTTGGTGATCATTAAGTTCAAGTTTTGGTCAGATCATACAGAATGTTGTCTAGAAGTTTTTGTGATCATTTTGTAGCTGTTATGCTTGCTGTCAAAGACTACAAAATTGAGATTGTAATGCAAAAGATTGCTGTTTTGACCATACAGATGCTTGCTGTAATGAAAAAGATTGCAAAAAAATACAGAATTGAGATGTTATGCTTGCTGTTTTGATCATACAGAAGATTTTTTGAACATCTTTAGTTCAAGTTTTGGTCAGAATGTTGTCTTGTAGTTGTTGTGATCATTTAGTAGTTGTTGTGATCATATTGTTTTAACTGAATTTTGGTCAGAACTGAAGATGCTATTTTAACTGAATTTTGCTTCAACTGAACCCATTTTCATTGTGAGCAAAAAAATTATGCCCCAGCGGGGACTCGAACCCACGACCATGCACTTGTTTCACTACGTTTCTACCACTAGGCTAGGACGAGGCTATTAGTCTTCCACTCTATGCCAACCTTTTTGAATATATCAAACTAGTCAAGTATCAAGCACACACATCACTGACAAGTGGGCCACTCGACCCACTCGCTGACAAGTGGGCCATTTTGCTATTGTACCCAAGCTACCAAAAATATGCATGTGGCCAAAAAATATGCGCGTGCGGGGGCTCAAACCCACGACCGTGCGCTTATTTCACTATGTTTCGACCACTGGGCTAGGAAGAGGTTGTTGGTTTTGTACTCTATGCCACACTTTTTAATATATCAAATACAGAACTCGCTGACAAGTGGACCCACTCCTCCACTTGACCCACTCCTCCTCTCCACTTGACCCACTCCTCCTTTCCATTATCCACTCGACCCACTCCTCCTCTCCGCCGCCGGCATCCCCTTCTCCTCCATCGACGGCGACAACCTCCCTCGACGGCGAACCACTCCTCCATCAACGGCGACGGCCTCCTAAGGTATGAATCCGCTGACTCCTTCATGTTCCTCTTCCTATTGATTAGATTAGGGTTCCGTGGCACTGATTAGGGTTCCTCTTCCTAAAGAACCACGAGATCCACGACACCCTTTGAAGTCGCCGTCCCCCCTCTGCAGATTAGGGTTCTTTTAGTACGAGTTGGAGTAGCTAATTGGTGTTTCTGATCTTAATTTTGGGCGCCTAGCTTGGTTTCCATGTAGTACTGTACTAGTGAAGTGTAGGTTTGACTTGCCATGAGGAATTTTTGTTATTTTTGGTTGGGGTTAGATGCACTAGGTTGTGTTTAATTAAAGTATCAGGAATGCTCAGGGACAAATTTGATGATGCTCAGTGACAGATTTGATGAGTGGGGCTACATTATGTTGATCAGTGGGGTTACATTTTGATATACCATCAAGGTTTAGGTTGTCTGCTGGCACATTTTGTATTGGATTAGGTTGTGTAAGATTTGTTGGTGTCTGTCTTGATAAGTTTCATTCTTAGTTTGATTCTGAAACTTGGGCCTGTTCAGTTTCATTTTTAGTCGAGATAAGTTTCCATGTTGGCTGTTTGAAAGCATTAGTTGCTTATTTGAGCAGGGTATATGTTGGGGCTACATTTTTGGTTGGGTTTAGATAGGGATATTTTCTGTCATTTATGTCAGCTTTCAGATATGTTCATTTATAGATATGCAACAATGTCCATTTATAGTAGATATGCTTCTAGTTGTGTTCTGGTCCTTTTATAGTAGATTTTAGTGTTGTTGCTGTTGCTGTTGATGTTTTTGCCACTTGTAGTAGTTATTCTACTATTTTGAAGTGCTTGTTTCCTATTTCTGTCTAGTCCTGTTGCTTAATTTACAATGCTGCTTTTCAGAGAAGTGAGATGGCTGGATTGGAAGGTTTCGAGTTCTTCGAGATCGTAATTGAGAAATCTTGCAGTAGGCAGGTATGTTTATCATCACTCATTTCTTTATCATCACTCTGCTGTCTAGTGCTTGATTGCCACAATTAACCACTGCTTGACCCTCGCTCAGAGGTTGCCTGACATGTTTGCGAAGATGCTCGCCGGCCGTGAGCCCCACAAAGTGAAGCTGCGGGAGGCCGGCAGCGGGCTTCACAGGCTTTGGGATGTGTCGGTGGTGTTCGATGGTGAAGGCCACATGTACCTAGGGCCCGGCTGGGAGCATTTCGCCCGCGCCCATGAGCTACAGCTCGGGTACTTCCTTGTGTTCTGCTATGACGGCGACGCCATGTTCACCGTGAAGATGTTCGACAACACCATGTGCCGCATGTACTACCAGCACGACGACGATGCCAGTAAGCTCTCTGTCTCTCTTCTTCCTGTCCTTTTGGCTTCCTCTACCGGCATGACGACAACACCATGTTCACACTTTGTTGCATTTAGCCAGGCAGTGGGAGCAGCAGCGGGGATGACAAGGAGCAGAGCGGGGATGACGAGGAGCAGAGTGGGCAAGAAGACGAGCAGAGCGGGGATGACGACCTTGCTATGGTGGTGGCTGACAACGACCTTGCTATGGTGGTGGCTGACGACGACCCTGCTATGGTGGTGGCTGACGACGACCTCGCGATTGTGGTGCCTGACACTGACCTCGCGATGGTGGTGCCTAATGATGATCTCGCGATGGTAGTGGCGCCGGCGATTCCATAGTTGGGCGACAGGACCATGCCAATTGTGGTAGAGGAGTACATCCGCGTTGGGATTCGCCACTCTGAGTGCATCAGGTTGATGAAGGAGAAGAAGGAGGAGTGAAGATGTTAAGAAAAAGAAGTGGCAATGTTAAGCATGTTGGGTTTAAGCTTGTCAATGTTAAGTATGTCAGGTTTAATTTTGTGCATGCTCATGGATGCTGTATGACAGTGTCATCTAAATATGTCAATTTCTTAACAATGAATATTTAGTTTGGTATTGATGGGAATTGAAATTTTTATGCATGCTCATGGATGAAACATAAAATTATGGGTTTTTGTGCATGCTCGTTTATGAAACAATATAAGTTTCATTTTTTGAATGCTAAAAACATGACTCAAACCCTAGCCACGGACGACCGCCGTGACGAAATCCGACGGTTTTTGAAAACACCGTAAAAAATTCAAAAACCGTTTTTCATTTTTTGAATGCTAAAGACATGCGTTTTTTCGTGAAGCGGCTACAAGGTAGGCATTTCATCACAGAATCGACAACAGATTTGCACGGCTCAAACCCTAGCCACGGACGGCCGCCGCGATGAAATCGGCCGGTTTTTGAAAACACCATTTAAAATTCAAAAACAATCAAAAAATGGGAGACCTCCGCTTCACATCATCAAATGTGGCCTACCAACTAGCAAAAATACTAAACTTGCAATACGGATGTTTTCTTGAAAAAGTGTTCTCAAAAACGACCTACCATGAACGAAGATTCATGGCTTTCAAGCCAAACTAGCAATGATATGGCCGCATCCGATGAATAGTTTCTGATAATATGCCCAAATTTGGCAGATGCCTCTGTCTTGTGATGGCAAACAATGTTGCCAAAGCGAGGTTCCAACTTGTTTAACAAGAAAAACCGTTTTTCATTTTTTGAATGCTAAAGACATGCGTTTTTCGTGAAGCGGCTACAAGGAGGGTCACCCCTAATGGCGCCATTCCATGTCTATCTCAAAGTAGACCCTATTTTACGGACGGTCGCCAAAAAGCATGCATTTCCGACCCTCGTAGCTACTCCCGGCAATTTAGACCACCTTCGGCCGATTCAGCTGGAACCGACTGGAATTCGAACTGCGGGTCCTCCATGGCTTGCCCGTTATTTTTGCCAAAAATGCTTTTTAGCTTCGCAAGTAGGCATTTCATCACAGAATCGACAACAGATTTGCACGGCTCAAACCCTAGCCACGGACGGCCGCCGCAACGAAATCGGCCGGTTTTGAAAACACCATAAAAAATTCAAAAAAATTCAAAAAAATGGGAGACCTCCGCTTCACATCATCAAATGTGGCCTACCAACTAGCAAAAATACTAAACTTGCAATACGGATGTTTTCTTGAAAAAGTGTTCTAAAAAACAACCTACCATGAACGAAGATTCATGGCTTTCAAGCCAAACTAGCAATGATATGGCCGCATCCATTGAATAGTTTCTGATAATATGCCCAAATTTGGCGCATGCCTCCGTCTTGTGATGGCAAACAATGTTGCCAAAGCGAGATTCCAACTTGTTTAGCAAGAAATACCGTTTTTCATTTTTTGAATGCTAAAGACATGCAATTTTCGTGAAGCAGCTACAAGGAGGGTCACCCTTAACAGCGCCATTCCATGTCTATCTCAAAGTAGACCCTAGTTTACGGACGGTCGTCAAAAAGCATGCATTTCCGACCCTCGTAGCTACTCTCGGCAATTCAGACCACCTTCGGCCGATTCAGCTGGAACCGACTAGAATTTGAACTACGGGTCCTCCATAGCTTGCCCGTTATTTTTGCCAAAAATGCTTTTTAGCTTCACAGGTAGGCATTTCATCACAGAATCGACAACAGATTGGCATGGCTCAAACCATAGCCACGGACGGCCGCCGCGACGAAATCGGCCGGTTTTTGAAAACACCGTAAAAAATAAAAAAAAATCAAAAAATATGGGAGACCTCTGCATCACATCATCAAATGTGGCCTACGAACTAGGAAAAATACTAAACTTGCAATACGGATGTTTTCTTGAGCTACTCGGTATGATTTTAACCATGATTTCTAAAAGTTTACAGAAAAACCCTATTTTTTCTGCCTCAAAACCTCTAAAAACTGGTGAAAATTTCCCTCCTAGCACCAAATTTTCCCTCCCACCACTTCTCTCCCACTACCATTCGGGACCCACCACCCCTCTCCCACTAAACACGCGGGATCCTCCCCTCCCACTCCCCAAAATTTCCCCATTCCATTCCCCTCCCCGACGAACCCACTCCCTCCCCTGCTCCGCGCCGCCCTGCCGCCCCACTCCCTCCCCTGCTCCGCGCCGCC
>NC_041385.1:579076629-579102917 GCF_002162155.2 Triticum dicoccoides
TGCCCTCCCCGACGATGAGTCCCCTCCCCTCGGCTACATCGACTACATCGACTACATCGACGACGATGGCGGCTACATCGACTACATTGACTACATCGACGACGACGGCGGCTACATCGACTACATCAATGACGGCGGTGGCTACATCAACGATGACCACCACTGCATCATGAACATCATCCGCCCCTAGGTACTTCTCCATCTCCCCTCGATATTCGGTGGATCCATCTCCCTTCCTCTGCTGGATCCATCTCCCCTCTGGTTCAGTGGATCTTCTAGGGTTATGATCTTCTAGGGTTAGGATCTTCTAGGGTTAGGATCTCCGTCTGGTTCATGGGGTTAGGGTTAGCGTTCATGGGGTCAGGGTTAGGTTTCATGGGGTTCGTGGGGATGATCTCCCTCTGGTTCATGGCTAGAACATGATGGGGTTAGGGGGTCAAAACCGGCGGATCTCGGGTAGGGGGTCCCGAAGTGTGCGTCTAGGCGGATGGTAACAGGAGACGAGGGACACGATGTTTTACCCAGGTTCGGGCCCTCTTTATGGAGGTAAAACCCTACGTCCTGCTTGATTAATATTGATGATATGGGTAGTACAAGAGTGGATCTACCACGAGATCAAGGAGGCTAAACCCTAGAAGCTAGCCTATGGTATGATTGTTGTAATGGATGTTATGTCCTACGGACTAAAGCCCTCCGGTTTATATAGACACCAGAGAGGGCTAGGGTTACACAGAGTCGGTTACAATGGTAGGAGATCTACATATCCGTATTGCCAAGCTTGCCTTCCACGCCAAGGAAAGTACCATCCGGACACGGGACGAAGTCTTCAATCTTGTATCTTCATAGTCTTGGAGTCCGGCGGACGATGATAGTCCGGCTGTCCGGACACCCCCTAGTCCAGGACTCCCTCAGTAGCCCCTAAACCTGGCTTCAATGACGATGAGTCCAGCGCACATAATGTTCGGCATTGCAAGGCGGGTTCCTCCTCCGAATAATCCATAGAAGATTGTGAACACCTGGATAGTGTCCGGCTCTGCAAAATAAATTCCACATTCCACCGTAGAGAGAATAAAATGTACACAAGTTCAATCTGCTGACGTATTTCATGGCATGACGTCACACCACTACCAAGCCTTTACTTGAATCGTTTTTTATTATACCACCTCAGCGCGTTTGGCGAAGCGGTTTCCTTGGCATGTCTTGTCGAAGCAGAGATCGTGTTCCCCTTATTCCGGGATTCTCATCAATACAGACGTGGGTAACCCAACCGCGCCATTGATGGTGGCGCTTGGGGGATAAGCGAGTTTTACTAGGCTGGTGGGGACGCATAGTCTTCGTCCGCCTATATATAAGGGGATAGGGATCCACCTTTTCACCTACGCCTTCTTCCTCCTCTGCTTATCCATCTCCGCGCACTCGAGCTCCAGCACCCAAGTTCCCGCATCTCAGCTCGTCCTTCTCCGACCATGTCCGGAGCGGGAGGCAAGTGGTTGGCCTCCACCGTTAAGGAGGAGCACATCACAAAGCTGCGCAGCGCCGGATACCTTTCCGACGACATCACGCACCGGCTGCCCGACAAGGGGCAGCTCATCCCCACCCCCAGGCCCCATGAGAGGGTCATTTTCCTTCCCCACTTCTTCCGCGGACTGGGCTTTCCACTTCACCCCTTTGTCCGGGGGCTCATATTCTACTAGGGCCTAGATTTCCACGATCTGGCACCGAACTTCATCCTCAACATCTCGGCGTTCATCGTCGTGTGCGAGGCCTTCCTCTGCATCCAGCCCCACTTCGGCTTGTGGCTCAAGACCTTCAATGTCAAGCCGAAGGTAGTGAAGGGCACTCAAGCGGAGTGCGGAGACGCCATGTTGGGCAAGATGCCCAACGTCCTTTGGTTCGAAGGGGCCTTTGTGGAGTCCGTCAAGGGGTGGCAATCGGGGTGGTTCTACATCACCAAGCCGTGCGACCCTACATGGGTGGCAGCCCCCGAGTTTAGATCTGGTATCCCTATGCAGCTCACCTCCTGGAAAGAGAAGGGCTTGCTATGGGGTAGTTCGGAGGAGCTGACGAGACTCCAAGCCTGTATCAAGAAGCTGGTGAACAAGAAGCTCAGGCTTGTTAATGTGATCCAAGTCATGCTCGTCCACCGGATTCTCCCATGCCAAGAATGGGCATTTAACCTGTGGGAGTTCAACCCGGCACAACACCAGGCGTTGAGCGGGCTCTTCGACACGACGTACGAAGGCGCCCGGAGGGTGCTGTTTAAGGGCGTCGAAGCCCCCGCATCTGCGACGGAGGATCGCGGATTTCACTTGCAGCATCCAGCTGACGAGGTAAGTGATTCTACCCCTTTACGGGACACTTGTTGTTAATAGTTTGATTCTAAGCGGGTTTCAATCTCCCTTTTCCTTTGAGAGGACTGGATGAAGAAGGCCGAGCAGCTCGTCTGCCCAGCTCCCATGCCAGAAAACCCAGTAGACGCCCGTTTAGCGGGGCTGCTGGTTCTGGCACCGCATGTGGTGCCGGAGAAGAAGGCCAAGAAGGTGGCCACGGGTACTCGAAAGAGTTCCCGTTTTCAGGTGTCCGACGACTCCGAGGCAGACTCCTCCCCTGAAGACGAGGAGGAGGAAGAAGACTCTCTCCCAGAGGAGGGAGAGAGGAAGAGGAAGGCTTCCCCAACAGGGGAGGCCGAAGGGTCCAAGAGGGGAAGAACTATTCCCCCGGACAGCTCTGCCAACACCAACGGTGGCGGCGAGGAGTGGCCTTCAAGGGCCAGGCCTCCGGCAAGATCGTAAGTATCCGGATTCCTAAATGATTTACAATTTCTCTTTTGCGTCACATAGTGTCCTTCTAATGCTGCATACTGCCTACAGTCCGGCCGATGATGATCTCCCCGCTTCATCGAGCGGGTCGTTGGCTCCGTCGGATGTGGATTCCATCTTGACTGCCTCCACCCCTCGCGCCGCTGAGGACGCCGAGGTGGGATCCCAGGAAGGGACCCATCAGGAGGAGGCTCCGGAGGCGCCGCAAGGCAGCCTCCCGGACTTTGCGCCGGACTCCACACCGGAACCCGCAGTGGCTCCGGAGTCCGGCAGGCGGCCCCTTTGTAAGAAGGGCAAGACCGTGACACCGGCGGCCCCCGTCCAACCGGAGGCGCCGGACAACTTGTTGGAGGCGCTCAAAGGCGCTTCCATCGAGGAAGAACACCGCACTATCATGAGTGCGGTGATTCAGAAAGGTTCGGTTCACCAAGAGCGGGCTGACCGAAGCCTGTAGTAGCCTTCTAACAGGCTTTGAGGTAAGAAGTTAAAATTATGTAATGTAATACCACATAGACAGTAGCCCCTAATGCTCAGTTCGGTGTTCGAAAGAAAAGCCGGACTGAGGATCTAAAAAGATATACGCAGGGTTGCTAAAAGTATGTCAATATGTGTTTGCAGGCTGCGCTGCTGACCTCTGCCGCACTGACTGCGGAGGTCGGTGCATTGAAGCAGGATCTCGAGCAGTCCGAGCAAGAGCTCAGCCGTGCCAAGAAGCAGCTCGAGGACAAAGAAGGTGAGTAACACCACTTTGATAACAAGGATTTAGGTTGCAATAAAAGAATAACAAGGATAACATGGGTACTGCAGGGGCCACGAACGAGGTGGCAACCCTGAAGGAGGCTGTGTCCGCGGCCGAACGCAATGCAGCCGCGGAATGGGCAGAGCGAGAGAAGCAGGAGGCGCGGGTGGCGGAGGTGCTGCAAGAGCTCCAGGCTCTCATGGAGAAGCATGAGAGTTTGGAGCGCGACGCAAAGACTCGAGAGTCCGAGCTCGCCTCGGCTCTCGAAAGTGCCAAGTCCGCCAAGGCCGAGGCCCGTAAGGCCCATCAGGAGGTTGAGGATGTGAAGAAAATAGCGGCGGGTAAGGCATTTTTCATGCAAAGCAAGCATGTTAATGTAAACTACCTGACACTTACCCGAATTCGGAGCTCTCCAGGGGCGTTTGCAGATCTGCCTCGCAGTGTGTCCGATGCCGCCGCATTCTACCGTGGCGAGGAGGGGAGCTCAACAGAGAAGGTCTTCTGGTCTCAGTACGCTGAGGCCGGCCATCCAGTGCCCCTAGCGACCAGCTGAAGTAGCCGGTCGAGCTCCACAAGGTAGCTGAGGAGGCCATGAAGGGCCTCATAGGCCGGCTGTGGCCTGGAGAGGCCATGCCTGGGAGCTACTTCGGCCTCGTGCGGCGGCTGGTGGATGCGTGCCCCTGGGTGGAGGTCATCAAGCGCTCCACCTGTATTGAAGGTGCTCGTCGGGCCCTTGCCTGCGCAAAGGTGCACTGGGGCAGGCTGGATGCGGAGAGGCTTATCACTGACGCGCCGCCAGCGGGCAAGGAGTATCGTACACCCGAGATGTACTGTAAGACTGTCCTGAAGGGTGCCCACAAGATTGCGGATGAGTGCCCCAGAGATGTAATTATTGAGTAAACTCGCTAGGTATTATCCTATGCGCTGAAAACTTTGTTCATATGCGCTAAGCAACGCTTGTTTAATTTAAAATATTACCTTCTGTGCGGCCGTTTATAAAATCTGAGAGATGGCAAGTCGTCGGCTTCAGCCCCCATGCCACTAGTGCTGGGGTGTTCGGGATAAACTTGAGCACTCTTGTTCCCATTTTTGGGTCCATCTAGGGAGGCGCTCAACACAATGAACAAGGCAACCGGACTTATAATGCTTGAACACTCTCACTTAGCCATAGACTTCTATAATTTTAAATTTGGGCAAAGCCCCTAGTATTCGGAAGACCGAATTCGGGGCGCTATCCACGCCTTCATCGGACATTATCCGGTTCTTCGCTCGAAGTGGCATAAGTCTTTAGGGACCCGAAAATACCTCTCGAACAGCGACCAGTCTCTCGCCTTATCATGCCAGTCAGTTTTAGCTTTCTCCACTGAGGCGCTCGCCCAGCTCAACCAGGGCGCAATCGCAGTGGTTCTCCCAGTGCTACCTTAGCCGACGGAACAGAACGTAAGGTACCAAAACACGGGAGCCGGGCAAACCCGACTATTGACCCAAGACATGATTTGGAGCCGATTCATATAATGCTATAAGTTCGGGGTGCCGCACTTGTGAAAGTGTTCGGACTTATCACACCATAATGCGGGGAACATAAGCCCCCGGTGTATTCGGCCGTATCAAAATATACGGGTGCAAGATGTCATTAATGAACATATATGTAAAGTGATGCAATTATAGGCAAAAAATGCTGCATTATTTATTTAAGGAATTCTGCTATGAGTGCGGAATGATACAAATAGTGCGGTAAGCAAGGTATTGGACTAATTAAACATGTCCCCCTCCAGGGGTGGGCTGCGGACTGGTGTTTATAATCAAATTTAATGCTCTTAATGGAGACCACCTGAGTGTTCGTCGCAGCCTTTTTCCCTCCCTGGTTGTTGCATCGTGAGTTCGGCGGGTTCACCGCCAGACAGGGCCTCTGGTAAACGGAGTCCCGTATATAAAAAGAAGGAAAATAAAAATAAGAAGAGTGACACACTTGGGAGCCCCTGGCATGGTCGAGCCGCACTCTGGGTCTGTTGTGGTCGTGCCCCTCCCCCTATGCCCATGGTATCTCCAGAGCGTAATGATGTACGCGGAGAGTTGGTCTTGCAATCATGCGAGGGCTGGGGTTGGGGCCGCATTGCTACGCGTGCTCGGAACGTGCCAGGTGGTCTTGATTGATGTTGCTCCGGGCGCGTTTGGTTGTGTCCGGTCGTTTAACGGCCGGACTCAAAAATTTCCTTAGAAGGCTGCTCTGTACTTCTGCCACGAGAGCCGCTGTATGTTCCTCCGTTCGAAGGGAGTGTTCCGTATTTTCGTTGATCGTAATGACTCCACGAGGGCCTGGCATCTTGAGCTTGAGGTATGCATAATGCGGCACCGCGTTGAACTTTGCAAACGCGGTTCGTCCGAGAAGAGCATGATAGCCGCTGCGGAACGGTACTATGTCGAAGATTAACTCCTCGCTCCGGAAATTATCCGGGGATCCGAAGACCACTTCCAGCGTGACTGAGCCTGTACAATTAGCTTCAACACCTGGTATGACGCCTTTGAAGGTAGTCTTTGTAGGTTTAATCCTTGAGGGTTCTATGCCCATCTTGCACACTGTATCCTGATAAAGCAGGTTCAGGCTACTGCCGCCGTCCATTAGGACTCTCGTGAGGTGAAATCCATCGACGATTGGGTCTAAAACCAATGTGGCGAATCCGCCATGGCGGATGCTGGTCGGATGGTCTCTTTGATCGAAAGTGATCGGGCAAGAGGACCATGTATTGAACTTCGGGGCGATTGGCTCCATCGCGTATACGTCCCTTAGTGCGCTTCCGCTCCCTCTTGGGTATATGGGTTGCGTATATCATGTTTACCGTCCACACTTGTGGGGGGAAACCCTTCTGTCCTCTACTGTTCGGCGGCCGTGTCTCTTCCTCGTCGTCGCTATGCAGCCCCTTGTCATTGTTTTCAGCAATTAACTTGCCTGCCTGCTTAAACACCCAACAATCTCTGTTGGTGTGGTTAGCTGGCTTTTCAGGGGTGCCATGTATCTGGCATGAGCGGTCGAGTATTCGGTCCAAATTGGATGGACCCGGAGTGGTTCTTTTAAATGGCTTCTTCCGCTGACCGGGTTTAGAGCCTCGGAATCCGGCGTTGACTGCCGTATCCTCCTTGTCGTCGTCGTTGACGCGGCATTTATTTTTGCTTCGACGCGACCTGCCATTGTGGTCCTTGGTTCCGGACTACCAGAATTTTTACTGAGGTTGTTGCTTCGAGCTAGCCAGCTATCCTCTCCCGCACAGAAGCGGGTCATTAAGGATGTGAGGGCTGCCATGGATTTCGGCTTTTCTTGTCCTAGGTGCCGGGCTAGCCACTCGTCGCGGATGTTATGTTTGAAGGCTGCGAGGGCCTCTACATCCGGACAGTCGACGATTTGATTTTTCTTTGTTAAGAACCGTGTCCAGAACTGTCTGGCCAATTCGTCTGGCTGCTGAATTATGTGGCTTAGGTCATCGGCGTCTGGTGGTCGCACATATGTGCCCTGAAAGTTGTCGAGGAATGCGGGTTCCAGGTCCTCCCAACACCCAATTGACTCTGCAGGCAAGCTGTTAAGCCAATGCCGAGCTGGTCCTTTAAGCTTGAGTGGGAGATACTTGATGGCGTGGAGATCGTCGCCGCGGGCCATATGGATGTGAAGGAGATAATCTTCGATCCAAACCGCGGGGTCTGTTGTGCCATCGTAGGATTCAATGTTTACGGGTTTAAACCCTTCAGGGATTTGATGATCCATTACTTCGTCAGTGAAGCATAGCGGGTGTGCGGCGCCTCTGTATTGAGAAATATCATGATGTAGCTCAAGGGAGCGTTGTCTGCTGTGTTCGGCCCGGCCGGGGTTGTTGTATCCGGTGCGACGGTATTCTTGTGGGTCGTGGGGCACCCACGTGATCCATAGATGGATCTGGATTGCCTTGCTTTGTCCTCCAATATATCCCGCAAGTCCGGCGCGTTCCCCCGTGACTTTGTACTTTTCGAGCGATGCTGGGTCACGGTCTTGATGGAGGCCCTGGATGCCTCTCTATCGCGACCACGGGGTGGTCGGTCGGCCGTATTGTGCGCTGGTGATGAAGGTACGTATGCTTCCTCCTCTAATCGGGGGAGAAACTTGCGTTTTAGGTAGCTTTTGGAGGGGCGTTCGAGTTCATACTCTTCTGCGGCGAGGACCTCGGTCCATCTGTCGGCCAGCAGGTCTTGATCAGCTTGAAGCTGTTGCTGCTTTTTCTTTAGGCTATTTGCCGTGGCGATAAGCCTGCGTTTAAAACGCTCTTGTTCGGCGAGATCCTCTGGCACGACGAATTCGTCGTCATTGAGGCTTGCCTCGTCTTCGGAGGGAGGTATGTAATTATCATCCTCGACCTCTTCGTCTGCCGCTCTCTCTTGAGGGCTTGCTTCTGCCTCCTCCTGCGCTGAATCTTGCTGGAGGGGGTTGTCTTCGGCACTCTCTGGGGTGTTATTATCTCCGGTGCCGGAATCTCCATTCTTGCTGTGGTGGGATTTAGAGCGGCGCCACTGACGTCGGCGCTTGGGCTGTTTCTTTGAGGAATCTGCCTCCGCTGCTTCTTCGTCGTCCCCGTCTTTTGGGGTGTCCACCATGTATATGTCATATGACGAGGTGGACTTCCAGTGCCCTGGAGGTGCTGGTTCTTCATTGTCTCCAGCATTGTCGTCCATACCGTTGATGTCTTCGGAGTCATAGTCTAGCATGTCGGTTAGATCGTCGACAGTGGCTACAAAGTGGGTGGTGGGTGGGGTTTGAATTTCTTCGTCGTCCGCATCCCAACCATCCTGGCCATAATCCGTCCAGGGCTCTCCGGATAGCGAGAGATGTTTTAGCGAATTTAGGATGTCGCCAAAGGGTGAGTGTTGGAAGATGTCCGCGGCGGTGAACTCCATGATCGGCGCCCAATCATATTCGATTGGCAGGGGCGCAGGAGGTTCGGAGTCCGGCAGGGAGTCCGGCACCTCAGAGTCACGAGCTTTACAAGGGACAAGGTTAGTGTTCGGCTCCATCGCCGTGGAAGTTGCAGCCCCCGAGGCGGTGTCCAGCCATCGGTCCTCGATCTGTGCGATTGGCTCTGGACTAAGGGCCGGAGCGGATTCGTGTGCGGCCACCAAGGCACTATCCGGCGGCAGAGCTAAATCATGCCCATCGTGACAGCGCGGCATTCTCGGCTGTGGCTCGAGTCCGTCGAAGATCAAGTCCCCGCGGATGTCGGCCGTGAAGTTTAGGCTTCCGAACCTGACCTGATGGCCAGGGGCGTAGCTTTCGATCTACTCCAGATGGCCAAGCGAATTGGCCCGCAGTGCGAAGCCGCCGAACACGAAGATCTGTCGGGGGAGAAAAGTCTCACCTTGGACAACGTTGTTGTTGATTGAAGAAGCCATCAAGCCTATCTGTGACGACACAGAGGAACTCTCAATGAAAGCACCAATGTCGGTGTCAAAACCGGCGGATCTCGGGTAGGGGGTCCCAAACTGTGCGTCTAGGCGGATGGTAATAGGAGACGAGGGACACGATGTTTTACCCAGGTTCGGGCCCTCTTGATGGAGGTAAAACCCTACGTCCTGCTTGATTAATATTGATGATATGGGTAGTACAAGAGTGGATCTACCACGAGATCAAGGAGGCTAAACCCTAGAAGCTAGCCTATGGTATGATTGTTGTAATGGATGTTATGTCCTACGGACTAAAGCCCTCCGGTTTATATAGACACCGGAGAGGGCTAGGGTTACACAGAGTCGGTTACAATGGTAGGAGATCTACATATCCGTATTGCCAAGCTTGCCTTCCACGCCAAGGAAAGTCCCATCCGGACACGGGACGAAGTCTTCAATCTTGTATCTTCATAGTCTTGGAGTCCGGCGGACGATGATAGTCCGGCTGTCCGGACACCCCCTAGTCCAGGACTCCCTCAGTTCTTGTTGCACGCCCATCCTGATTGTTCAAGTAGAAGACTACTTTTATGTTGTGCCCATGGGGTTTGTAGCAGTGTTCTTCTTTTATGATATGTGCATGAAGCTTGTGTTCTTCTTTCCAGTGAATAAGAGAATGCTTAGTACTTACTGTGGTATTGGAATTCCTGGTGTGTTAAAGCAGTATGACTAGTTTTAATATATACCATATTGGTGCTAGATAATTTTGGTGTTTTAATATAAAAGGTTGATTCTAATTGTCGAAATGTCTAAATTTGTGTTCTTCTAGTCTGTAGCCATGTTTGGTGTGTAGAGGCAACATAATCAATAGTTGAGTATAGTTTTTTCATCTGCTTTTGTACTTCTGCAAGTATAGTTGTTTCATGCTTTACCAGTGGCAACATCTAGTTGTTTTGAAGGTCCAAATGATATACTCTTCTAAATTGCCTGCATAAGCATGATTTCAAGGCCTACTATTATTGTTAACACTGCTTGCTTCTTTATTCATCAAATGTTGGGCAATCAGTTGCTCTGAATGCATAAGCTTGCCTCCATTAGGGAAAACAATTGAGTAATTCATTTGCTTATAGATGATTGCAGGTACATGGATAAAATTGCAAGTTAAAACATAAAAGTAATTGTTGTAAATAGTTGTTTTTGCTAATCCACATTACTGAAGTATAATTCGTGTGCACTGTATTTGTATCCAACTATATATAATTGTAATACATGTGAGTTCTGTTCTTGTCTTTGGTACCACAACCTTAATTCACTTAGCTTGATGTAGTTTGCTTCACATATATTACTGCTAATGCATTGCTTCACATATATAGTTTGCTTCAATTCAGTTGCTTGCTAGCATACATATGGTTAGGGTTTGCATCAGCAGTACTACTAGCACTTTGCTTGCTTGTTGTGTACTTTATATGAGGCATTAGGAAGATTTCTTGATGTACATTACTACCTCCTGCTTGATGTAGTGAAGATATTAAGAGATGCTTCATATCTTTCCAGTGTACATGCATGCTTGTTTAGTGCACTTACGTGTTTGCTTAATTAATAACACTAGATCACTGTATTGTTGATCCATCAAGTTTCTTTCACATGTATTACATGTATGTGCATGATGGTCCAAATGCTTTCCTTTATTGATACAAGTGCATCATTTTACTTTATCCCTGTTGTACCTGATTGTTGTTTATTCTATTTTGCAAGCACCACCTCAAGATCACCCATGGCAAGGATGACAAGGTCAAACGTGAGGCCAACCGTTGGTATGCAACTTGCTCCTTGTGGTTATACTGTCAGTTTCATAAAATATGTGTCTTAATATGCTAAGTGAAATGTATTGCTGCAATCTAAATAAGCTGGCTTAATTGTGCCTGTGTGCTGTTAGTCTTCCTTACCTGAATAACTAGGATTAAATGATAATAAAATTTCATAAGATATGTTTGGCTGTCTGTCCATGCATTCCAAACATTCACCTAATAGTTACGTTTCCTTTATCATGCAAAGAAGAGCCTCTCACCGAGTACGAGAAGGTTAGGGCTAGAAATATCATGAGGAACAATCGGATATTCCAGACCCTTGGCATCGGTGCAATAGCGTCGATGATTAGGAAAACAAATGATGTACGAGAAGGTAGAAGTGATGAGGTTCAAGAAGGTAGTGGAGTTATCAATGATGACCCAGAGTACAATCCTAAGGAGGATGAAGTTATTGATGGAGAGGAAGTGGATGATGTTGTAGTGAGCAAGACTGTTAAGGTGCAAACTCTGTCTTGCTTGGAGGACTGGGGTTCTTTTATGCTATGTTATTCCTTGTGCTCACATATTTCTCTTGTGGTCTAATGCTTTTTTCCGTGCTGTTTATACGAGGCACTGAAGGAATCTAGGACGAAGATGCCTGGTTTTAAGAAGACAGTCAGCAAGAAGAAGAGCTCAGAAACATCTGCTGCAATGCCTCCAGGAAGGGTGATGGCCCCAGCTCCAGGACAAAAAAAGAGGATCCTGGAACCTGATGAACCTGCCCTTGATAGAGTCACAAGGCAGAAAGCAAAGATGGCGACTGCGACGGACCATCAGGAAAGTCTGCTGCGCATGGACTGTGAGACCTCGGTGCAAATGGGTGATGAGTTGCCGCCCACGGATGAAGGAACCACTCTCAGCATGGATGGAAGTGGCATTGTCTGCCTAGATGAAGGAGGAACCATCTGCATTGATGAAGCAGGCACTGTCCACACAGACCTCAGCCCTGTTGCACCTTCTATTGACAGGAATGCTGTCATCAATGAAGAAGAACAGCGGCTTGTGCTTCAATCAGGCAAGTTGACCTTTGCAATGCTATCTTTTACTAGTGCATTTTCGAAATGGAATGATCATGTATGCTTTTGTTGATTCCTGCATTTGTCGATTTCTATTCTAATTTATGAGTTCAATTTCATTTTTAGATGCAATGACTACCGAGACTAGACTTAGAAAGGGCAAAGGGCTAGAGAGGATTACCAAGTCGCTTGGTAGCAAGGTGCCTATCCAAATTGCCGAAGGGATGAAGCGTCCAGAGAAGCCTCTGCAGTCGGCAAAGCTTTCTTCTGAGTGTGGACTCGTTGCAAGAAGCCATCTTCCAGTTCTTCCTCACTTCAAGCTATACAAAAAAAATGCTAGTTTATTGGAGAACTACATTGGGAAAGTTGATGTAAGCTACTTGTTTCATAGTTAATGTGCTATCTATTTTCCGTTACACCTATGCATGATCACTAATATTGTTCCTACTTTGTTTGCTGTCTTGGTAGGCAAATTTTGAGATGAACACGGACTCGGAGACCATCAAGACCGCGTGCAAAGATATTCTACAGAAAAGTTCAAAGAACAGATGCCATCAGATCAAGAAGAAGTATTTTGATACCGTAGCCGCAAATAAAGTCAGCATCAAGTCTCCGGTACCTGATCTGACGGATGGTGAATGGCAAGCTCTTGTGGAGATGTGGTCTACCCCAAGACACAAGGTTTGTCTCTGCTTTGTTTGATGCTTTATGTTCTACACATGATATGCTTGTGCTAGATCATGCTGACAGTATGCTTTTTTGTATGGAACCTGTGTGTCGAACAAGATGAATCGAGAAAAAGTCGTGTACAATCAGAGAACTGGTTCCAGGCACTACACAACACACATTTTTGCCACTGTGAGAACTTTTCTCTAGAGACCTTACCATTTGATCCTCGTTGGATAACATTTCTGATTCTTGCTGAATAGCATTTTGATTTTTGTTGAAAAACATTTCAGAAAGAAGAGCGTAAGGGTGAGGAGCTGTCTGCGATTGACTTGTTTAAGGCCACCCACAACAGCAAGAAGCACGGGTTTTCGGAGCCAGTCAAGGCTGCTATAGTAAGTCACTCCATGCCCTGTTTGATTCACAGCCAGCTTTGATGCTATTTAATGCTTTGATGATTTGATGTTGTTTGATTCGGAGCCAGTTCCATGCTTTGATGCTGTTTGATGCTAGGCTTAATGAAGATATTAGAACATCTTAATGAAGATAGTTAGATGCTGTTTGATTCACACACGCCGTGTTCCATGCTTTGATGCTATTTGTTGCATTTTTTATGACATGATGGAATTTGATCTGAATGTTAGTCAGGAAGCCATCTTATATAGAACCACCATTCTAGGCTTAATGAAGCGATCATATTGTTCCAATTGCATGTCTCCAGGTCACTAGTCATCATCTTCTTGTATAGATTTTGTGTGCTGGTTTGGTTACTTCAAATAATCCATTTGTGTGCTAGTTTGGTTTCTCCACTAATGCCTATCATTTTCCTCCATATGCTAGCTTGAGATGGAAGAAATGAAGGACGCATCGGTACCAGAAGGTGAAGAGCCAAAGTCTACTGTTCAAATTGTCGAAGAAGTACTGTTGAAATCTGTCAAGCAAAGCACATTCCTCACGAATGTTGGGCTCCAGTCATCTAGGAACAACTCCCGCAAAGCAACTGCTGAAGTGTTTGCTCATGTTCGTGACCTTGAGCAGAAGCTGGAGAGGTCCGAGCTTCAAGCTGAACTGGTGCAAGAAGAATTGACGGCAATCAAGATGAAGGCGGAAGAATCTGAAGCTGCACGCGACAAGGAACTTGAGGTGCTGCGCAAGAAGTCTCAAGAACAGGAAGGGAAGTTAGCCCACTTGATGGCTCTCTTTGGAGCTAAGGTAGTTTGATGGCTGTGCTGTGGTTGAGCTAAGGTAGTTTGATGGCCCTCTTTGTCTTTGAGTTGAGCTGAGCTGAGAGCTGTTGCATTTTGTTGCATTTTGCTGTTTAAACTAGAGCACCTATGAAGTTATGTGATCTTGTGAACCTGTGAAGTTATGTGAAGTTACATCGATCATTTTGTTTATTTTCTATGAAGTTATGTGGATCACTTGTGCACCTAGGCCTTTCTGTTTATAGTTATGCAAAATGAGAACTTGGGCTCTAAAAAGGCCAAGGCCCAAACAAGAATTAGACCAAAAAGGCTTGGGCCTAAAAAAAGAAATGACTGTAAGATTTTTTTATAAATGGCTGCATAGCAGAAAATAAAAAGGCCAAGGCCCAAATTCAAAGTAGACCAAAAAAGCTGTGGCCCAAAACAATAGTGGACTATAAAAAAAATCATCAGAAAAAGGCTCCATTCCCAGAAAATAAAAGGCCAAATTATTGGGCCAAGCCCATACACATAAGCAAAATAAAGAGAAAAAAACTTAAACGGGCCGAATTATTGGTTGGCCCATGTAGACGGCTCAAATGGACCGGGCTGATTCTATTTTACGACCTTTTCATTTGGTCGTAATTCTCCCACGTCAGCTTGCCACGGTGGATCTGACGTGGTGTGGTCGGATTGCTAGTGACCAAAATAATTAGTCGTAAAATCTACGACCTTTTTTTTGGTCATAAACGTCTACGACCATTCCAGAAGAAAGGTCGCTATAGTCAGCTAACGACGGCCAGCTTTTGACCTTATATTTTTGGTCACAAAAAGGTCACAAATTGAAAACAGTGACCATTTAGTGACCAATAGTGGTGGTCACAAGTTGACATATTTCTTGTAGTGGGTGCGGGCTTCGCCCACCTCCCGGCGGGCTCGCCGGTGATGTTCCGACTGGAGGAAGTGCATCCAAACTCCTGGACTCCACCGATAGGGCTCACCGTCACCTTCACCAACAAATTTGATGCGTACTACCTCCTCGGCAAGGTGTTTTGGTGTGGATGCGAATTCGTCGCACTCACAACCCACAACATCGTCAAAAACTTCGACTACATCTTCCCCACCCGCGACGGTATGCACAGCCTCCCCTACTACATCGGCGAGGACGGCATGGAGAGGAGGAGCAGTGAAGATGGTGGTGAAGGCCAGGTCTCGTGTGCTTGTCTTGCCCTAGGGTGTTAGGGCTTTATATCTTTTATATATTTCTATCTTAATTATGTCCTTGGTTATACCGTGAACTTGTTATCTCTGTCGTGTTATCCCCTAAGAAGTCTGTTATGCTTGCTACCCTTATTTCATATGTCGTTGGTTATTTGTGTTTTGCTCGCTATTTCTATCTTATTTGACATGAGATATCGCTAGATGGATATGGTGCCGTACACGAGCCCTTCTGCTAAATCAATCAATGAAAACCAGCAAGTTTTGGGGTTAGCCTTGTAAAAATGGTTGGAGGGTAGTATCAGGCCCAATATGCGACCTTATCCTAAAGGAACTCGAAGGTCCCACCAAGGATAGAAGCGCATATTGGAGACGTTTTTGCAAGGTGGATATCATTAGATCGTACCATTACATAATAGTTGGGGATACATAAAAGGCATACAAATGCCACATGAATACATCAAACATCATACATGAGAACAACATCCAACTACGGATGAAACACAAACAGAAACTCAAATGACATGCACCCTGCTAGCCCAGCTGTCGACCAGGAACCTAACCCAAGATCGACGAAGAAGAAAAAGAACTCCAAATCAAGCAAACATCGCTCTCGCGTCATGATCATCGCATTACCTGTACCTGCAACTGTTGTTGTAGTAAACTATGAGCCACGAAGACTCAGCAATCCCATTACCATGGGTATCAAGACTAGCAAAGCATAATGGGTATGGAAGGGGTAAAGTGGTGAGGTTGCAACAACGACCATGCACTGTATGGTGGCTAACTTACGAGTACAAGAGTAAGATGAGAAACTACGCAAATGGTCGCAAACTAGTAATGATCAATAAGTGATCCTAAACTACTTACGTTCAAACATAACCCAACCATGTTCTCCTCCCGGTCTTCCCCGAAAAGAGACAGTCACGGTTACGCACGCGGTTGGTGTATTTTAATTGAGTTTACTTCAAGTCCTCTACAACCGGATATTAACAAATTCCCATCTGCCACATAACCGCGGGCACGGCTCTCGAAAGTTTAAACCCTGCAGGGGTGTCCCAACATATCCCATGACAAGCTCACGATCCGCGGAGACAATCCTCCATCGCGGGACCCTCCGATTAGTCTCGGAATCCTGGTGCACAAGACATTTCGACAATGGTAACACTGATCCAGCAAGACCTCCCAGCGTGTCGGCACCCTGATAGTAGCCGCATGTATGTCGTCTCAGGCCACGTCCGTTTGGATCAAGCTACGAGTAAAACCAGCCCTCGAGTTTCCCTGAGGTGGCCCCGCAGGCTGCCCGTTTGGGACCAACACCATCAACACTAGCCCCCCTGTTAAGGTCGAAAGAATCCTTGGGTTCATGACGCCTATGCCAATTAATTATTTAGTTCAATATTATCATGGCAAATGTAAAACCAATGTTGGGCCTTGATGTAAGAGTTTTATTGAAAGCGAACTATCAAGAGGGCCCCATAAACCCTCACAATGTTAGGGACGCAAAACCAAGGAACATAACACCGGTATGATGGAAACTAGGGCGGCAAGAGTGGAACAAAATACCAGGCTAAAGGCCAAGCCTTCCACCTTTTACCAAGTATATAGATGCATTAATAAAATAAGAGATATTGTGATATCCCATGATATCCATGTCCCAGCATGGAACAACCTGAACTGCACCTACAACTAGCAATGCTATAAGAGGTGCTGAGCAAAGCGGTAATATAGCCAAACAACGGTTTGCTAGGAAGGGTGAAAAGGTTAGAGGCTATCATGGCAATCTGGGAGGATTGATAAGAAGTGGTAGGTAGCGCAACACAGCGATAGCATCGAGACAACTAGCAAAGCAAAGATAGTAGTGAGATGCAAGGTGATGGTCATCTTGGCTGAAATCCCGCTAGAAAGATGTCACGCCCAATATGCGATACTATCCTAAAGAGACTCAAAGGTCCCACCAAGGATAGAACCGCATATTGATACGCTTTTGCAAGGTGGATATCATTACATCAACATTACATAATAGATGGGGATACATACAAGAGGGATATAATTGCCGCAAGAATACATCAATACATCATCCATAAGATCAACATCCGACTACGGATGAAACACAAACAGAAGCTCAAATGACATCCACCCTGCTAGACCAGGCTGCCAACCTGGAACCTAACCACTAATCGAAGAAGAAGTAGAAGAAGAAATCCAAAACAAGTAACATCGCTCTCACGTCAAGATCATCGCAACCTGTACCTGCAACTGTTGTTGTAGTAATCTATGAGCCACGAGGACTCACCAATCCCATTACCATGGGTATCAAGACTAGCAAAGCTTAAAGGGTAAGGAAGGGGTAAAGTGGTGAGGTTGCAGCAGCGACTAAGCATATATGGTGGCTAACATACGCAAATAAGAGCGAGAAGAGAGCAAATGGAATGGTCGTGAAGCTAGCAATGATCAAGAGGTGATCCTGAACTCCTACTTACGTCAAACATAACCCAAAACCATGTTCACTTCCCGGACTCCGCCGAAAAGAGACCATCACAACTACCCACGCGGTTGATGCGTTTTAATTCGAATCTGGTGTCAAGTTATCTACAACCAGACATTAACAAATTTCCATCTGCCACATAACCGCGGGCACGGCTTTCGAAAGTTTATACCCTGCAGGGGTGTCCCAACTTAGCCCATCACAAGCTCTCACGGTCAACGAAGGATATTCCTTCTCCCAGGAAGACCCGATTGTCGGCGTTCTGGGAATGGGGGTCGCCAGACTTGCCTGCCTGCGGCCTGCAGCGTGGCTCAAAGGGGGCCCAGTGCGGCCCATCTTCATCCACACAAGCTCAAGACCCTCGCGAGGGGCTAAGCCTCGCGGGACGGACGACAATGAGCTTCCTCAGGCACGGCCTCATCAGTCTGGCTCACGAGGAGGCGGAAAGTTCAAGGCGGGGTACCTCACGAGGTGCCCATGACGCAAGCCATGACGACCAAGGGTGCCAGTTGGGCGCCAGCCCACGCAGTGTCCTCCTTTCCACTTTGGTGCAAAGGGAGCAAGCGCAGGCGAGAGCATCAAGCAAAGGCATCCATTTCGGTGCAACAAGACCAAGACCAGCCCAACGGCGGGGAGGAAGTCATTGTGGAGCCCAAGTAGGCGTCACCACCAGAGCCTTTGACAGGCGAGGACCAACTTTAGTCAGGATAAGTGTACCCGCTGTTCCCCTTCGAAATGGCCAATTGTGGCGCCCTTCCCGCTCAATATTTGGGAAGAGGCCCAGGGCCTTTGCCTATAAATAGGACTAGCCACCACAAGGGAGAGGCATCGAGAATCATCACTAGAAAACCAGTAGAGAGAGAGAGCGACTGAACTCCTCCTAGCAGTTCATTGCACCAGCCAAGAACAGACCCTCGCGAGGCTGTTCTTCCTTGTATTGTTCATCATCAGCCCAAGAGGCAATCCACCACACCACACACTGGAGTAGGGTATTACACCACAATGGTGGCCTGAACCAGTATAAACCTTGTGTCTCTTGTGTTGTTCTTTTCGTAGTTTAGATCCTAGTGATTCGGTGAGGAACATGTAGGTAGAGGGCGAAATCTCCGCGCGCACCCCAGTGTTCGAACCTCAAGGGTCTGCCGGAACCCGAAATCCGACATTTGGCGTGCCAGGTAGGGGTGCGCCGGAATTCGTCTTCCGTCGCCCTGCTCTTCTCCGACCGTCGCATCAATGTCTGACGTTCGTCGGGCTGCTCTCGCCGCTCGAGTCGCCCAGACGGCTCCCGCCGGCGGGCGCCCTCGTCGTTCCCCGTCGCCTGCCATCAGCACCGCCACCGGCCCGGCGGGGAACAAGAAGCAAGTATCGCCCCAGCATCCCTCTGTGGCCTCTTGGGAAGAGCCGCGCGGCCTCTTCCTCGCCCACCACGCCGTGCCGGCCTCCCCGGTCGTCGAGGCCCTCCTGGGCGGATCACAGGCGCCGCCCACCAGTCACCGCGTCAAGCCGTTCATCCGCCGGGTCGGCACCGCCTCCACGGGGCAGGGGGCTCCCCGGGACCGGTCGGAGGCACAGGCCAGGCTGGCCTTCGGCTCGGAAGATCACCCCTCCAACTTGGCCGGATCGGGTGCGCTCCCCATGCTGTGCACCCCCACCATCTGCCAGGTGGCTGTCACCAAGACTCTCATCGACGGAGGCGCAGGCCTCAGCGTGCTCTCAGTTGAGGCCTTCAACCTCCTCCGCATACCTCGGGAGCGGCTGCAACCCAGCCGGCCCTTCTCGGGCGTTGGGGGCGGGTCATCCAGCTCCTTGGGACAGATCCGGCTCCCAGTAACTTTCAGCACCTACGACAATTTCCGCACGGAGCAGGTCGATTTCGATATCGCCCCCATCGGCCTCCCCTACATTGCCATCCTCGGCTATCCAGCACTGGCCCAGTTTATGGCCGCGACTCACCCGGCGTACAACCTTATGAAGATGCCCGGGAGTAGCGGTGTCGTCACCGTGCATGGAGACACTGGGGATGCGCTGCGAGCGCTCAAGCTCGCCTTCAAGACGGCGGCGTCAGCACTGCCCGCCGACGTGGGGACCCCTGAGCCCAAGGGGGCTGCACCAACCAAGAGGAAACAATTGTTCACCCAAGACAAGGCGGAGACCAAGCAGATACCCATCGACGAGGACGGGTCCACTAACGCCACTTTCACCATAGGCGCCAACCTCGGGCCCGAGAAGGAGGAAGCCCTTGTCAAGTTCCTACGTGCAAACAAGAAGGTATTCGCCTGGGAACCCGATCAGTTGGCGGGGATCCCATGGGGCGTGATCGAGCACCACCTCAACTTGTGCCCCAACGTGCGCCCCGTGAAGCAGAAAGCAAGGCGACAGTCCACTGAAAAGCAGGCCTTCATCATCCAGGAGACCCGCAAGCTAGAAGCCGCGGGGGTCATTCGCGAGGTCCGATATCTAGATTGGTTGGCCAACCCTGTGGTTGTGCCAAAGAAGGGAGGGAAGGAACGCATGTGTGTCGACTTCACCAACCTCAACAAAGCATGCCCGCAAGACCTGTTCCCGCTCCCACGCATTGATCAGATCATTGATTCCACCGCTGAGTGTGACCTATTATGCTTCTTGGATGCCTTCTCCGGGTATCACCAGATCAAGATGGCGGTGCAAGACATGGAGAAGACGGCCTTCCTGACCCCGTGTGGGGTGTACTGCTATACATGCATGCCGTTCGGACTGCGCAACGCGGGGGCAACCTTTCAGCGGCTCATGCACATCACCTTGGGCCCGCAGCTCGGGAAGAATGTGGAAGCTTACATCGACGACATTTTAGTGAAGTCTCGCGAGGCCAAGACCCTGATACAAGACCTGGAAGAAACCTTTGCAAACCTCAACGCAGTGAGCCTGCGGCTCAACCCGGAGAAGTGTGTGTTTGGAGTCCCCTCGGGCAAGCTCTTGGGCTTCCTCGTGTCCCACCAAGGCATCAAGGCCAACCCAGAAAAGGTCAAGGCGGTCAAGGACATGAGCCCGCTAAAGACCCTCATAGAGATGCATAAGCTCACTGGGCGCATGACGGCGCTAGGGCGCTTCATCTCCAGGTTAGGGGAGCGAGCGCTGTCTTTCTTCCAGCTGATGAAGAAAAAGGGGCCCTTTGAGTGGACTGAAGAGGCCGACAAGGCGTTCCAAGATCTCAAGAGATACCTAACCAGCCCTCCGGTGATGGTGGCCCCACGCCCTCAAGAGCCCTTGGTACTCTACCTCGCCGCCACTCCCTACTCCTCCAGTGCGGCTCTGGTGGCGGTTAGGGAGGAGCGTCGGACCAAGGCCACGGCAGCTACCCGTGTCAAGGCAAAGCAGGACCAAGAAGGACTCGCAGAGACCACTACCACGACTGAGGGAGATCAGCCGCCACAGGGGAGCACACCGGGAGCGAAAAAGGCCCTTCCCCCAGGTAACCAGCTTCTGGAGGCTCCACCGCGTCAGGAGGTGCCACGGCCTCCGGAGGACGCCACCAGCACCGACGCTCCAAGCCTCGTCGAGCACCCAGTGTACTTCGTCAGCACGGTGTTGCGGGGTGCGAGGGCACAGTACCCCATGCCTTAGAAACTCCTCCTTGCGCTATTGGTGGCCTCGTGCAAGCTGCAGCACTACTTTCAGGGTCACCCTATCAAGGTTGTCTCTGCATACCCCTTGGAAAGGGTGCTCAGGAGCCCTAACTCAGCCGAAAGGGTCGCCGAGTGGAACATTGAACTGCAAGCATTTCAGCTCGAATTCAGCACGACCAGAGTCATCAAGGGGGCCGCGCTAGCGGATTTCATGGCCGAATGGACGGAGGCACCGGGCCTCAAGGCTGGCGAGGATCGATCCCTCTCCCCAGGAAGCGAGGCGCCAGAAGGCTGGGTCATGTACTTCGACAGAGCGTTCTCCAGGTAGGGCGCTGGGGCTGGGGCGGTGCTCGTATCTCCCACTCAGGACAAGCTCTATTACGCAGTGCAACTCTGTTTCCAGCAAGGCGAAAAGGTCTCCAACAACATAGCGGAGTATGAAGGCCTGATAGCAGGCTTGAAGGCCACGGCTGCCCTAGGGGTAAAGCGCCTTACCATCAAGGGTGACTCACAGCTCCTCATCAATTTCTCCAACAAGGTATACGAGCCAAGAGACGAGCACATGGAGGCCTACCTTGCGGAGATCCGCAGGATGGAAAAGCAGTTCTGGGGGTTGGAGTTGCAGCATGTGCCCCGTGGCACCAACCAGGAGGCCGATGACATTGCCAAATGAGCATCCAGGCGATTACCTCAGGAGCCTGGAGTCTTTTAGGAGCGGCTCTTCAAGCCCTCGGCCATGCCATCGCTATCAAACACGGCGCAACCTCGGGAGGAGCTCCCCCAGCCACCTGTCTCGGGAGCCCCGGCCTGTGGCCCAGCCTCAGGAGGGGTGCTGGGTCACAGAGCTCCGGAGTTACTTAACGCAAGGGACCCTGCCGGAGAAGAAAGAGGAAGCGGAGCGTGTGGCGCGACAAGCCACATCATACTGCATCAGGGATGGGGAACTCTACCGGAAGCGACCAAATGATGTGTCCCTATGCTGCATCTCCAGGGAGCAAGGGAAAGAGCTGCTAGCGGATATACACAATGGAGACTGTCGGCACCACTCGTCGTCATGAACCCTCATGGGCAAGGCATTCCGCATCGGCTTCTATTGGCCTACTGCGCTCAATGACGCCATCGAACTAGTGAAGGCTTGCGAAGCCTGTCAATTCCATGCAAAACAGATCCATCAGCTGGCGGGAGGTCTGCAGACTATACCCCTCACGTGGCCATTCGCAGTCTGGGGGCTTGATATCCTGGGCCCGTTTCCTCGGGCGCCAGGGGGCTATCGCTACCTCTACATCGCCGTGGACAAGTTCTCCAAGTGGGCCAAAGTGGAAGCCGTCCGCACCATCCCCGCGGGTTCAGCGGTCAAGCTCATCAAGGGCATCATGAGCCGGTTCGGGGTGCCAAACCGCATCATCACCGACAACGGTTCACAGTTCACCAGTAACCTCTTCAAAACATACTGTGCTAACCTTGGAACGCAGATATGCTACGCTTCAGTGGCGCACCCCCGAAGCAACGGCCAGGCCGAGCGGGCCAACGCGGAGGTCCTGAGGGGCCTCAAGACCAGAACATTCAAGAAGAAGCTGGAAGCCTGCGGTAGAGGCTGGTACGACGAGCTTCAGTCCATGTTGTGGTCCATCCGCACGACCGCAACCAAGCCGACTGGAGAGACCCCGTTCTTCTTGGTCTATGGAGCCGAAGCGGTCCTCCCTCACGAGGTCATACGTCGCTCTGCATGGGTCCTGGCGTTCGACGAAGCACAGCAGGATGCCATATGGGGGATGGACCTCGTGCTGGGGGAGGAGCGTTGCCGAGAAGCCGCGTTGCGAGCGGCGAGATATCAACAAGCGCTGCAGCGGTACCACTGCCGCAACATCCGCCCCAGGACTCTTGAGGTAGGAGACCTCGTGCTTAGGAAGGTTCTCTCCAGGGAGGGACTGCATAAGCTCTCTCCCATGTGGGAGGGCCCGTTCAAGGTTGTTCATGTTTCCAGGCCCGGCTCCACGCGCTTGGAGACTTAGGAGGGGGTGCCAGTCCAAAATGCGTGGAACATCCAGCACCTCTGGAGGTTTTACCCTTAAAAGGCCGGAGCCTGTGAAGAAGGCGAATGCCTGTGAAGATCATCGTTTTGGAAAAGGCCCGGAGCCTGTGAAGAAGGCGAATGCCTGTGAAGATCATCTTTTTGGAAAAGGCCCAGAGCCTGTGAAGAAGGCGAATGCCTATGAAGATCATCTTTTTGGAAAGGGCCCAGAGCCTGTGAAGATCATCTTTTTGGAAAGTGCCCAGAGCCTGTGAAGAAGGCGAATGCCTGTGAAGATTATCCTTTAGGAAAAGGCCCAGAGCCTGTGAAGAAGGCGAATGCCTGTGAAGCTGTCGCGTTTTGGAAAAGGCCCGGAGCATGTGAAAAGGGCCAATGCCCGTGAAGTTTGCTTCCCCGAAGAAAGGACCGGAGCCTATGAAGAAGGCCAACGCCTGTGAAGCTCGCCGCCCGTGACACTCTCACGTAATAATGAGTTGGGGCTGTACACGCCCCGGAGTCTCAGGAGCGCCGGCCTCAGGCCCTGGGGCTCCCTCCCACGCCCAGTGGCAGCACTTAGCTCCGCGCTAGTGAGAAGACATCGAAGACTGGACTAGGTGCCGGACGCGGCTTTTTCATTTGCTTTCTGCAGTTGGCTAGTTCATTCTCATTTGAAGTTTTATTGAAACTATCGCCGTCCTTTGACTTATGGCTCTTCGACTTTTCGCCCTCCAGCCTCGATTTCTCTTGCGCAAGGTCTTGCGAGGGGACGGCCCGAGCGCCCTTGCGAGTGTTTCGGTCCTTTCGGTCAAGGCCTCACAACCTGGGTCCACTACAGGAGCACCCCTCCAGTCCGGCCTCACGGGCATCGCGACACGAATACAGGACCTGGGTCGGTCGCCCCACGGCTAAGGGTGGGGATTACCTATGCACGGGCGTACGGCAGGAAGGAACAATACCAAAGTAACGGAAACAGTACGATGATTAACAACGGTAACCCAAACACGCCCCCACGGGGCCCCACATTGCTGTCTTTTTGCGCAGGAAAAAGGAGAAGGAAGAACAAATCAGGCGAAGCTCGCCCCGCGCCGGCCCTCAGGGAGGACTCGAGCTGCCTCTGGAGCTCAAGCGGACTCCCTCTCGCGCTTCACTAGGGCGCGACGGCGGGTAGACCCGCTACCACCCTCCAAGCAGGCACGGCGGTGTGGAGGCTGACCGCGGACCCTGCTAGAAGAGTTGCTGCCCGAAGAGGAGCCAGTGAAGCTTGTGGAACCCTGGGCGCCGCCAACCACGCGCGCGCTGTCATCTCCGTCCTCGCCGGGGCTGAGTCCCCGGTCGCGGTCGTCGTCTTTAGGGCAGCACCCTGCATGGCGACCATCTTCCCCAAACACCCTCACGTAGAGGGTGGCATCGCCGCCGAACTTGAAGTGCAGGGTGCACCGGCGGCTCAGGCCACGCGCGCGGGCAAACGTCTACCAGCCGCGGGTCAGGGCCAGGCTCCCGGCCGCGGAGACCTCCAGCGAAGCCCATGAGGCCCGGCTGCAGCAGCCATCTGCCTGGAGCCAGAGGCCACCCGGGGCGCCAGCCGGGAGCTCACCTAGGAGGAAGCAAGGGAGCTGAAGCCGGGCACTAGTCGGCTCCGCCGCCCACACAACAAACTCCGGCAGCACCTCCGCAGCACGGGAGCGCGGCCTCGGGGGTCACACGGCCAAAGCACACCCCCCGACTGCGGCCAGCCGCCAGCTGCCACGCGGGAAGTCACCTCCGCGGCCACGGGAGCCGCCGTGGGGGCCACAGGGTGTTTGCGAGGGCGGCCTCGACCACGCTTGGCAGGGGAGAGGCAGGCCCAGCCTGGCGGGCCTTTCCCTTCTCTACGGCTGAGAACTTCCTTGACGGAGCCATGAGGAAGAAGGAGAAGCAAGAGGGGATGAACTGGAAGGGCACGCGGCGTGCTGCACTTAAAGCCAGAGGAGGCCAACCGTCGGCCTCCACGACCGCAGGTAATCATAACACGCTTTGCATGCAGGGACTTATCAATTCATGCAGTCGCCAAGGCGTCATGGGGAAGTGGAGACGCCCACGTCCAATCAACCGCCACGCGACGCCCAAGGCCGCAGGCTGTTAGGGCCCGGGCGCTTCGCACTTGCCCTTTCGCCTCTCTGCTCGGCCAAGTCCGGGTGCGCCTTGGGCCCGGGGGCTACTATCAGTGTTTTGGGAACGGGGGTCCCCAGACTTGCCTGCCTGCGGCCTGCGGCGTGGCTCAAAGGGGGCCCAGTGCGGCCCATCTTGATCAACACAAGCTCAAGACCCTCGCGAGAGGCCAAGCCTCGCGGGACGGACGACAAGGAGCTTCCTCAGGCATGGCCTCGTCAGGCTGGCTCACGAGGAGGCGGAGAGTTCAAGGCGGGGTACCTCACGAGGTGCCCATGACGCAAGCCATGACGACCAAGGGCGCCAGTTGGGCGCCAGCCCGCGCAGTGTCCTCCTTTCCTCTTTGGTGCAAAGGGAGCAAGTGCAGGCGAGAGCATCAAGCAAAGGCATCCATTTCGGTGCAACAAGACTAAGACCAGCCCAACGGCGGGGAGGAAGTCATTGTGGAGCCCAAGCAGGCGTCACCACTAGAGCCTTTGACAGGCGAGGACCAACTTTAGTTAGGATAAGTGTACCTGCTGTTCCCCTTCGAAATGGCCAATTGCTGGCGCCCTTCCCGCTCAATATTTGGGAAGAGGCCCAGGGCCTTTGCCTATAAATAGGACTAGCCACCACAAGGTAGAGGCATCGAGAATCCTCACCAGAAAACTAGTAGAGAGAGAGAGAGAGCGACTGAAGTCCTCTTAGCAGTTCATCACACCAGCCAAGAACAGACCCTCGCGAGGCTGTTCTTCCTTGGATTGTTCATCATCAGCCCAAGAGGCAATCCACCACACCACACACTGGAGTAGGGTATTACACCACAATGGTGGCCTGAACCAGTATAAATCCTGTGTCTCTTGTGTTGTTCTTTTCGTAGTTTAGATCCTAGCGATTCGGTGAAGAATAGGTAGGTAGAGGGCGAAATCTCCGCGTGCACCCTAGTGTTCGAACCTCAAGGGTCTGCCGGAACCCGAAATCCGACACCGATCAGTCTTGAAATCCCGGTTACAAGACATTTTAACAATGGTAAAACAAGACTAGCAAAGCCGCCCGATGTGCCGACAAATCCCGATAGGAGCTGCACATATCTCGTTCTCAGGGCACACCGGATTGTCCAAACTTCCGGTAGGCCAGCCCAGAGTTGCCCCTGGTGGCCACCGGCGGCTGACAGGTT
>NC_041385.1:579103356-579110790 GCF_002162155.2 Triticum dicoccoides
GATGACCCTTGGGCTCCGGAAACCCAAGGGAAAAAGGGCTAGGTGAGGCAAATGGTAAAACCAAGGTTGGGCCTTGCTGTAGGAGTTTTATTCAAAGCAAACTGTCAAGGGGGTCCCATAAATCACCCAACCGTGCAAGGAACGCAAAATCTGGGAACATAATACCGATATGACGGAAACTAGGGCGGCAAGAGTGGAACAAAACACTAGGCATAAGGCCGAGTCTTCCACCCTTTACCAAGTATATAGATGCATTAATTAAATAAGAGACATTATGATATCGCAACATAATCCTGTCCACCATGGAGAAATCTTCAACTTCACCTGCAACTAACAATGCTATAAGAGGGGCTGAGCAAAGCGGTAACATAGCCAAGCAACGGTTTGCTAGGAAGGGTGAAAAGGTTAGAGGCTGACATGGTAAATTGGGAGGCTTGAAGAACAAGTGATAGGAAGCGCAACATAGCGATAGAACGAAGCAACTAGCATAGCAATTATAGTAGTGAGATCCAGGGTAGCGGTCATCTTGCCTGAAATCCCGCAAGGAAGAACGAGTCCATGAAGAAGACGAACTGGAGTAGTCGAATGAATCCTCACAATCGCAACATTACCAGAACTAAGAGGCAACACCGGAAAGAAACAAACAACATGGTAAATGCACAAGCATAGACATGGCATGATGCACAAATAAGTATGATGCATGTCCGGTTTAAAAAGGCATGGCATGGCAATCTGCTACACACAATACTACAAATTAAGTGGAGCTCAATATGCAACGAGTTGCATATCGATGAAACACCACATTCAACTATTTAGTTAGCTCCCGTTTAGGTCCCCAACAATATTAAATGTTGATTAACATGGCAAGAGGTGAAGCATAATAAAACTACATATTTAGGCAAGTTTAAATGAGGCCGGAAACACAAACAACAATTCCAGAAAATCCCCATATGCATATTTCGAATTTGGTACTGTTCTACCCTAAAACATATTATTGTTGTTAAACAGGAAAATAAAGTCCACCATGTTAAACTAGGCATTTTTCCACCCCATTTACATATAAAGTTTATTTAAAATGGAGCTACGGTTATTTAATTATGAAATAAATCATTTTAACATGGCATTTGAGCAAATTTAATCAAACATCATTTTAAACATTTCAAACATAGATGAAAGTAGCAGATTATGAAACTAGACGAAATTCTAAGCGTTTTACATGTTTAAATCATTTTAATCCGATGCACGGTTTGTGAGATATTAAATGCATGAACATGGAGGGGTAATCTGTAAATATGCAGTTTTCTGGATAATAGGCAAATTCGTCCAAGGAAAAAAAACAGGAGCTGGGCCGAATCTGAGAACTGGCCCAGGGCGTGGGGGAGCTTCTCACATCGGGCCCTTGAGCCCTTTGGCCCGGGTTGTGGAAGAGGCAGGCTGGAAGGGGGGCGCTGGGCCTGGAGGCTGCTAGGCTGATGCGGGTGAAGGGCGACGCGGTGGCCCAGGAACGCTGGCGGCATGGTCAACGCGAGCGGGCGAGATAGAGGATAGCGGCGCGGTCCTCTGCTCGAGAAGAAGCAGAGCAGCAGCGGCCTGGAACTTGGGTGCCGGAGGTAGGGACGGGGCCTTGTCAGCGGGATCCGGCCGGGAAAAGGCAAGGGAGGCGGAGGCCGGCCGGATCTGGTGGTGGAGGCGAGGTTCCGACGGCAGCGCGACGCAGCAGGGGGTCGGACGGCAACGAGGATCCTGGACGGAGAGAGCAGGAGGTTAGCTAGGGAAGAGGAGAAAGGGAGCACGGGAAAAAGGAGAAGGCAAGGGAGAAGCTTGGCTCACTGGCCTGGGTCTCTTGCTGGCGGCGGGCGTGCATGATGGAGCTGCTGGTCTGGTGATGCTCCGATGAAGAAGGAGGGCGATGAGGACGAGTGGTGGCACACACGGGAGGACCACCTCGGGAGGGCGCCATGGGACTGGGCTGCATGCTTGAGCTCGAGCAACGAGCTCCTCTCCATCGGACGCGGGTGTAGAAGATGGAGCTTGGGCTCCTGGTGCTGTGGACGGAGAAAAGGAGCGGCTCTGGGCCTCCGATGGCTGCTGCTGCTTGCGGCGGTGCTCGATACAAACCCTCGGGCACGAGCAGGAGGGAGGAGGCTTCACGGGTGGAGTCCAAGAATAATTTGGATCGAAGGCGTGAGCTCTAGATCGAGGAGGAGTAGTGGAGAGCAATGGTTGGCTGGTGGCTGAAATCGTGGAGGGGAGGATTTGGATCTGGGAAGATCCCGAGGTGGAAGGAGAGACCGGGTGGAGTGGCGGCGCAGTGATGGAATGGATGGGACATCTCCCTAGATTTTAGGGTTTCGTCTGGTTATATAGGAGGTAGGTTAATTTAGGGGCTACTCGGGTCCTCCGATCATAATCGGACGGTCCGAGATAAATAGGTTAGGAGAGTCAAAGAAGAAACTGAAGATGTTTTATAGATGTTAGGGGATGATCCGGATCCATCGGTGACAACTGTCCGGGTCGGGATCAGGGAAGTTTCGGACGCGGGCGAGGGGTTTGAGTAATGTGCAAAGAGGGTCAAACGGTCGGGCAACAATAGAATAGTCGGTCTGAGAAAGGTCAACAGAGACGAGGAAGAAGCGACAACTAACAACGGATGCACATTTTATGAAAACATGCAGATGCAATGCGCATGATGCTATGAGATGAAATGCAAGACATGAACAAAATGCAAAACAAACGACAAAAACCCAACCACGAAGGAAATATCATATCACATCTCTGGAAAAGGCAAGAGTTGGAGTTAGGAATATGGAAAGTTGTATCCGGGGCGTTACAACAATCCGCCACTACGAGAGGATCTCGTCCCGAGATCTAGGATGGCACCGGAGGGAAAAGGAAGAGGAAGATAAGAGGTAAACTAAGTTGCTTCTTCGACAAACGAGTGAAACCATGAACCTTAAGAGGTTGAGCAAAATGAAAGAAAGAAAACAACGAAGATGAACAAAGTTGAAAACACCCTGTTAGAAAAGAGGAACAAGGGATACGACGAGAACCAAGAGGTTTAGTGATAAGATAGATATTGAAACCACTCCGGTTAAAACTAGATAGAGAAGGAATAAGATTGATATAATTTGGGCAGCACTCCGACTGAAAGAAGAAGGAAAACTTGATAAGATGAAAAGCACTTGAAGAGATGACACAACACTCCGGTTAAATGGATAAGCAAGAAAAGAACACGATCCTGACAATTCGAGATGATGAGTGAAGAGAGCAACATCACCATGCCTCCGAAAGAAGAAATAGAAGATAGATCATCGGAATAAAAGGATGGAGAAGAAAATGCCAACTTCTGCCACAAATGATCTTGGAAAGCACCCTTCCAAGAAGGTTAGAATGGAGTTTATGGAAAACCAACAACGAAACGAATAAACTTGCAGTGGGCTTATGGAAACATCTCAACACTTGAGGTGAAATTCTTCCACTAACGAAAAACAATTGCTTGTTTGAGATCAACGAAGAGATGAAAACTTCTTTCACCGAGAGGATAGGAGAAAACTCGGATCATTGATAAGCACCACAAATAGCAACATTCCTTAGGGAAGGCTTTAGGTGAAATCTATACCAAGATAACTCCAAAGAAGAGATTGATGGATTTAAAATACCTCATTCTTGACAACAATATGAATCATGAAACAAGAAGGAAATTGTCAAGAGCGACATAACACCAGCTCAAAAGCTAAGGTAGAAAGAATTGCACTTGAATGTAAGATGAAGAATACTTTGAACTCCTCGAACAAAAATCTTGAAGAACACTTCGAGAATGAATTAAATCCTTGATGAACCACCATGTTGAGCCTCCATGAAGAATTCCGGTAATGAAAAGGATGATGAGATAGAATGAAGGATGAAAGAATAAGATGAGCCTTGCGATGATTTAGATGGAGTTTCCGACGAAATGGCCGAGGAAATTTGAACTCCGGAAAAGAAAAGATGAAAACACGTGGAACTAGAATTTATCCCTCACGGACAAACTCCAAAGGAAGGGATTAATCACTTGGATGAAATAAGAATAAGATTTATTGTATGCTTATCCTCATCAAATTTAATTGATGACAACTAGATTTGGCATGCAACTTATTCTTGTTGAAAAGGGATTGAGGATTATATGGTGCCACCTTTAGGAAGGTCTTCAATGAACCACCGTTAGGATTCGAAAGAACGAATGGATTAAAATGATAATCAAGGAAAAGAATCTTGAACGAACCACCGCAAGAATTCAAAAATGACTGATGAAAGAGAATGAATCACCGGGAAGAATTAGAAGAACCAATACGCTAGAGGGGATTTAGATGCAAAATAGCAAAAGGATCATGAGCTGATTAAGAACACTTGAACGAAGCACCGGAATAATTGGATAACGGTAGCTGAAATGTGAGGACGAAGAATTCTTCTGGAACGATGGCCTCCAGTGAAAAGGAACGGGAAAACAACTTCTGACATACTCCAGATGGGTAAGAAAAGAATATATGACAAATGGAATAATTCGAGAGGATAATATGAAGCTTGAACCATGAATCTTCGAGAGAACAGACAAGATTTAGAGGAAAAACTCTTCTTCTATCTTGAAATGACAATGAGGAACGCCACCAAAATTACTGAGATACTCCGGGAGAATGAAAAGCGAAGTGGCTGAGCCAACAATGAAAAGAATTTGAAAGCGATCTTGGGGAAGGCATGCGACTGATGGAATCCATTCCTACGTCACACTTTGAAAGAATTTGGGAATAGCTCCGGAATAATTAGAAGGGTCAGGTAAGATCCTGGGAAAAGACCTGTGGGTTAGGGCCCACTCAAAAGAAAAATCATTGAAGGATTGCTTGAAATAGAGATTGCACCGGTAGAATTAAATAGCTTGAATGAGAGAAAACCCTCGAAATAACTCAAACGGATTAAGAATGGAAACACGATTCTTCTGAGATATCTTCAGCACTCCAGAACAAATGAATAGGAAGAAGTGAATGATTAAGAGGTGCATCGGCATGAGAAAGCATTAGAAATGAGGAAAGGAATATGATGAATATCGAAAGCTTGAATTGGATCCACCGGAGAAGAAACAACAATGAAGGATGATGAACTTGAAACTGTTGAGCATCTTCATGGGAAATCACCGGATAAGAACATTGAAAGAAAAGAATGAAGAGACTTCCCACAAATAAAAGGATACATGATTAAGAAATCTGAGTCCTTGAAGAAAAAGGGTGGGAGGGCAGGTAAACAAAGGCAACTTGGGGACGGATGAAATGGATCCCGTTGAGAAAACTTAGAATTGATCTCAGAAATGTTGAAATGATCGGATCCACTTGAAGAGAAGCACACCGGTTGGAAAAAATAGACATGACAATCTCGATGATCAAAAGGATTAGTACTCCCATAGAAATATGAGAACATCGCTTGAAAGGTAGAATCAACACTTACATTGAAGCAACTCAAATACCACAACTCAAAACAAAACAAAGGATTGACTTGCAGAAATAAGCCGGAACAAACATATGATAGAGATTTCGTTCGAAGTTTTCGTGGTGGGGCCCACACGGGCTCGATTGTACAACACCATCATGTACAAGGCAGTGCACATGACATACGAAGCGTCCCCGAATCGGCATAGCCAAGGATTCTTTAAGACACAACAAGACCACTGTAAAAACAATCGTGGATAGGCGGACCACTAGACGTCGAACCCCAATCTCATATCATGCATCTGTAGGAAAGAAAAAAACTAGAGCTACTTGAATTCCCACCTATAAACTCCCAAAACTTTTTGGTTATGCAATCTGGTGTTGGGGATATAGGGGAAGCAATATATCTCACCCAAACTAACAATCCCTACATCCAGCTGTATCCATCCGTCAACACGTAACCAAGAAAACTCCGGAAATCATGTACCTCAACCTTCGAAAAGCATCTGTTATACGAGCTATGGCAATACTCCTGAACTCCCCAGTACTGGGTGGCGTCGAGGTTATCTCACCAACAACTGCATAAAAGAGATTTTCGATGTCGGCAAAACTCAGGTATTCCAGAACTGCAACGATAAAATTATGACAACAACTCCCCGGGACACTGCCACAACCCCTAAATGTCAGGAGGCACCAAGAACAATGTTCTCGTCACAAGAATATCGGAACGATTCCAAGATACCCGCGTGATCCTAAATTTTTTTTCGTGAAATTTGAGGAGAGGAAAGACAAAAAATCTACGTCGAGAGTCCTCACCAGAGCGACGAAGGGGGATGAGGAGTAAAAAGAAACCTACTCTCCGATATATATAATCCTAAGACTCAAAATAGTTTTCTTCTAGACTCAACAACGACCAACAATCAAGGGGGCTCCTATGGTCGGTAGAGGCTCTGATATCAACTTGTCACGCCCAATATGCGATACTATCCTAAAGAGACTCGAAGGTCCCACCAAGGATAGAACCGCATATTGATACGCTTTTACAAGGTGGATATCATTACATCAACATTACATAATAGATGGGGATACATACAAGAGGCATACAATTGCCGCAAGAATACATCAATACATCATCCATAAGATCAACATCCGACGACGGATGAAACACAAGCAGAAGCTCAAACGACATCCACCCTGCTAGCCAAGGCTGCCGAACCTGGAACCTAACCCTTGATCGAAGAAGAAGTAGAAGAAGAACTCCAAAACAAGTAACATCGCTCTCGTGTCAAGATCATCGCAACCTGTACCTGCAACTGTTGTTGTAGTAATCTGTGAGCCACGAGGACTCCGCAATCCCATTACCATGGGTATCAAGACTATCAAAGCTTAATGGGTAAGGAAGGGGTAAAGTGGTGAGGTTGCAGCAGCGACTAAGCATATATGGTGGCTAACATACGCAAATAAGAGCGAGAAGAGAGCAAACAGAACGGTCGTGAAGCTAGCAATGATCAAGAGGTGATCCTGAACTCCTACTTACGTCAAACATAACCCAAAACCGTGTTCACTTCGCCGAAAAGAGACCATCACGGCTACACACGCGGTTGATGCGTTTTAATTTGAATCTGGCGTCAAGTTATCTACAACCGGACAAATTCCCATTTGCCACATAACTGCAGGCATGGCTTTCGAAAGTTTATACCCTGCAGGGGTGTCCCAACTTAGCCCATCACAAGCTCTCACGGTCAAAGAAGGATATTCCTTCTCCCAGGAAGACCCGATCAGTCTCGGAATCCCGGTTACAAGATATTTCGACAATGGTAAAACAAGACCAGCAAAGCCGCCTGATGTGCCGACAAATCCCGATAGGATCTGCACATATCTCGTTCTCAGGGCACACCAGATTGTCCAAACTTCCGGTAGGCCAGCCCAGAGTTACCCCTGGTGGCCACCGGCGGCTGACAGGTTGGACCAACACTCACAA
>NC_041385.1:579111026-579139362 GCF_002162155.2 Triticum dicoccoides
AAATAAAGATGACCCTCGGGCTCCGGAAACCCAAGGAAAAAAGGGCTAGGTGAGGCAAATGGTAAAACCAAGGTTGGGCCTTGCTGGAGGAGTTTTATTCAAAGCGAACTGTTAAGGGGGTCCCATAAATCACCCAACCGTGTAAGGAACGCAAAATCCGGGAACATAATACCGATATGACGGAAACTAGGGCGGCAAGAGTGGAACAAAACACCAGGCATAAGACGGAGTCTTCCACCCTTTACCAAGTATATAGATGCATTAATTAAATAAGAGATATTGTGATATCCCAACATAATCCTGTCCACCATGGATCAATCTTCAACTTCAACTGCAACTAACAACGCTATAAGAGGGGCTAAGCAAAGCGGTAACATAGCCAAGGAACGGTTTGCTAGGAAGGGTGAAAAGGTTAGAGGCTGACATGCTAAATTGGGAGGCTTGAAGAACAAGTGATAGGAAGCGCAACATAGCGATAGAACAAAGCAACTAGCATGGCAATGATAGTAGTGAGATCCAGGGTAGCGGTCATCTTGCCTGAAATCCCGCAAGGAAGAACGAGTCCATGAAGAAGACGAACAGGAGTAGTCAAATGAATCCTCACAATCGCAACATTACCGGAACTAAGAAGCAACACCGGAAAAAAACAAACAACATGGTAAATGCACAAGCATAAACATGGCATGATGCACAAATAAGTATGATGCATGTCCGGTTTAAAAAGGCATGGCATGGCAAACTGCAACACACAATACTACAAATTAAATGGAGCTCAATATGCAACGAGTTGCATATTGACGAAACACCACATTCAACTATTTAGTTAGCTCCCGTTTAGGTCCCCAACAATATTAAATGTTGATTAACATGGCAATAGATGAAGCATAATAAAACTACGTATTTAGGCAAGTTGAAATGAGGCCGGAAACACAAACAACAATTCCGAAAAATCCCCATATGCATATTTCGAATTTGGTACTATTCTGCCCTAAAACATATTTTATTGTTGTTAAACAGGAAAATAAAGTCCACCATGTTAAACTAGGCATTTTTCCACCCCATTTACATATAAATTTTATTTAAAATGGAGCTACGATTATTTAGTTATGAAATAAATCATTTTAACATGGCATTTGAGCAAATTTAATCAAACAACATTTTAAACATTTCAAATATAGATGAAAGTAGCAGATTATGAAACTAGATGAAATTCTAAGCATTTTACATGTTTGAATCATTTTAATCCAATGCACGGTTTGTGAGATATTAAATGCATGAACATGGAGGGGTAATCTGTAAATATGCAGTTTTCTAGATAGTAGGCAAATTCGTCCAAGGAAAAAAACAGGAGCTAGGCCGAATCTGAGATCTGGCCCAGGGCATGGGGGAGCTGCTCACATCGCGCCCTTGAGGCCTTTGGCCCGGGTTGTGGAAAAGGCAGGCTGGAAGGGGGGCGCTGGGCCTGGAGGCTGCTGGGCTGATGCGGGTGAAGGGCGACGCGGTGGCCCAGGCATGATGGCGGCGCGGTCAACGCGAGCGGGCGAGACAGAGGATAGCGGGTGCGGTCCTCTGCTCGAGAAGAAGCAGAGCAGCAGCGTCCTGGAACTTGGGCGCCGGAGGCAGGGACGGGGCCTTGTCAGCGGGATTCGGCCGGGAACACGCAAGGGCGGCGAATGCCGGCCGGATCTGGTGGTGGAGGCGAGGTTCCAACGACAGCGCGAAGCAGTAGGGGGTCGGGCGGCCACGAGGATCCTGGACGGAGAGAGCGGGAGGTTAGCTAGGGAAGAGGAGAAAGGGAGCACGGGAAAAAGGAGAAGTCAAGGGAGAAGCTTGGCTCACTGGCCTGGGTCTCTTGCCGGCGGCGGGCGTGCGCGATGGAGGTGCTGGTCCAGTAATGCTCCGATGAAGAAGGAGGGCGATGAGGACGAGTGGAGGCACGCACGAGAGGACCACCTCGGGAGGGCGCCATGGGACTGGGTTGCATGCTCGAGCTCAAGCAGCGAGCTCCTCTCGCTCGGATGTGGGCGTAGAAGATGGAGCTCGGGCTCCTGGTGCTGCGGACGGAGAAAAGGAGCGGCTCTGGGCCTCCGATGGCTGTTGCTGCTTGCGGCGGCGCTCGAGACAAACCCTCGGGCACGAGCAGGAGGGAGGAGGCTGCACGGGTGGAGGCCGAGAAGAATTTGGATCAGAGGCGCGAGCTCTGGATCAAGGAGGAGCAGTGGAGAGCGATGGTTGGCTAGTGGCTGAAATCGAGGAGGGGAGGATTTGGATCTGGGAAGATCCTGAGGTGGAAGGAGAGACCGGGTGGAGTGGCGGCGCGGTGATGGAATGGATGGGACATCTCCCTAGATTTTAGGGTTTCGTCTGGTTATATAGCAGGTAGGTTAGTTTAGGGGCTACTCGGGCCCTCCGATCATAATCGGACGGTCCGAGATAAATAGGTTAGGAGAGTCAAAGAGGAAACTGAAGATGTTTTATAGATGTTAGGGGATGATCCGGATCCAACGGTGACAATTGTCCGGGTCGGGTTCGGGGAAGTTTCGGACGCGGGCGAGGGGTTTGAGTATTGTGCAAAGAGGGTCAAATGGTCGGGCAACAACAGAATGGTCGGTCTGAGAAAGGTCAACAAAGACAAGGAAGAAGCGGCAACTAACAACGGATGCACGTTTTATGAAAACATGCAGATGCAATGCGCATGATGCTATGAGATGAAATGCAAGACATGAACAAAATGCAAAACAAACAACAAAAACCCAACCACGAAGGAAATATCATATTGCATCTTCGGAAAAGGCAAGATTTGGAGTTATGAATATGGAAAGTTGTATCCGGGGCGTTACAAAAGAAGAACGAGTCCATGAAGAAGACGATCCCACGTAGTCGAACGAATCCTCACAATCGCAACGAAACAGGAACTATCGAGAAGGAGCACAACCAAAAAGAAGAAAACAACATGGTAAACACATAACACATAACCTGGCATGATGCATGAAAAGTCTACATGATGCTACTCATGGCAAGAGATGATGCATAGAAGAACAACACATCAAAGCAAGTTTAAATGAGGCCGGAAACAACATATAACAATTACGGTAAGTCCTCATATGCAAATTTCGAAATTGGTCGAGATCTGAATAACACATTATGTTGAAGTTGTTAAACAACAAGTTAAAGTGCACCATGATGATCTACGCATCTTTCTTGTCAAGTTACATATAAAGTTCATTTAATTCAGAGCTACGACCTAGAAGATATGAGCAAAACAAGTTAAACATGACATTGATGCAAAAGCAAGCAAAACACAATCACAAACACCCCAAAACATGGATGCAACATGGCATGATGATACTACATGCAAAATCAAGCAAGTTTCATGTAGAGCATGCTCAAAGCGGAGCAACGGTTCAACACATGCACTCAATACAAGTTTCAAACACAATCTACCCAAAACAGCAACTAAGCACTTTGCAATCAAGGAAACAACATGCTATAGGAATCATGTGGACACAAAATTGATATACACTTCAAGTACATACAACATGCTTCAAATATCATTAAGGTTCAGGTTCATAGGCAACAAGATTAATCCAAGATGATCAATGCAAAAAGCAACTTGATAACACAAATTATGACTTAGTGAAAAATAGAGCATACACATGAGCAGAGTTTATACGATGGCACGTTGGAGGCAATAAGTAATTAAGCTACAATGAAAGAACATGGCAACCAAAAGCATGGTATGCTAGTACATATCACGGAGCTCAAAACACACAACATGGCAACCAATAGAGCATACACTGAAGTATGCTATGGAAATCATCAAGAAAATATGCAAACATGATATAAGCTGATTCTCAGACTTGGAGGGAATCTGGGAATGCAAAACATTAACATTATGATGCTGACTTTGGAGGCACATAACAGCAAGCATAGCCACTTTAGTAATTATGAAAAAGAAATAGGCATGTAGTAGACATGATATCCTTCAACTTAGTCCATGGACACAAGTTCATATGATGCATGGAGTAATTAATATGATTCTTGCAAAATGGAACATACTGTTAACAGGTTGACAGATTTGGCATGATGGCAACTTGAGAGCAAGGAAGAGACAAACAAAAGCAAGTTATATGGCACCCCAGTACATGGAATCAAAGTATACATAACAAAGAGCAAATAACATCAAGGCATCATAACCATATGGCTCATGTACTAGTGGCAACCATCAAGACAAGTTTGAATGTTGTAACATTTTCAGCAATTGTAAAACAGCAACATCATCATAGCATGTTTGCAATCTTGAAAGAGAGGTCATATGAATCCTAAAACTATCAAACTTGGCATGCGGACAAATTACTCATAGCATACTTCAGTTCATGTAATTGGAGCATCTCCAAAAGAGGCATAAATTAATTAATAACAAGCTCACAAAATGGCATCATGAAGTTAACAGAAAACTGGAACATTATTCAGGCATGTTCATGGCAATGAAAACATATACTACATGACATATATGAGGCATCAAATGGAATGGCATGATAGACACTAACATCGACATCAAAACATGTCAACTAGACATCTCCAGATTATGCATGGATACGATGATAGCATCAAGTTAACATGGCAACATAATGTAACAGTTACAGAGTTGACAGATTTTACCAAGTTTCAGAAAACAGCAAACATCAAGTGGAACACTTTGCAAGCTTGATGCACTCACCACAAGGCACATAAAAATACATGGATTGCACCACTGTAAAGATGGCATGAATATGCTCCAAAAACATGTTGACATGATTCTCAAAAGATAAATACACAAAATGCTATGAAAAAGACAAATCATCAAGTTACAACAATCGTCAGCAGATTATATCATTTAGCACTTTTTCAACAATGATTAAGGCATCAATATGAACAGTAACATTCATACAAACTACACCATCTTTTAGAGCATTCAGAGATGAACAATTTGACATATCATACACACAAAACGGAGCAACATGCGAAAAGTATGACCCACACAAGATGCATAGATGATATGGGAAACTAGGGATAGCAAAAATTACCCAGCGCAAAAAACGGGATCGGGCGATTCGGGGACGAGCAGATCCAAGGACGGGGCAGCATTTGGATCGGGGGACGGGTGGATCTCATCCGCCCGCCGGATCCGGCGTAGAGGCGATCTTCGGAGATGGCGGCGGCATGTGTACTCCGGTGAGGGCGCAGAAGCTGAGGCGACCTCGGGGACGGGCGGATCCGGCGGTGCCTTGCCAGATCCGGGCGAGGGCGAGGCACGCGGGGAGGCGCGGGTCATCGGCGACGCTAGGAGGTGGCCAGAGCAAGTGGCGTTGGGCACGCGCCGGGCAGCGCTGCTTCTAGCGGCGGGCAACGGCGATGGGGGAGCTCGGGGCAGGCCGGCGCGAGGGAGGACGGAGGGAAGGCTGGTGGCGGCGGTAGGGGGTCCGGCGGCACGGGCGGGCAGCGCGTAGTCGAGGCACGCGGCGGGGGGCGGATGGGCCCCGTGCGGGCCTGGCTGGCCGGCGGCTGCTCGCGATGGCCGGGACCACGTGGCGGCTCGGGAGTGGCTGCGGTGGACGGTGCGGACGTGTCCGGCGCAGGTGGATATGTCTGGCGGCGCGGAGGAAGAGGAGGCTAGGGTTTCGCCTGAAAATGGAGGGGATGGGCCTTTTTATAGGTAGAGGGAGCTAGGAGAGTGTCGATGTCCTAGAAACGAGGGTCCCCAGACTTGCCTGCTTGCCGCCCATGGCGTGGCTGTGGTGTAGGCATGTATGGCCCACCTTCATCAACAAGGCATTCAAGACCCTCGCGAGGGGCCAAGCCTCGTGAGGCGGGCGACGCAAGACCTCCTTAGGAGTGGCCTCGCCAGGCTGCCTCGCGAGGAGGGGAGATGTCAAGGCAGGGCAAACCTCACGAGGGTCTCGTGACGTGAGCCATGACGATCAAGATCAGGCGGGTGCCAGGTAGGCACCAGCGCGGATAGCGTCCTTGTTTCCTCTTTGGTGCTAAGGAGGCAAGCGCAGCCGCGGAGTATCGAGGAATCAGGCAAAGGTTTCCATATTGGTGCAACGAGACCAAGACCAGTAGGACGGCAGGACAGAGGTCACCGTGGAGCCCAAGACGGCATCACCACCAGAGCCTTTTACAGGCGAACACCGCTTGTGTCAGGATAAGCTGTACTGGCTGTCCCCTTTCAAATTGGCAGTTGTTGGCTCCCTTCCTGCTCAATATTTGGGGAGAGGACCAGGGCCTATATAAGTAGAACTAGCCACCACACTAGGGCAATTCAACTGGGACTGGATCCACTCCATCCTCACATCCACACAAGTTCGCAGAGCACAAGAACACCTCAACCTCAGGAGGCTGTTCTTACCCTTGTACTGTTCATCATCAGCCCAAGAGGAAATCCATCCACCACCAGACTGGAGTAGGGTATTACACCACAATGGTGGCCCGAACCAGTATAAATCTCATGCCTTTTGTGCTATGAGTTCATCGAGTTCGTCCGTGAGATCTTAGCGAGCTAGGGCGTGCATCGGTAGGGAGGAAATCTTCGCGCGCACCCCAGTGTTTGAACCTTGAGGGTTTTGCCGGAACCTGAGATCCGACATTTGGCGCGCCAGGTAGGGGTGCGCCGGAGCTTCCTTTCCGTTGCTCACGCCTAGTTGCTCCGTCGTCTCCATGGTGGACGCTCGCCGTGCTTGTGCTGAGCGCCGGGCTGCTCTAGCCACCTACATCGCTCAGATGGCTCCCGTCGGTGGGCCACCTCATCATTCCCAGTCGCCTGCCGCCAACGCCGCCACCGGCCCGGTGGGGAACGAGCAGCAAGCATCCTCGCGGCACCCCTCGGTGCGGCAAGACGACCGCACCGCCACTCCATTGCTAGCTCCCGCTGGTTCGTCGTCCCACGCTCGCCGCGCTCCCATGGACGCGCGGGCCGCACTCCTCATGGCGCACGAGCTCCTGCGCTACCGCCCGGTCGACGACCTCTACGAGGACTGGCTCGACCGCATCCCCGAGCTCGTCCGCGCCGCAGGGGCTCCCCTGCGCCGTCCCTCTCTCTGCCTCACCCTCTGCCAGCTACAGGTGACGTAGCTCACGGAGTACCTCCACCACCTCTGCCCCAAGACGGCACCTTGGCACCAAGGCGCGTGCCTCTGCGACGCAATCCGCCGTGTCCGGCACCCGCGCATGAAGAAGGAAGCTGCCAAGAAGTCCCTCTACCGCAAGAGAATGCTCCACCACTCCTCGCACCACCGCGCCAGGATCGTCTGGTATGGCAGGGCCCCGCGCCGCTTGCTGTGGCGGCACGCGGGCATCAAGACCAAGCTCCACCTCCAAGACGGGCCCCGGTGACCATGGCCGGCTGCCGCGTCTTCACCCCCGAGCTGCGTAGCGTCGCCTGGCCGGGCAAGTTCAAGCCAGATCTGCCTCCTCCCTACGACGGCACCCCCGACCCCGCGGAGTTCTTGCAGCTCTACGAGCTGAGCATCGAGGCGGCCAACGGCAACAAGAAAGTCATGGCGAACTGGCTCCCTATGGCACTCAAAGACGATGCCCGTTCGTGGCTCCTGAACCTACCTCCAGGCTCGATCTCCTCCTGGAACGAGATGCACGACCGCTTCGTCGCCAACTTCCAGGGCACTCGCGACCGCCCGCCGGCCGCGGGTGACCTGCGCCGTGTCAAGCAGCAACCAGGAGAGACCCTCCAGAAGTACATCCAGCGCTTCAACAGCATTCGCCTCAAGATCCCCAAGGTCACGGACGAGGCCATCATCTTCGCGTTCTCCGACGGCGTCCGCGATGTCAAGATGAAGGAGGAGCTCTATATCCACGAGGAGATGTGCACGTCTCAGGAGCTATTCAACCTGGCGACCAAGTGCGCAAGAGTTGAAGAAGGGTGCCTCTCCCTCCTCGAGCTGCCGGCTGCAGGCCCGGAGGAGAAGAAAGCCAAGGCAAAGGACGTGAAGCGCAAAGAAGCAGCCGTGCTCGCAGCGGAGCCGGACACCAAGCGAGGCAGAAACCAGCCCGAGTCATCCAAGAGCAGCCGATCGTTCTGCGGCTTCCACAATCTGAATACCCACAACACCAGCGACTGCCAAGAGCTCAGAGCCATTCGTGAAGGACGCTTCGGTCGATGCCCCGAGCGCAGCGACCGGGGCTACGGCCGAGGAGGAGGACGCGGTGGCGGGCGCTGGGACGACCGTGGCCCGCGCCAGGAGTGGCGTGATAGGCCTTGTGAGGACCGCTGACAGGATCATCCTCGCAAGGGTGCCTGGAGAGACCAGCCTCGTGAGGATCTTCCTTAGGGCAACGCCGGTCTTCTCTCGCTGTCGCCACCACCTAGAAAGAACGACGACCACCATAAGGACGAGGGGGACGGGGGCTACTAGGAGCCGCGCGCTATCGCCTGCATCTTGGGCGGAGCCCAGGCCCCAGCCTTCCATCGTATCTTCAAACAGTTTGCTCGTGAAGTGAATGCAGTCCTCCCCAAGCTTGAGGCCACACGCCCGCTCAGATGGTCCCAGTGCGCCATCACCATCAACTCGGCAGATCAGCTCAAGTGCGCGGCCACCGCTGGCGCTCTCCCGGTGCTTTGTTCACCAGTCATCAGCAACGTGCAAGTTACCAAGACCCACATCGACGGTGGTGCAGGGCTCAACATCCTGTCCGTCGACACGTTCAACAACCTCCAAGTGCCATATGATCAGCTTCAACCCACCAAGCCTTTCTCAGGAGTGACCGACGGCTCCACCACACCGATAAGGCAGGTCCGCTTCCCTGTCACCTTCGGGGAACGCAAGAACTACCGCAGCGAGTTCATCGACTTTGACGTCGCGCACATCTGTCTGCCATACAACGCCATCCTTGGATATCCATCCCTGGCCAAGTTCATGGTGGTGACGCACCACGGCTACAACGTCCTCAAGATGCCGGGAAGCGGTGGAATCATCATGGTCCCATGCAAAGAAAGAGACGCGGTGTGCTCCCTCGAGCGCGCCTTTCAAGCTGCAGCAATCGACGACCCCGACAGCAAGGGCGAGGGCCCTCTTGAGGCCATACCTAAGAAGAAGAAGTAGCAGCACCGTGCCGGACCACAGGAGGGTTGCACCGCGGCTAAAACCTCATCAGGATCAGCGCCCGCTTCAGGGGCGCCTCACTCCATTGCATAGGAAGGCGCGCCTAGTTCCCTCCTCGGGCAGGGCTCGGGGGCTCTCTTCTGGAGGGCCTCAGGCCTTGCCAACATCACGAGGGAGGCGCACGAGCACCACTTGGAGGCGTGCTTCACGAAACGTTTCCCTCAGGAGAACACAGGGCAAGGAGTGCCCACTGCTCAGGAGTTCATCACCAAGACCACTCAGGAACTACAAGACGCAAGGGCCATGCTCGGCGACCGCCGCTCACTAGGCGCAGCTCCCCATCCAGGCGAGGATGTCGGGCTATGTGTTTGCATCGATGTCCCAGGGCTCAATAGGGCCGCTTCTCAGGGACTTTTCTGGCCTTCGCGCGTGGGTTGTTGCGAGGGTCCTCCACACATCTACGTTCGCATGCCTTTTGGCTTGCCGAGCGTGTCGTTCGTCTATAAGCGCAACCTGCGGCGCACCCTGGTGACTCAGGAGGCCAGGCACCACGCCATCCAGGCGGAGATGGAGACGGTCGTCAAGGAACCGCCTGGGCCCCCAGAGCCTCTCGAGGCTCAGGGCCCCGGTGGCTCGTGAGGGGAAACCCCTTCCCCGCGTACCTTCAGCTGCCCCGACACCTCTTCATCAAGAGAACCAGGTGACATTTTCCAAGTTTATTCAGCTGGGAGCGCCCCTCGGGCTGCATCATTCCCAGGCCGAGTGGGCCCATCCCTGTGGCATGTATCCCTTTTGCTTATGTGTTTAGCTTACCGTACTGGGGGCGCCCCTCGGGCTGCATCATCCCCAGGCCGCTCAGGCCTGACTCGGTGGCGTGTATCCATTCTGTGTTTATCTGAGCTGGTTTGCTTTTCATGCTTAACCTGCCTATGATTATCGCCTGCCGCCTACAATGGGCCTCCTCTCCCTCATGCAAATCTCTTGCGCGTTAAAAGGGGGGCTCCTGAGCATCGCGACTCAGGAGCTCTTACTGGCTCTCCAGCCCTCACCCCCTAGCCTTGTCCACGGCACCGCGACCTGGCATACCAGTGGCGGTAGAGCTCGCTTGAGGGCCGAGAACTGAGGACGTAGAGCATTTGTATTTAACCATCTTGCAGGAACACACAACTGTCAAAGATCCAAGACCAGGCCCAACCCGCCTTGAGGTAGGGCCTCGTGAGTCCCGTGCTGGCTCATGAGTGCCCAGATACACCTCGTCTAGCCCTGCCGTCCAAGCCACGTGTTTGGGCGGGGCTGTACACGCCCCGGGGTCGACTCCCGGAGGGGGCCCCCCTCCCACACACAAGTGGTAGCACCATGCTCCGTGCTGGCCGTCGACACTGCCGAGGAGCGGCTATATATGCCCATGCAGAAGCGGAAGCACTATGCTCCACGCTGGTGATAAACAACTGAGGGCGGCTTCATGGTCATACCAACCTCAGGGAGCCCCAGAGCTCAGCGTCCGGCCTCACCACAATGCCTCCCCTTGGGAGAGCCGCGCGAGGGGGCTGGGCACGGGGGCTGCGCTCGGGTCACGCCCAAGCGTACGCCACCCAACCAGGTCTCCTGGACCTGGGGGCTACACTTGGGTCACGCCCAAAGCGCATGCCACCCAACCAGGTCTCCCGGACCTGGTCGTCGCACACCCCTCCCGAGGCCTCGGTGAGGGCAGGTATGGAAATTGTTTGCATGTCAAGGGGGACTCCTGAGCATTGCGACTCAGGAGCCTAACTGGTCACGTAGCCCCTCACTCCTTGGCCCGTCCTGGTCTCCGGTCGGCCCAACGGCGGTTGAGGTATGCGCGGGGACGAGCTCTGCCGATGTAGAACATTAACCTATCCTCGCGCATTCTTCCTATAAGCTGTTTGCGCGTCAAGGGGACTCCTGAGCATCGCGACTCAGCAGCCTAACTGGTCACGTAGCCCCTCACTCCTTGGTCCGTCCTGGTCTCCTATCGGCCCAACGGCGGTTGATGTATGCGCGGGGCCGGGCTCTGCCGACGTAGAACACAAAGCAGATAGGAAGAAAATTGCAAATTCTCGAAGCAAATATTACAAGACATATTGTTCTCACAATATCAAACACAAGTTTAACGCCTCCACGAGGCGTGATGCATGATTGTAGGAATAAAACAGGAAAGGAGCCGCAAGTCACCCCTGTGCACCATCGATGCCCGTGGGCGGCACTCCTCCCTTGGTGGTGTCGCCCCCTGTCAAGGGTGCAGTAGAAAAGCCGCGGAACTTCTTCAGCAGGGCCTCCACCTGACCTTGCATGGATGGGGCGGTAGCTGTGCAGTGTTCATCAGCCACAGGCTCCAGCAGCTCGTCAAGACGAGCGCTAGGGTCGCGAAGGTGCAGGTGGCTGAAGATGCGAGTCAACGCAGCTGAAAAAGAACACGAGCCTCCGCCTCTGCGATGGGACCGACGCCCTCCACAACTTCCTCGAGCGCATTCACCAACAAGGGAAGCAGCTGGGCAGGGCCGTCTTCATTGGTGGCCAGCGGCCTCTCCAAGCCGTTCTGGTAGAGCGTCTTCAGTGCCATGTGAGACCTCTCCTCGAGATCAGCAAAGGCTGCGCGGTCCTCAGCCAGGGCCTTCGCCTTGGCTTCAAGATCGGCCTCCTTCGCCTTCGCCTCCCACTCCAGCTCCTCCAGCCAGCTGCACTCAGCAGCCTGCGTCTTCTCCAGCTCCCCCAACTCGGCGTCGCGGTTCTTGATGGCGTCCTCCCGGGCCCTGATCTCCTACTTCGCCTGGCGGACGCGTGCTTCTTCCGCGTGTTGGTCACGTAGATGCTTCAGCTCGTCCTCCAGCTCTTGGCAGCGACCGCGGGCGGCCTCGACATCCTTCAGCGCCGCGTCACGATCAGCCGCGGCTTTGACGGCGCTCTGCTTCTCCTTCTCGGAGGATGCCGCGGCCTGGCTCAGCGTCGCTCGAACCGCCGAGTCAGAATGAAGCCAACCGGAGGCTAGTTCCAGGGGCCCGGCTACCAGGTGCGGGCCGCATCCAGAAGATCTTACCAAAGTTGAGCCATCTCTGAAAGAACGCGCTCCAGGGAGGTGGAGGAAGTAGAAGAGCCTGGGAGTAGTGGCGCAGCAGGAGGAGGAGTCGACGTCGTCACCAGAGCCTGGGAGACCAAGGGCTCCCGAGGCTTTGGGACCTCATCAGCCGAGCCTGGCGCCGGCACGTCCGGAGCCAGCGGGGCCATGGGGTCTGACTCCTCCCGACGATGCTCCCCTTGGCCTCACGAGGGCGGCCGGGCTAGGGAGGTGCGAGTGCTGCCGTCTCCTTTCTCCGAGGGGGGCGCGACCGCTGTATCCTCCTTCCTTCTCTTCGCCGAAGGCGTCGGCCTGATCGGCCACGGGTGAACATTAGGAAATGGCAAGTATGAGCAGGAACAAGACGAAATTTGAACACTTACTGATCCAGCGTGGCGTATTCCACCCTCCGCTTGGGGTGTTTGAAGCCTGAAAGCCTCGAAGTATGAGGTGTGGGCGCGGAGACTCCGGGAGCAGAAGGCGACGCAACAGAAGGGCTGGAGGCAGCTCCGGGCATTGTCAAGGCGGAGGCACCATCCCGAGGAATTAGTGACGACCTGCTCCTTGTCGGGATGACGGGTAGTTCTCCCTCCTCCTGGCTGGCATCGACCTCGGCGTCGTCAGGAAGGGCGTGGCGGATTTCAGCTTTGCTCAAGGGGGAGTTTTCCCCATCTCCCCAGGGGTCGCCTCCGAGTCCTCCTCCCATTCTTCCCCCCCGCGGGACTCGTCAAAAGATAGCTCCACTGGCTTCGGCGCCACGGAGGCTCCGAAGAGTGCAGGCGGCACCAGCCCGCGCGCGTCAAATGTCGCCCTGGAGGCCACGAGCGGCTCCCAGTCCTTGCGATGGAACAAAGGAGTGAAGGCGCTCGGCGGTACTCCTGGTTGTCCCCAACCAGGAGGCGCAGGACAACAGTCAGTTCATCGTCAGGCAGGGCCCCCAGCCTCAGGCGGGTCTTGTCTTCTTCATCTCCAAGCTTCCACAAGGGGCGCGCACGCGCCTGGAGCAGGGCGACGCACAACATCAGGAATTCTCTCAGGAGCATGGCCCCTGTGACCTTGCCGCCTTCGCGTTGCCCGGCTTCAGGTCGGTCTATATCCGCGCCAACACTGACGACACCTGCTTGTCGGCGAGCTCTGCGCGAAGCCACCCCTTGTTAAACTGGGGTGCCTCCGTCAGCAATGCCAAACACGGGTGGACGCACTTGGCGTCCATCATGACCCATTTGGCTCGGATGTTGTCGGCTCTCTTCCCGGTGTTCGAGATCGAGTTAGCCTTGTCAGACGCGACGAAATTGGCGCACCCAGAGACGTGTCCATCACTAATGAGAAGGAACAAGAGGTGGCGCAGAAGAGCCATGGACGGCATCACACCCAGATACGCCTCACAATAGTAGGCGAAGATGGACAGGAGGAGGATAGAGTTGGGATGGAGATGCAACACCTGTAGCCCGTAGTGGTCGAGGACCTCATAAAAGAAATCGAAGAAGGGAGGAACAAACCCGGCGGTGATGTTTCTCATGAAGAAGGGGAAGAAGGTGCTTCCCTCGGGCTATGGCACATCGGAGGCAAGCCGGAGATCCGTCTTCCCCCATTCATTGCTCTCCCCCGCCGTCAGCAAGCGCGTGGAGGCGAGGCTCTTCTCTGTGATGTTGGGCACTTCAAGAGCTGGCTCGTACCAAGTCGGCGCTGAGGAGGACTTAACCTTGCGTGGCGCCATTAGTCGCAGATGCGGGAAAAGATTGGAGCAGATCTGGAGGTATCGGCAGCGAGGAGCGAGAAAGGGGATCTGAGGCAAGGAGAAAGGGAATAGTGGAGGCAAGCGCTGTCCACGCCAGCCTTTTTTCAAGTCGAGCAGTTGCCAAGGCAGCATGGGGAAGCGGAGACGCCCACATCCAATCAACCGCCATGCGTTGACCAAGGCCGCAGGCTTTTGGGGCCCGCGGCGCTACGCGCTTGACCATTGGCTTCGCCTCGAAGCCAAGCCCGAGCGCGCCTTTGGCCCGGGGGCTACTGTCGGCGTCCTGGGAACGGGGGTCCCCATACTTGCCTGCCTGCGGCCCACGGCGTGGCTGTGTTGCAGGCCTGTATGGCCCACCTTCATCAACAAGGCATTCAAGACCCTCACGAGGGGCCAAGCCTCGTGAGGCGGACGACGCAAGACCTCCTCAGGAGCGGCCTTGCCAGGCTGCCTCGCGAGGAGCGGAGATATCTAGGAAGGGCAAACCTCACGAGGCTCTCGTGACGTGAGCCATGACGATCAAGATCAGGCGGGCGCCAGGCAGGCGCCAGCGCGCGCAGCATCCTTGTTTCCTGTTTGGTGCTAAGGAGGCAAGCGCAGGCGCGGAGTACTGAGGCATCAGGAAAAGGTTTCCATATTGGTGCAACGAGACCAAGACTAGCAGGACGGCAGGACGGAGGTCACCGTGGAGCCCAAGATGGCATCACCACCAGAGCCTTTTGCAGGCGAAGACCGCTTGTGTCCGGATAAGCTGTACTGGCTGTCCCCTTTCAAATTGGCCATTGTTGGCTCCCTTCCCGCTCAATATTTGGGGAGAGGACCAAGGCCTATATAAGTAGAACTAGCCACCACAGTAGGGCAACTCATCTGGGACTGGATCCACTCCATCCTCACACAAGTTTGCAGAGCACAAGAACACCTCAACCTCAGGAGGCTGTTCTTACCCTTGTATTGTTCATCATCAGCCCAAGAGGCAATCCATCCACCACCACACTGGAGTAGGGTATTACACCAAAATGGCGGCCCAAACCAGTGTAAATCTCATGTCTTTTGTGCTGTGAGTTCGTCGAGTTCATCCGCAAGATCTTAGCGAGCTAGGGCGTGGATCGGTAGGGAGGAAATCTTCGCGCGCACCCCAGTGTTCGAATCTTGAGGGTTTTGCCGGAATCCGAGATTCGACAGAGAGGGCTATTGAGGTGTGGATTTCGCCCACACGATTGTGATCGAATGGCGAAGAACATGGAGGGGGTTTAGATGGGCTAGTGGGCTATTGTGAAGGGGTGTTGGGCTGCAAAGAGAGAGGGGTCCGTCAGTTAACGTGGTTAATAGTTGGGGCATCAAATGACCTCCAAATGGAACAAAATTTGACAGGCGGTCTATCGGTCATGTACCAAGGCCACTCGACAAATCTTGACCCATTCCAAGAACATTTTTCTCCCACTCACGAAATGAGGTCTGGAAGGTGCGGCGGGTGCATGTGAGAGTGAAAGGGCTCGAAACGGACAACGGAGAGAACTGGGAGAACCAGTCGGATGCGAGTTTTGAAAAACATGCAGATCAAATGCACATGACACTACAAAAAAATACACTTCCGTGATGATACGTGTTTGTCACAGTAGGTCGCATTTTTTGTCATGCATGTACATCCATGACAAATTTATGACAGAATCAAGATAGTCATACCTGTGCTGTCATAGAAGTGTTCCATGACATTACCAAAATTATCATCACGGAAGTGTCCACTTCCATGACGATAAATCGCGCGTCACAGAAGTGCTTTCGTCAAGGGTGACCGACACATGGCATCCATCGTAACGGAACGCCGTTAAGCTATCGGGTCGGGTTTTGGATCTGATAACCCGTTAACAGCCCCGACCAATGGGGATTTTCCACGTGTAAAATCATCATTGGCGGGAGGAAACACGTGTCGGCTCACCGTTGGGACAGATGTCATCCACTCATTGGACAGAAGGCGCCTATGATACGTCGACACGTGGCACGGCCCAACAGAGGCCCATTCCTGTGAAAAGGCCGGCCTGTTTGACTTGGTCAAAAGGTGGCGGGTTGTCCCATGGAAAGCCTGTTAACGGCCTGTTCGCATATAGCCCATTTACAGCCTGCTGACCCAAGGCCCGTTATGCCCTATCCGAATTAGGCCCAGTAGAGTCATCTGGGCCATCCAATATGATTCCATCCCGTTTTCACTTCTGGCCCATGTATGGCCCATGACCTCTTTCGTCCCATATGAGGCCCTATGTAACTCTTGGCCTATTAACGGCCCGTGGTGAAACTGGCCCGCAATGAACAGTGTATCACTTTATACCCATTAAGGGCCCGCTATTCAGTTGGGCTGTTTCCAGCAAATGTTATCTTTCAGCCTTCTCAGAACCCATTTATTCTTGGGCTCATTTCCAGCATTCGTTTACTTACAGCCCGTTACTGTCATTTTCTGCTTGTGGGCCAAATTCAGCCCGTGGTTACATTGGCCCGTTTGTGGTCCGTTAATACGTTGGACCGTTTTCATAGCGTCATCAAATATGGCCTATTAACGATGGCCCATTATGGTCATACGGCCCGTATAAGGCCCATAGATGATACGACCCGTATAAGGCCCATAGATGATACGGCCCGTAGAAGGCCCATTGTTTCTATGACCCGTAGAAGGCCCATTGTTTCTACGCCCCGTAGAAGGCCCATTGTTTCTACGGCCCGTGGAAGGCCTACTGTTTCTATGGCCCGTAGAAGGCCCACTGTTTGTACGGCCCGTAGGAGGCCAGTGTCACTATAGTAAATTTTAGCCCATGGTTATTGTGGCCTAGTTTTAAAAAGAACTGCACTGCCTACAAGCAAACACATAAAAAAGACAACAAGGAAATAAATAAGCAAGCAACTTATGCTAGGCTATCACGGCTGTTACACATATTACATCCACTGGGCATCAAAGTTCGCCACCAGCGCAAATATAGGGAACAAAGCAGCATATCATATACACTGGTTGTCAAAGTTGGCGACCAACGCAAATAAACGCCGCAGCAAAACAAATCCAGAACTGAAACCACTTCATAAGATCTCAAGAAACAATATCCTGGGTACCCATAATGCTGGCAAGATGCTTAGCAAGCTTATTAACTTTCTCTTGTTTGGCGCTTAAATCCTCCAGCACTTGCTGTTGCACCAGAAAATATGCATCTGAATTCTGCAGGGACTTCCTCAGTCCTTCAGCTTCCTGTCGCAGCACATCTGATCGATGTCTTTCAACTTGAAGTTGAGACTCAAGGAGACAAACTGATTCAGACAGCGAGTTCGAAGAGCTTGTGCCAGCAGTAGTGGCCAGTAACTCGAACACTACATTAAGACAGGTCTTTTGGGTTCCCTCATTGTCGTCAAGATAGTTTTTATCAGCTTTCTTGGAGACCAACAGGGATGTCTCACTATCTTGAACCTTATCTGCATTACTTCCTTTACCATTGGATAACGCGGTACTGTTCTCCAATATTTTGTCCGCATTCTAAAAGAGAAACAAGCAGACACATCACATGTTTACCATGTTGTATATGAAACTCATTTTGTTAAATGAGTTCAATGGTAAAGTGGACAGGATAACAACAGGAAACAAACATATATCTATGTGCCATGCTCACTTTATGGTCTATATCATTCTAGTTTTTGTTGCCAAATCAAGATAGAGACACAGTTCAAATAATATTTGTTCAAGACAAAGCAGAATAGACAGAATATAAGTGTGGGTAACTATAGAGCAATAACAACTCTTGTAATGTGCATGACATGAGAACATAACTGTTTATTCAATTGAAACTGAAATCAACATAGAGCAGGTTACAACAGAAAACCAGTTAAAGAAACAGGTTTAAAACATACCTGTTGCGCCATTGGAGTTTCAATTCCATCCTTCAAATTTGAAAATAAATGGTATGAGTAAATACAGTAATGCAAGAGCAAAGGAGTATGAACCATAGCTACAGAACCTGACCTGAGAACAAATCTTCTTCTCCTTTAAGCGTTCAGTTCGGATTCGGAGTGGTGGTCCTCGTGCTTTGGGCACTGCAGTTCCCTTACTAATTGCTCGTGTTTGGGTGCTCTGTGGTGGAGACGGTGCTGTGTCAACTGGAACTGGGTTACTATCTGCCGGGGTTGGGGTTAGAAGGGGTGTAGATGGTTCTCTGTCCAACTAGGTAGGGGTACAATCTGCGAGAGTCTGGGTTATGTGGGGTGGATCTGGTCCTTGGGCAAGTACAACCGTGGTTCTATCTGCATCAACTGGTAGCACTATCTTTTCTGAAGACCGTGTTGTTACTCCCTTAGATACTGCCATCACGCTCTCCAATTCAAATGGCTGATAAACAAGAAAAGTAATTGAAAGTATAGACATTTTATGATAGACAGGTGCAATGGATAGTGGGGAATAAAAGAGGGCATGAAATAATTCATATTTATGTTGTCTAACCAAACAGGAGAGCATGACACAATTTCACATATATGATGACTAACTAAACAGGATAGCATGACACAATTTCACATTATGATGGCTAACTAAAAAAGATGGAAAGACATAGTTCAAAATATGAGACTATGTAAATAGGATGACATGACATAACTATATAATGTGTTTATTAAATAGGTTTGCATGCCATAATTCACATATATTCATGGATAGAATGCCATAATTCTAAATATGATGACTGTAAACACTAGACAGGATGAGATGATATAACTATATGATGTCTTTATTAAATGGGTTGCCATGCCATAATTCAGATAGATGATGTGTATGTACTATGTAAACATGATGACATGATATAATTCAAATATGTGATTTATATAGTAAGCAAGTAAGCAGATGGCAATCTATATATGATGTAAAAACTAAGCAATGCAAGACAACATGCATGACATGGGTAATATAACCCTACCAAGTTTGAGCATAGACCTCAGGGGGGAAATAGGACTGGTCATCAGTCTCTGAATCCTCCTTTGAGGAGCTCTCTGTAGCCAGCAAGATGTCTGCTTCAACAGGTAGCATTATCTGCTCTAAATACCTTGTTTTCACTCCAGATACTTCCATCACCGCTTCAAATGGTTGATGCATAGGAAAAGTAGTTGAATATACAAACGTTGTCGACAAATGGAACACGTAATACAAAAAAATGATAGCATGATATAATTCACATACATGATGATTGGCTAAACAGCATGGCATTGCATAATTCACATATATAATGCCTTTGCAACAAGATAGCATTGTACAATTCACATATATAATGTCTTGCAACAAGATGGAAATGCATAATTCACATATATGGTAATTAGACACTGAATAGGCGGCATTCACACAAAGCATGTCTAAACTAATCAAATGGCATAGCAATGCGAGACACCATACGCACGATATGAGCAACATAACCCTGCCAAGTTAGAGCATACACCTCGGGGGGGGGGGGAATAGGACTGGTCATCTGTCTCTGAATCCTCCTCTGAGGAGCTATCCATAACCAGCGAGATATGCGCTTCGTCAGATAGCATAGTCTGCTCAGAAGACCTTGTTTTCACTCCAGAATTTGCCATCACCGTGTCAAATGGCTGATGCACACGAAGAGCAGTTGAATGTACTAACATTGTTGAGAAATGTAATATGTAACGGAAAAAAAAGGATGGCTTGATATAATTTACATATAAGATGACTGGCTAAGCAGGATGGCATTGCAAAATTCACATATATGATGCCTGGCTAAACAAGGTGGCGTTGCATAATTCACATAAACGATGAATAAACTAAACAGATGGCATTCGCACAAAGGATGTCTAAACTAAGTAGATGACATATTTGATGTATAAAGTAAGCAATGCAAGACACCATATGCATGATATAACCAACATTAGCATGCCTTGTTAGAGCGAAGACCTCAGGGGGTAAATAGGAGTTATCTTCTCCTTCTGAATCCCCCTCAGAACAGATATCTTCCTCTCGATTACAATCCGAAATGCGTGGAGGGGGGGCTGCCTTTGCGCCTACCATGGAGCAACGTCTGCATGAAATTATATTGCCACACAGGCTCGTCTCTTTTGCTCTACTTGTTCAGTTCCATTGTTTATAATAACTGTCATGCATAGGAATAAAACATAGTGAGATTATGTAAGGAGTGCATGCAGAAATCCATTGTGATGGTAGCAACCTGTGGATAGACCCAAAACTAATAATAGCAGGCAGATAATGGCTTTAGTTAATAAATACAGATAATGGCTTCTTTACTGCTTGTTTCCCACCCAACATGAAACTCATAGTAGACACCGGAGATTAACCAGATAGTAGATAGATACTATTGATAGCGGCCCTGATATGTACCCCACAACCATTTAAAAACTCAAGTTTGACCATTAGTTTGGAGCTCACTCAGAGTCTAATCAGTGAACAGGACGGTAAAGTAGCATGTAATATTAAGCAATGCATAACATAAGCAGACACGAAAGAGTGCGACCTCTCTTGCGAACCCGTGTAGTCCTCGAGGTCATCTGCTCGGTTGATGATGGTAATGCAGTTTTCATGGCTGCCAGCGGCGGGGAAAAAGATCTGAGGCGACGAAAGACAGTCTGGAGGACGGATCCCTGCTGTGCTGGACCCTTCTGTCATTGGAGCAGCTGAGCTGGGGTGGACGACGGCGCAGCAGGAGCGGGACAAACCACGCAAGGTTTTCTTTGACAACTATCTGTAAGAGAAGTAATTCTGTAAGGGCTCGTTTGAATTGGAGGATTCCAACAATGCAGGGATAGGAAATAAACAGGAATAGGATAGGAATGCACGTGCAAAACGGAGAATTTAAAAACACAGGATTTCTGCCAATCTGGGTGTTTGATTCACAACAATTGGAAGATCACAGGATGCAAAGAAGCATGGTGAGATTAAGTCAAACAACAAGAAAATGTATGGTTATAATGCTATTATGCTACTATCTCTTAGTCTTGTGCTTCATGAATAGGAATTTGAAAAGGAGGACAAGCGTAAATTAAAATTCCTACGTTTTTTCTTTCAAGGAGACACTAAAGGAACAAATCCGTGTGCTCAGTGGACAATATATATAACATGTAGAGTAAAAAAGAGATGCAACAAGTGTATAACCTCTTTGGCGAAGCCATGTCGATCTCAGTGTGATTGGGTTGGCCGGTGAGGATGCTCCGGCTGACTTTGTTGTCGGAGGAGGGGAAGAAGATCTTAGGCGTCTGGAGATGGAGCCCGAGGTACTGCTCTGCTGTGATGGAGGGTTTCGTCGTTGGAGCAGCTCCGGTGAGTTGTACGACGCCGAGGATGAAGCAGGACAAGATAGACAATGAACAACGTTAACCTGAGTGGAATTCTAATAGCATCTCCAATACATGACGTAAAATACATAAACACAAAGTGCTAGATGTAAAATACATCAGCCGCTCATCTCTCAACTTAACTGTCGAAACTGAACTTAACTATCGAAACTGAACTTAACTGTCGAAACTGAAACTAACTGTCGGAACAGAATTTTTCTGTCGAAACTGAATTTTGCTGTCGAAATTGAACGCACTAGCAAGGTGAGGCTACACGCCGGTCGACTGACTTTTTCATCTCTGGTAAGTCGATTTTGCAGCCATTGGGTAGAAAATCAAGGGCCTGCGATTCATCTTCAACCTCCACCCCGCTGAGCCGCTAGCCACCACCGGCCAAACAGCAGCCCCCCACCGCCCGCGGCCGGCAGTGCGCCGCCCCACCCGCCCCGAAAACACTCCCCACCGCCGGTCCGCCGCCGCCCCGGCCATCCCTCTAGGCCCCCCTGTGCCGAGCTTTTTCTCCGGCGATCCCCACACCACCGCCCCGCCAACGCCCCACCACCGCCGGCGACCACCGCCCCCATCCTGAACCCTAATATAGAAGGTGGGGTACCTCTCCGGCGATCCCCCCTCCCCGCTGCGGCTGGTTCTTCCTTCACCCCGGCGAGCCCACCCCTTGAAAATCGACTAACCCAAAAGTCGATTCAGTGGACTGAAGTGTAGCCAAATCAGAGCAGCATCGCAAGCAAGAGCAAGAGCGAGAGCAAGAGCAATAGCAAGAGCAGACCAGGCAAGGGACCGAGAGTAAGAGCAGAGCAGCAGCGCGAGCGAGAGCTAAAGCAGCAGCAGCTCCTACTGATGTGGACGTCGCCGCCGAGGGAGTGACGCCATGGAGGAAGTGGCCGGCGACGCCGCCATGGATGGAGTCGCGCCGTGTCGGCTCGGGACCGAGCGCCGACAGCACTGTGAGATCGAATCAAGAAGAAAATGCAGCGATTAGTGTACAACCTCTTTGGTGGCACCGATTAGGCCGCAGCTTCATCCGAGTAAACGGTGATGATGATGCTCTTCCGGTGGTGCAGGTGAAGACGGCGGTGTGGGAACGGAGGTGGCGCGAAAGATGAGGGGAACGTCGGGGCATCTCCTTGGAGGTGGAGGAAGGGGTGGCTGAACCGGCAGGACGATGAGATCGACGACGGATCCTCATCCGGTACGGTGGATGAGGGACGTCGAGGTGTTGTTGTGGACGACATCGTCGGGGAAGATGATCTGGCTGGGTGAAGGACGGAGCAGGGTGTGGGGTTTCGTCGTGGGTTTTCGCGGCCTCGATGTACGAATGGGTGGGCGGATGGGATGGCAGTGGGGAACCATGGCTTAGAGACGCGCTTGTCCGAAATGTGGGGTAAGTTACGGAAGTACCCCCCACTGATTTGAGGCGGTTCTTTCGGTTCAGGGGTACCACGGGCATTTTGCGTGTCGGGATTTCACAGGAGGTGGGAGTTTTCGCGCACATTGTAATTTTGGAATAGCAAGGCGCGGGTTGAGATGAAGGGAGTTGTCGGAGCACAACGAGACAAAGATATGTCTTAAATATTTCGGGCTAACAAGGCGCGGGTTGAAATTTCCGGACAAGCCTAACGTGTACTGTACCAAATCATTGCGCACTACAAATGACATTCAAAACTTTGAATTCATGTTACGTTCAATTAAAATATTTCGCTACGTGTATAATGCATGCAACCTACACTAGTAGAAAACCACCCATTAGTCCCGGTTCGTAAGGGCCTTTAGTCCCGGTTCAGGAACTGGGACTAATGGGTCGTTACTAATACCTCAACCCATTAGTCCCGGTTCAAACACGAACCGGGACCAATGTGCCTCCACGTGGCCCTGTGCGCCGAGCCCGTCAGGGGGCCTTTGGTCCCGGTTGGTGACTCCAACCGGGACCAAAAGGCATCCACGCGTCTGCATTCCAGTGGCTGGGGTTTTTGTTTTTTTTAAAGGAGGGGGGTTGGGGGTTTTGGGGGGTTAATTTAGGTGTTTCATATATTGTGTTAGCTAACTAATTAATAGAGAGAAGTGTCCTCTCTTATGTCCATGCTTGGTTGATGCTACGTAGTATATATACATAAGTGATCGAGAGAACCATTCAGTACAGAAGTTCGTCATGCATACCGAGAGAAGTGATCGACCGACCTCTCCTTCTCCGAGAGATTGGTCGAACAACAAGTTTTTTACTGGCTACATACATGTACAATATGTATAAGATCTCTTAATTACAAACCCCTAGCATTTGAAATCAACTTCCACATGGTATTCTCCGGCTTTACTGATGACGTGTACAAGAAAGAATCCCGCCAATTCCTCTTGAATTGCTTTCATGCGATCTGGTGGTAGGAGTTCATCCCGCATCTGCCACGTCTAATTAATTTGAAGAAGGGGGTTAATTAATACATATATATGAGTGAAACTCAACAGAAATGATGGTGTAATAAAATGAAATTGTGAATATTATTGCTTACGCACTTCATATTGTCTTCTAGGGTAGCCCCGCTTGTTTTTTCAAAGTCGCGTTGTGGATGAACTCGCACACGTAGTATCCACAGAAATCATTCCCTTCCTCCTACCACAAGCACTTTACGAGAAATAGAGGTCAATCAAACTGATAATGAAGCATTATAAATGGCATTGATGAAAGTATAGCTATAGAATCAACGGGAGAGATGCGTGCAACTAGCTAGCCAGTAGTACTTACTTTCGGGTATACATATCACAGCTCCTTCGGCAGTCCCGGAGCTTGTGCGGTGAACTATTTCCAAACCCTGCAAGACAAAGAAAATAATTATTATTACTTGAGATATCAGGAAATGAAAAAAAAGTTGCCGATATGGTGCGATAATGATCGATTGAACTTACTTGCTGAGCATTTCAGTCATGTCCGCATAGGTGCTGAGATCTTTCCGTCTGGAGTCTAAGACGGTTACTAGTCCACGCTCAAGCTTAATCTCTAGAAGAATATAGTGGTACCTGCACACACATGCATAACTCATCAATTACATTAACCTCTCGCTCGAGTAATAAGGGAAACCGAATATGCACACGACAGTAGCACTCACGGGCCGTTGTAAGGAAAGAGTATGGTATCTTTGTTTTGATTTTTGATCAATGATTGTAGCAAGTTGTCCTCGACCTCTTCGACGTTCTTTTCAACCAGAAATACATCTATGATATTTGTGTTAATGAACCCAATATCATAGATTTCATTTTTTGCACTCGACAATCTTCAATCTGCATAATATATTGAGGATAATTAATTATAAATACATGCAATGAAAGAGACGAGCTATATATAGAGACTTAATGACATAAATAGTACTTACAGGCAGTAGCAAAAGACCATTAATTTATCGAGGGCCTTTTGATTGAAGAACTCGAAGAACTCCTCAAATGGAACACACAACAGATCATTTGAAACGAGGTCGTGCTCCTCTTTAATGTTCAGATACAAACTGTTCGTCCCCTCAGACTCTCTGCAGGTTTTCATGTACCAACTATGGAATCTTCGCATCATTATTGTCATAGATTTTTCATCTTTGACGAGAGGCTTCCCGTACTCGTATCTGAATTCGTCCACCTCCATGAAATCAGGAAGTGCATCGTCAGGCAGGTAATCTTCAAGATTGCCATAACCGGCCACCGTCCCCGGAGGATTAGACACATTGAGCGGGGGGCACGATTGCTGTGCTTGTTCGCCGAGCTGGGCAATTTTTTTCCCCTTTGCTCGTTGTTCTTTTGACCTTTTATCACTGACAGTAGTTCCCGACCGCTTGGCTTGGAGATATGTCTGTTCAGTAATGCGCTCATAGTTGGCTCTCGGCGAAGACTTTGGTGGTTTCCTCAGGGAATCGAGAGTGCGCTTTGCTTTCACCGGATCTACGTTCTCCTCCGGAGGTGGATGTCTCTTTGCTTTCATCCCTTCAAAGAACTCCTTCACGTGGGTCTGCACGATCGTATTGTTTTCCTCCTCGGTCCTCTCGTACAGTAACTTCTCTAGAGGCTTTAGAGGTGGACCGTATCTGTATTGCCTCTCTCCTCTTCTTGTGCTGCTAGACGCCGGAGCAGACGGAGCGGCTGCGGCGTCTGTCTTCTTTCGTGCTTACTTACGAGGCGGAGGAGAAGGACTATGACGCGCCGGAGCAGCCGGGGCGGCGGCGGGTCTCTTCCGCCCTTGCTGGCGAGGCGGAGAAGGAGGAGGCGGAGTGCCGCCACACGCCGGAGAAGGAGGCGGAGTGCCGCCACGCGTGCCCTGATCGTCACTCGCCGGAGGAGGAGGCGGTGGAGGAGGCGGAGTGCCGCCACGCGTGCCCTGATCGTCACTCGCTGGAGGAGGAGGCGGAGTGCCCTTACTCGCCGGAGGAGGAGGAGGAGGCGGAGGCGTCCAGTTCAGAAGGTTGATGAGCTCCTTCCGCCATAGGCATGGAGTCTTCAGAGCAGAACCCAGCCTAGTCTCCCCTTCACTGGTAGGATGCTCAAGCGCGAGGTCCTCAAATCCCTCCATTATTTCATCCACCATCACCTTAGCAAATCCTTCTGGAATCGGCTGGCGGTGATAAGTTGTGCCGGGTCCACTAGGATAAACTTGGCCAACAGCCGCCTTGACCTTGAAATTCATCCATCGCGCCATAATGTGGCAATTTTGAGACTCCGTGATACCATCCACGGGATAGCTGGCAGGAGCCGTCAAGACATGCTCTGGCTGAAGCAGCTCGGTGGAAGCCACGCTGCTTCTCCGCTGAGATGGCGGGGTAGCTTCGGGGGAAGCTTCGGCATGTCGTTTGTTGCGATCTGCTGCTTCTCGTTCCTCTTCTCGATCCTCTAGCCCCATTACCCTTCCAAGCAGCGCCTGCATTTGGTCCTGCTCCAGTTTCTTCCTCCTCTTGTGGGTTTTGTAACCCCCTGCGTCCAGAAAACCAACCTTCCACGGAATGGAGCATGGCGTGCCTCGTGTTCGTCCAGGGTGCTCGGGATTCCCAAGGGCCATTGTGAGCTCGTCCTTCTCCCTGTTTGGAAGGAACATCCCTCGCTGCGCTGCATCGATATAGTGTCGAAGGTTCTTGACTGGTGTTTGCAGTTGCTCATCCGTCCACTGACACTGCACTTTTACAGGGTCCAAGGTTCTGCCAGCCCCGAAGAACCAAGTCCGGCAATGGTCTGGCCAGCGCATTGTCTCTAGTTCGATCCCTTTTTCAAGCAGATCATGCTCAGCCTTGGACCAATTAGGCCGGGCTTTGAGGTAGCTACCTGACCCCGTGCGATGGTGAAGCTTCTTCTTCGCAGCATTTTTCTTGTTTGTCTCTGACATCTTCTTACTCTTTTCCGATGTCTTGTGGGCCACAAATGCGGGCTAGTGATCTTTTATCTTCTCATATTTGCCGATGAATTCTGGTGTCTTTTTTTTCTCGACAAACTGGTTCAGCTCTTTCCTCCACCTCCTCATTAGGCTTGCCATCTTCTTAAGAGCACAAGACTTGATTAATTGCTCTTTAACTGGATTCTCCGGATCCTCCTCTGGCGGTAGGGTGAAATTTTCCTTCAGCTCAGTCCAAAGATCTTCTTTCTGCATATCATTGACATAAGACACCTCAGCGTCTTCATCCTTAGCAGGCTTATACCATTGCTGGATGCTGATCGGGATCTTGTCCCTAACAAGAACCCCGCACTGAGCAAAAAATGCGCGCTTTGTCCGGATGGGTTCAATCGGTTCGCCATCGAGCGCGATTTCTATGATCTCAAACTTTTCATCCGAGCTCAACTTTTTCTTCGGGCCTCGTCTCCTTACCGAAGTTGTGCTCGATCCAGAGGGCTAGAAATTATAAGGAAGAAAGACGACAGTAATTAATATGTGTACATATACCAAAACAATGGATGCATCAATTAACTAGTCAGCACGGGCTTAACTAATATATATATACCTGGCCGGACTCGGTTCGGTGACCGGAGCAGTCAGCACGGTCTCCTTCGTCTTGTACCTCCATTGTGTCACCAGAGCCATCATGAACATAGTCCTCCTCTTGTACCGACATTAATGGGTCGAAGCCATCATAAACATAGCCCTCTTCTTCATCCAGCTGACCATCGGTGTCGATGAGAAATGACGCAACATCATCACTTCCATTTGCGATTATGTCCCCCAACATCGCTTCTGTTTCTTCGTCTCGGGTGTGCTCCATAGTTTCCGCAAATATTTACAACATGTCAATTATTATTCAAACATGGTACAGATGGATATATATATATATATATATATATATATATATATATATATATATATTAGTGGCAAACGTAGAACTAGCTAGCTAATCATAATAAGGAATCATGTTAGTGGCCTCGACGCTGCTTCTCTAGGGTTTGGGGTCGCCTCGACACAACGCTTCAAGGGTTTGGGGTGGCCTCGACGACAACGCTCTTTTAACTTGATAAATTTGGGTGGCCTCGAGAGAGTTAATTTGTCAGGTAGGGGCGCGGCGGGAGGGGGTAGGAGACCAACATCGTTTTCTCTCTAGGGTTTGGGTGTCCTCGAGAGTTATCGGGGAGGGGTATCGGTACCACCCCCTAGCTCGTGTTGAAGTTTCTTCTTTCAGCTCTATTCCTTTCTTTCTTCTTCTCCTCTTCTTTTTCTTCTTCTCCCTCGAGAAAGGAAAATAATTAAGGAAAAGGAAGAAAAGAGAAAGAAGGAAGAAGGAAGAAGAAGAAGAAAAAAAAGAAGAAAAAAAGAGGAGAAGAAGAAAGGAATAGAGGAGAAAGAAGAAAAAAATAGAATTTCTTCTTTCTTCTCTATTCCTTTCTTCTTCTCCTCTTCTTTTTCTTCTTTTTTTCTCTTCTTATTTATTTCTCCTCTTCTTCCTCTCCTCTTTTTCTCCTTTCTTCCTCTTCTTATTTTCCTTTTTCCTCTCATTCTTTTAGTATTGCTTGTTTTAAAAAAATGTTCAGATAGAAAATTTCGAAAAAAACAAAGGTTTTGCCTAATGCATTGTTCATATGAATATACAAACATTTGCATATTATACAATAATTAATATCACCAAAAAAATCTATGAACAGAAAAAAAACATGAAC